>NC_134690.1:232207942-232519609 GCF_050947455.1 Rhinoderma darwinii | reverse complement strand
TTACCGCCTGATGGATGCCGTAAAAACAAAACCCCCCAAAAAATGGCGTAATCGCAGTTTTTTTCCCATTTCACCCACAAATAAAAAAAATTCAGCTTCCCAGTACATTATGCAGTACAATAAATGGTGCCATGAAAAACGACAACTTGTCGCGCAAAAACCAAGCCCTCATATGGCTATATAGATGGAAACATTTTAAAAATTATAGCTTTTGGAAGTTGGGGAGGAAAAAACAAAAGTGAAAATCCGAAAAATGGAGGGAAGGGGTTAAATCAGCTGCATGCCTATTATGTTGCAGAATTGCAACGTATTTCATCCTTTACAGTGTAAAGGGTTAATTTGCTGCAAATCCCTAGCAAATTCTGTAACGCACACATTGAGGAATTTGGTGCACAAAATCCGCATCAAAACCGCAGGTAAAATCTGCACATAATAGTGTGTTTTTTTATACTTTTTAGGTGCGGTTTTTACATTTTGATGCGGAAATAGGTGCAGGTTTTATGCTGCAGATTTTTATATTTTTTAAACTAGTCAGAAACAATTCGCATTAGGAAACACAACATAAATTGACATGTAGCATATTTTCAAATACGCCCCGCAGGTAAATTTTTGTGCAGAAAATGCGATTTGTAGATGCGATTTCTTGATCTCATTTAGTTTGCTAGTACTGTATTACATTGCGGATTTGCCGCACAAAAATACTCGTGACAAATTTGCACGTAATAAGTATCGTGTGCATTTGGCCTAACAGAGTTTTTTTTTAACTCACCCTAAGGCCCCGTTCACACATGTTGGATTTGATATGGATTCCGATGACATGCCAATGATTCTGCATCACATGAATATGAGGTTTCCACAACCTAGTTCACATGCTACGAAAATTTTTCCACGTGTATTTTTGTCCGCACCATGAGAATAAATCCACCACAGCAATAAGTAGCGTGCGACTTATATTACATGGAAAAGCCGAGGATAAGCAACTTTGAATGACAATGGGACTTGGGCCTTGTTCACACAGTTTTTTGCAGACAGAAAAATCTGCCTCGAAATTCCTTCAGGCTCTCTCTGCCTCCCATTGATGTCAATGGGAGGTCAGAGACGGAAATGCCCAAAGAAATGGCATGTCGCTTCTTTTTCTCGCGAGTGTTTTTTTCCGCTCACGGGAAAAAAACGCCTTAGCCTCCTGTTGAAATCAATAGGAGGTGATTTGGGCTGTTTTTTGCTACAGCTTCCAACGCGGTTTCCGCTGCAAAAAATGCGTCAAAATACAATGTGAACAGGGCCTTATTGTTGTGCGGATCTGCAGATCTTGCTTGTGGCAAATCTGCGTCAGAAATCAAAGGTAAGCCTCAGATTTTTGCTGTGGAAAAACCCATTGAACTTTAATGGCAATGTAAGAACGGAGCATTAGTGCTCCTTACATCCTCACAATCACTTCCCCCTCCCTTAAAGGCGTTTTCCAGCTTCTGACAACTGATAACCTATCCACCGGTCATCAGTACATGATCTGCTGGGGTCCGACACCCGGGCCCCGCACAGATCAGCACAAGTCGGAAGCAGTTAGCTCCGGCCACGGAATAGCGGCCGAGCTGCAATACTGCAGCTCTGCTCCTACTCAAGTGAATAGGAGCAGACCTGCAGTTCTGCAGCACGGCCGCTATGCTATGTACGGAGTCAACTGCTTCCGGGCACCGTACATAGCATTATGTGCCACAACATCCGGTGCCCACAGGCCACTGGAGCGACTTATCGGTGCGGGGTCCGGGTGTCGGACCCTCACCGATGATATACTGATGACCTATCCGATGGATAGGTCATCAGTTGTCAGAAGTTGGACAACCCCTTTAAGGCCCCCTTCACATCATGTTGTAGCCCTAAGTTTATCGTGTAGTCAGGAAGTCTCCTAACGTACACTATAAACAACGTAGACGATAATTCACAGGGCTCCATTATGTTCTTTTAGCCTACGTCTGGCTGGTAGCCGTTGGTATACCTTATTTTTGAAGGATGGAATAGCATACTAGACTTTGCTATTCCGGAGTCCCCAGGAAGAGCATCACACGTGCTCTACCCGTGGACTTTGTCCCTGCTCCATGGTTTCGTTTGCTGTAATTAACATCAGCACCAAAATCAGTTAATGCGTATAACCTACAAACGTGAGTGCCACACTTTCCGTTGCCCACCCCGGTAATGAAGGGGGGGCCAGACATCTTGGATGCATGAGGCCCAGAAATTCCTGATGGCGGACCTGCACATACATACATACATACACGCACACATACATTTTTTGGGGGGGGGGGTGAGTTAGTACAAGTACAAGGTGAGTTAGTGCAAGGATACTTACTGCTGGGGCCCTGTATCTAAGTCTATCATGTGTGATGCTGTCTGCTGGGCCATTTTTCTAAGCCTATCATGTATGATACTGTCTGCTGAGACAAGGTTGGGTACGTGGGACATCCTACAGGGGACTACATGGCACTGTCTTCAAGGGGGAAGTATGGCAGGGGGACTGTGTGTGGAACAATACAGGGGGGGTTGTGACACTATATACAGGGGCATTGTTTGAGGATCTCTCAACAGGTCTCTTTGATTAGAGCCCCAAGACATAACTTTGCTTGGGACCCCAGAAATGCCAAATTTGCCCCTGAGGTTTAGTACAAGGATACTTACTGCTGGGGCCCTGTATCTAAGGCTACGTTCACACAAGCGTGACAGATTTACGTGCGTGTGGCATGTGTTTTTCACGCACTTGCAAGCACTTCTTTTTTTTTCAGTGTAATTAATGTGTGAAACACGGACAGCACACAGATGTGCATCCGTGTGCTGTCCGTTGTTTTAATGCACCCATTGACTTCAATGGGCGACTAGGTGCGTGAAAAAGCACCAATATAGAAGAGGCTGGACGCAGCTGCAGGCTTAAGGGAAGCCGACATGACCGTCCTGGTAGGGAAAGGGTTAATGTTACGAGGTCAGGGAAAGTTGAAGGAGCTGAAGGAGGGACGGGGAGGAGTTAAGGAGGGCGGGGGGGCCGTTACTGCGCTTCCCGCTGTTTCTCGGCATTGAGCCGGAAGCAGCGGGAGGAGTAACACACATTAAGCAAAGCTCCCCGTTGCCCGGTGTTTTAGTAATGGCAGAGGCCCTGATTTTAGAGCGGCTGCGCGCCGCTGCTGTGCACCACGGTCCCGGATGGCTGGAGGAGACCGTGGCTGCATTAACGCGGATCCCGGACGCCGTTTCGCCACGTCGGGCACGGCGTTCGGGGTCTGTTGTAAGGGACAGGCTCCCCTCCCCCGGCCCCCCTACGAGCATGGCTATGGCGGCGGGGGGGGAGTCGGCAACAACCGCTCCTGCGCTGGGCAGGCAGAGAGCGGTGGCAGGGGTGACGGCGATGCAGGCTGTGTCGACCCGTCCCTCTCGGCGGTCCCGACCTCCAGAGCGCCTGAGTCCGGAGGTAGTCCCGCGGACACGGCGTCGCAGAGGGAGCCCGATCCCGGACGCTGCAGGCCAGGCAGCTGGGAGGACCGCCCCTTCCCAGGCCCTGCGTCCTGGCAGGAATCCCAGGCCGCGACGGGGTCCGGCGGTAAGCAGGGAGTCGCAGGCTGGGCTCCCTGTCACCCCTCCCCCATCAGATGGAAGATGTCGAGAGCAAGGTACGGCCGCCCCGCATGGTGATGTTCCGGCCAGGGGGCAGGCTTCGTCAGGATCGTCTAGACGGACGACTAGATCTGCAGCGACGTCGAGGCAACAGGTCCGGTCGGAAGTCTGGGTCCCGGCGGTCGGGCGGCAGGTTGCCGGCCCATCGGTCAGCGCGTCCTCATCCCCTTTCCGAAGAGGTCGTTGGGAGGGACAGTCGTCGGCGAGAGAAGAACTGGAGGAAGGTGAACTGGACGTCTATCGTCGAGGTCAGGATGGTCCGGCTGACGGGAACACAGCGCCTGTGCAGCCCGGTGAGTGTATAACTCCATTATTGTCTTATCCAGCGATTTTTATGTCGGGTGTCGGCGGGGGGGCTGCTAGCATAGCATCGGGGGCCGGTAGTGGCGCGGGAGGACGCGACGGAGCGGGTTTGGCAGATTTAGTGGGTTGCTTACGGGAGCTGGTGGGGCGCCTGGATAGGGCCGCGGCGCCGGTAGTAACGGAAGTGTCCCCTGCGGTAGTTTGGGAAGGCCCCAGGGAAGTGGGATCGTTGCAGGCGCGTCCTGTGGTGGCGGTTAGAGAGGCGGTCGCGGTGTCGGTGCAGACTGAGGCACAGAAGGACGGCGACCGAGTGCGCATGGACGATCGTGCTCGGGGGGAGGTGTATGTTTGTTTTGAGGGTCCGTTGGGGGCGCATTTAAAGCAGGAGGTGCGTGATCGGATCTGGAAAGATGAATATGTTGAAATTTTTTCTCTCTTGCCGCTGGCTAAATTCAATTTGGATAAGAGCAAGCGGGATGAGAGTAAAAAGGACGAGGAGGAACGGCGGCGGTATAGGCTTATCCCGCAGACGTTCGTTAATTGGTCGCAGGCGTTCGCCATATTGGCTAGTGTGATAGGGGAAAAGGCGCCGGAAAATTGTTCGGCGTTATTTTGTTATTTTGATGCTATTGGGGAGGCTCATAGGGCGTATGGGGGTCAGGCGTGGCTGCGATATGATGAGCAATTCCGTCAGCGGAAGGCGGTTCGGCCGGCGATTCGGTGGGACCAGAAGGATATTGCTCTCTGGTTACGGGTTACGGCTCCGGTTAGGCAGCCCTTTCCCGGGAGCGGTGGCCAGGGAGGCCAGACTAGTCAGAGTGGACCAAGCGGCGGGGGAAAGGCGGGGTTTTGCTGGCAATTCAATGAAGGCCAGTGCAAGTTTGGGGCCACGTGCAAGTTCAAGCACGTGTGCTCCGAGTGTAATGGTGCATCACACGGGGCGGCAAAATGTCTGCGGAAAAAGAGGTCCGGGAACCAGCACGGGGCTGGTCAAGGGGGTGTCGCCGGTGAGGGTGGAAAGGATGGCCCCTTATCTAAATGAGTATCCGGATAGGGCGGCAGCTAAGTTGCTTTATGAAGGGTTTAGTGTTGGTTTTGTTATTCCTCCGCCTCCTTATGAGGTTCCGGTTACGCGGAGAAATTTAAAATCGGCTTACTTGCATGCGGAAGTCGTGTCGGAAAAGTTGTTAAAAGAAGTTTCGTTGGGGCGCATGTCGGGGCCATTTGTGGAGTCGCCGGTAAAAGATTTAGTTGTGTCCCCTTTGGGTATTGTCCCTAAACGCGAGCCCGGAAAGTTTCGTTTGATTCAACATTTATCGTATCCCAAAGGTTCGTCGGTAAATGACGGGATTGATCACGAGTTGTGTTCCGTAGTTTATACCTCATTCGATAGGGCGGTGGGGTTAGTGCGGGCTGCGGGTCCGGGGGCGCTGCTAGCAAAAACCGACATCGAGGCGGCGTTCAGGTTGTTGCCGGTCCATCCAGAAAGCCAACGGCTGTTGGGTTGTTTTTGGAATGGGGCCTTTTACGTGGATCGGTGCCTTCCGATGGGGTGTTCTCTTTCTTGTGCATACTTCGAGGCGTTTAGTAGCTTCGTGGAGTGGGTAACGAGGGGAGTATCCGGGGTCGATTCGTTGATCCATTACTTAGATGATTTTTTGTGCGTTGGCCCGGGGGGTTCGCCGGTTTGCGGTAACTTGCTTCATGCCCTGCAGAAGGTGGCGAGGGATTTTGGGATCCCTTTGGCGCCGGAAAAAACGGAGGGCCCGGTAGCGACGATTTCTTTCTTGGGAATCGAAATTGACTCGGTGGCAATGGAGTGTCGGCTTCCGGCGGATAAGTTGGGTGCTTTGAGGCTGGAGGTGCGACGGGCTTGTAGAAGGAAGAAAATGTCGCTGAGGGAGCTTCAGTCGCTGCTGGGGAAGTTGAATTTCGCCTGCCGGATTATGCCGATGGGGAGGGTGTTTGGTAGAAGGTTGGCGGCGGCAACGGCGGGAGTGCGGGCGCCGCATCATTTTGTGAGGCTCAAGGAGGAGCACCGAGCTGATCTTCAGGTTTGGGATGACTTCTTGGGCCAGTACAATGGTCGCTCGCTATGGATGGCCCCAGCGCAGGATACGAGTGATCTGAATATTTTCACGGATGCGGCTGGGGCGGGTGGCTTTGGAGCTTACGGGGGAGGTCCGTGGTGCGCAGGTCAATGGCCGGCTAGCTGGGTGTCCAGTGGATTGACGCGGAATCTGGCCCTGCTCGAGCTGTTTCCCATCGTGGTGGCGGCTACCATTTGGGGGGACAGGCTCAGGGATAAGAAGGTCCGTTTTTACTGCGACAACATGGGGGTGGTGCTTGCCATTAATAACATCACGGCGTCCTCTCCTCCGGTAGTTCAATTGTTGCGACATTTAGTGTTGGTGTGTTTGTCGCTGAACGCGTGGGTGGTGGCGGTGCATGTCCCGGGTGTACGGAATTGTGTTGCTGATGCTCTTTCTCGCTCGCAGTGGGACCGGTTTCGGGAATTGGCCCCGGGAGCGGAACGTCTCGGTTTGGCGTGTCCGGATCATCTATGGGATCTGGTATCGGTCCCGTAGAGCAGCTGTTACAAAGGTCTTTGGCGCGCACGACGTGGAGGGCTTATGCTGCTTGTTGGAGGCAGTGGGAGGAGTGGGTAAGAGAGTTGGGTGATGTCAATACGGATAGAGACAGGTTGGTGGCACTTTTGTATTGGTTAGGGGATGCCTGGGAGGGGGGGTTTTCAGTAGCGAAGGTGAACCGGTTTATATCCGCGGTGGCGTTTGGGCTTAAGTTGCGGGGCTTGCGGGATGTATCGAAGGAATTTCTGGTATCGCAGGCTTTGAAGGGGTTGCGCAGAGGTAGGGTGGAGGCGGATAGTAGAAGGCCGGTGTCGTTTGCTTTGCTGGGCTTGTTGGGCGGTTCATTGGCATCGGTATGTCGTTCTTCAGATGAAATGGATTTGTTTCGGTTGGCTTTCTCGTTGGCGTTCTTCGGAGCATTTAGAGTAGGTGAGTTGGTGTCGCCAAGTACTAAACAGGCAGGGGGGCTGAGATCTGGGGAGGTGAGCCTTTTTGCAGATCGGTTGGAGGTATGGTTGCGTAGATCAAAAACTGACCAATTAGGGAAGGGAAAACTGATAGTTTTGTTCGCTCTCCCGGGGTCGGTCATGTGCCCAGTAGAGTGCATGCGGGGTTTTACAAAAAACAGGGGGTCTCCAGATTTGCCTTTGTTACGTCATGTGGACGGGTCGTTCTTGTCCAGGTTTCAGTTTGGAGCTGTTTTTAAAAAATGTTTGACGGCGGTTGGGGTTGCAGCAGGCTCATATTCATCTCATTCCTTCCGGATTGGCGCAGCAACGGAAGCAGGGCGCTGGGGGTTGGATGATGAGGGGGTGAGGCGTATTGGTCGTTGGGAGTCTAAAAGGTTTAAGTCCTATGTCCGCCCCCATATGTTGTAATTTTGTTGTTTATGCTTGCAAATGTTATATGGTGGTGCCTAACTGTGTTTTCCGTTTCAGATTCGCCTCCTTGTCTGGTGTGGTTGATGGGTCATTCGTACGTGCACTGGGGGGCTTTGAGGGCGGACGTCCGCCCGGATGGTCGCCAGTTGCGCATTCCGCGACAGGATGCGGTCGTGCATTGGCTGGGGTTTAGAGGTATGTCGTGGAACAGGGTGTTGGCGGAATTCCAGACATATGTGCGGCTTGATAGGGTTCCGGAGGTTTTAGTGTTGCACGTGGGTGGGAATGACTTAGGAGTCCGCCCTTTTCGTGAGTTGGTGCGGGATATCAAACATGATTTGTTGTGTTTGTGGGTATCTTATCCCAAGTTGGTGGTAGTGTGGTCGGACATAGTCCCAAGGAAGCATTGGCGGTTAGCTAGATCGGTGGAGAGAGTCAATAAGGCTCGGATAAAAGTTAACCGGGCGGTGTCCCGTTTTGTGGCAAAGAACGGGGGCATTTGCGTGAGGCATAGGGATTTGGAGTCAGGATTGGGGAATTTCTGGAGGAGTGACGGGGTTCATCTGACCGAGGTTGGCATTGATATTTGGAGCTTGGCTATAGCAGAAGGCATAGAAAGGGCGGTGGTGGTGTGGAGGAACTCACAGGCTTAAGGTGGTCAAGGCCTGTTTCGCGGTGGCGGGGGGAGTCCTTGAGGCCAGTCAGTACAAAATGGTGGGGGGGTCGCATCGGGGGTATGCGTCCCCCAAAAAAGGTACATGGTTGAAGACTTCATCGGGTGTTATCCCTTTGAAGTGGTCTTCTGGTAGAAGGTATGTCACTTGAAGGCTTCATCGGGTGTTATCCCTTTGAAGTGGACTTCTAGTGGTCGGTATATCACTTGAGGGCTTCATCGGGTGTTATCCCCTTGAAGTGGACTTCTAGTGGTTGGAGCCATCTGCAGAGGTGAACGGTGCTTCCGAGCTGGTTTACGGCTGGAGGTAATTAGTGGTTTGCAGATGGCTAATTCGGTGTGTTCTTGAAAGGAACATCTGAAGGGGCTTCAAGGACTTCCTCTGCTCGGGTTAATGTTAACGTTTAATTGTTATTTATGATTCTGACCCATGTTGGGTCATGTGAATTATTAGGAGGAATTCTCTGGTGGATTCCTAACTAGTTATCCGAATGTTTCGGATTTAAATTGTTTTTATAAAAATGTGAAATTAATAAACGGCTGCTGTGGCCATTTCACATCCAACCTCGGTGTCATGTGTCGTTACTAAATGGGGGTGGGGGATAGTATGGTTTAAGGTTAACACACGACTCTACCTAGGCAGGTCAAGAAGAGGCTGGACGCAGCTGCAGGCTTAAGGGAAGCCGACATGACCGTCCTGGTAGGGAAAGGGTTAATGTTACGAGGTCAGGGAAAGTTGAAGGAGCTGAAGGAGGGACGGGGAGGAGTTAAGGGGGGCGGGGGGGCCGTTACTGCGCTTCCCGCTGTTTCTCGGCATTGAGCCGGAAGCAGCGGGAGGAGTAACACACATTAAGCAAAGCTCCCACCCTCCCACCCTTGTTTTGTTACTCCTTAGGTCTTATGTACGTCTGTCTATGAGCGTTTTGTTTTATTTTATGTGCTTATTTAACATGTTTTTCTTTTTTCCGGAGTAGGTTCTGTTGTCATGGCAGCTGGCGGGGGGAGTCCTTGAGGCCAGTCAGTACAAAATGGTGGGGGGGTCGCATCGGGGGTATGCGTCCCCCAAAAAAGGTACATGGTTGAAGACTTCATCGGGTGTTATCCCTTTGAAGTGGTCTTCTGGTAGAAGGTATGTCACTTGAAGGCTTCATCGGGTGTTATCCCTTTGAAGTGGACTTCTAGTGGTCGGTATATCACTTGAGGGCTTCATCGGGTGTTATCCCCTTGAAGTGGACTTCTAGTGGTTGGAGCCATCTGCAGAGGTGAACGGTGCTTCCGAGCTGGTTTACGGCTGGAGGTAATTAGTGGTTTGCAGATGGCTAATTCGGTGTGTTCTTGAAAGGAACATCTGAAGGGGCTTCAAGGACTTCCTCTGCTCGGGTTAATGTTAACGTTTAATTGTTATTTATGATTCTGACCCATGTTGGGTCATGTGAATTATTAGGAGGAATTCTCTGGTGGATTCCTAACTAGTTATCCGAATGTTTCGGATTTAAATTGTTTTTATAAAAATGTGAAATTAATAAACGGCTGCTGTGGCCATTTCACATCCAACCTCGGTGTCATGTGTCGTTACTAAATGGGGGTGGGGGATAGTATGGTTTAAGGTTAACACACGACTCTACCTAGGCAGGTCAAGGATATGCAGCGAGTTTCACGGAACGGACACTCGCTGCGTGAAAACTCCTGCATGTGTGAACAATCCCATTAATATCAATGGGTCCGGGTGCTGTGCATTGTTTCAATGCACAGCACACGGACGAGAATCGCGCTCGTCTGAATGAGTCCTAAGTCTATCATGTGTGATACTGTCCGCTGGGGCCATGTATCTAAGCCTATCATGTATGATATTGCCTGCTGGGGCCATATATCTAAGCCTATCATGTATGATACTGTATGCTGAGACAATGCATCCAATTCTATCCAGTGGTGGTTTTATATATGTGCTATCTCCGATGTATGTAAAAATGTATTCTTTTTTTTTTGGGGGGGGGGGGGGAATATATGTCTTGGTGCTTGTACTCCTGATCTTTTAAGACTCTAGCAATGCCACTTTATATATATCTTTCTCCCACTTCTCAATTATTCCCTCTTCCCCTTCCTTTCCCATCTACATATTACTATTATGTCCAGAGTCTTCGCTAGCTGTGCTATTAGGTTGGTGTTCTCTCTTCATTAGTCCCCTCTCGGCTTCCATAGCAGGTCTCCTTCGCTTGCGTCCCCATGATTACAGGGACGGTTCAGCAGCGCTAGCCTGTGTCCGGCGATTGCCTTTCGCTGCTTTACACATCAGTAACCCTCATCGGGAACATCGTAGCAAACTCACCAACAGCCTGGCTCTGTTATAGGTTCCGTCAATAACACTCAGGGTATGTTCACACGCTGTGTTTTCAGGTGTATTTCGGGGGCGTAAACATCTCGAAGTACGGCTGAAAAAATTGTAGCTAAACGCATACAAACATTTGCCCATTGAAGTCATTGGGAAAAATGGTGTTTCGTTCAGACGGGGCAGGTTTTTACACCGCCGTTTTAAAAAACGGCACTTAAAAAAAAGCCCCATAAAAAGGAGCATTTAACTTCTTGAGCCGTTTTTGGAGTTGTTTTTCATTGTAGCAATGGAAAAACATATCCAAAAACATCTAGAAAAAACGCATTAAAAAACGTTTTCAGCTTCAAAAACGGCTGTAAATCAGACGCTGTTTTCTCTGAAAACAGCTCCGTAATTTTTAGCCGTTTTTGACTCAGCATGTGATCATACCCTAACGCTGCTCCTCTTGATACTGCCGCTCTTTGTTACGTCCACGGCCACGGACCATCGTTCCTACTCACCCCTCAACGGCCGCGGCCATGCACTTGTGAGTGCTGGCCGGCATCTCCTTCCTTGGAGACACCTGCACTCACTTCTGCCCCGCTCTGCAGTGTCCGTAGTGTGTGCGTGCGCGCTCGCGCCCTGCTACCTGTATCCTGTATCCCGTGTTGTGTTTTGTTTCTGAGTCTGTCTAGTGTTGGAGTCGTGTTGCGCCGCCTGCGGTTATATACCATATCTGGTGTCATCTGCCACCCCTGGTGTCATCCGCCACGTCTCGCGCAAACCTGCCACTCCTGCTGTTATATGCCACGTCTGGCGCAACCTGGCACATCTAGCCCTTCCGTGCCAGGGCCTCTGCCATTTTCTGGACTATCTCAGGAACCCTTGTGCTACGAACTCTTTGTATAAGACTTTGCATAGACTGTGACTTGGCCAGCTGCCTCTCCGCTACGGCGGAGCGGCCTTGTGGGTCCACATACACCTAGATCGTGACACTCTCCTTGCTGTTTTTGATTACTCCACACATCACAAATCATACTTTTTATGGCTCAAATATAATTTTTATCCTATATATACATGATCTTTATGTCCTCCTATATATTCAAGCATTGTCATTTTATTAAGTTTATTGCCTTTGTGTGTCTCTTTAATGCCTTAATGTAATGACAGGGTAGGGAGACAGACAGGTGAGCCATAATCTACCCGCCACTCAGTCCCTGCCTACTTGCAACGACCCGTCCTAAGCGACGGGGTACAACTGGGCGACGGTCCCTATGCTCAGTAAGTGCAAGACAGACAAACAGACAAGGGTACACAGAAGCTAGGGAAACAGGGCAGCTGCCCACGGAGACACCGTGAGCAACAAGAGTAGTGAACGAGCCGAGTCAAACCAGGAGGGGACGAAGTACAAAACGCTGAGCTGGAGAGTGGTCAGAAAGCCAAGGTCAATAATAAGCAGAGGATGAGTAGTACAAGCAGCAGCAGCAAGCCAGGAAACAAGCATAGAAGAATCACAGGCAAAGGAGGAACAGGAAAGGCAGGTATAAATAGACAGTGCGCGGGAGCTAGCTCCGTCTGGCCAGGCTGTGATAGGCTCTCCCACTCCTAAGCCTGCCATCCTGAGTGGTGGAAGATGGAGTCAGTCTCACAGACATAGGAGCAGGTGCAGACTGATTGCCCACGGGCGTCGACACAGAAACTGTGTCAGGCAAATCCTTTACAGTACCCCCCCCTTTTATGAGGGGCCACCGGACCCTTTCTAGGTGGACCTGGTTTATTGGGGAAACGAAGGTGGAACCTTCTGAGCAATACCCCAGCGTGAACATCCCGGGCGGGTACCCAAGTCCTCTCCTCAGGCCCGTATCCTCTCCAATGGAACAGGTACTGGAGGGAGCCTTGGACCATCCTGCTGTCCACAATCTTTGTCACCTTGAATTCTACCCCCTCAGGGGTGAGAACAGGGACCGGAGGTTTCCTCGAGGGAGCCAAGGACGTGGAGCAGCATTTAAGGCATGAAAGACGTCGTGCACTCGAAAAGACGGGGGCAAATCCAGTCGGAAGGAGACAGGGTTAAGGACTTCAATGACCTTGTATGGCCCTATAAACCGGGGAGCAAACTTCTTGGACGGGACTTTAAGGCGCAAATTTTTAGAAGATAGCCACACCAGATCCCCGACCACAAACAAGGGGTTAGCAGAACGTCTTCTATCTGCCTGAGTCTTTTGTATGCTCTGGGACGCCTCTAGGTTCTTCTGAACCTGGGCCCAGACTGTGCACAGTTCCTGATGAACGACATCTACCTCGGAATTGTTGGAACTACCAGGTGAAACGGAGGAGAACCGTGGATTAAACCCAAAATTACAGAAAAAGGGGGAGACCCCTGACGAGTTACTGACCCGGTTATTAAGGGAAAATTCGGCTAGGGGAATGAATGAGACCCAATCATGTTGACAGTCAGAGATAAAACACCTTAGATATTGTTCTAGAGACTGATTAGTCCTCTCCGTTTGGCCATTAGTTTCAGGATGGATGGAAAGCCGAGGAGAAGGACAGATCAATCTCCAACTTTTTACAGCAGGCTCTCCAAAACAATTAAACAAATTGTACCCCTCTGTCAGAAACAATATTGACAGGAACCCCATGGAGATGCAGGATGTGTTTGACAAACAAGGTAGCTAACGTCTTAGCATTGGGTAGTTTCTTGAGGGGCACAAAGTGGCACATCTTACTGAAGCGGTCTACTACAACCCACACCACCGACTTGCCTTGAGATGGAGGCAAATCGGTGATAAAATTCATGGAGATATGGGTCCAAGGTCTCTGGGGAATGGGCAAAGAACATAGTAAGCCCGCTGGTCGGGACCTGGGAGTCTTGGACCTAGCACAAACTTCACAAGCGGCGACGTAGGCCTTAACGTCTTTAAACAACGCAGGCCACCAGTAGTTTCTGGCAACCCAGGATGCCTGGATGGCCAGATAGTGCAGAGTCATGATTTTCCCTAAATACCCTTAGCCGGAGTTGCAGGGGAACAAACAGCTTGTTGTCAGGAAGGTTCCCGGGAGCTGAACCTTGATCAGCCGCAATTTTGGAGCCTAAATCAGAATCAATAGAGGAAATTATTATACCTGGAGGCAAAATACAAGCAGGATCTTCCTCCGAAGGAGGGCTGGCCATGAAGCTACGCGACAGAGCGTCAGCCTTAATATTTTTAGACCCAGCCCTATAGGTGACCAAAAAGTTGAATCTGGTAAAAAATAACGCCCATCGAGCTTGTCTCGGGTTTAGCCTCCGGGCAGATTCTAAGAAAACCAGATTCTTGTGGTCGGTAAGGACCGTTACCTGGTGCCTAGCCCCCTCCAGGAAGTGGCGCCATTCTTCAAATGCCCATTTAATGGCTAAGAGTTCGCGGTTGCCAATATCATAGTTACTCTCAGTGGGCGAAAACTTCCTGGAGAAGTAGTCACAGGGACGGAGATGGGTGAGGGACCTGGTACCCTGGGACAAGACAGCACCCACTCCCACCTCGGAGGCGTCAACCTCCACGATGAATGGCTCCATTTGGTTGGGCTGAACCAGCACTGGGGCCGAGATAAAGCACTTCTTAAGGACCTCAAATGCCTGGACAGGCTCAGGAGGCCAGTGGAGGAGATCAGCACCTTTGCGAGTGAGATCCGTAAGAGGCTTAGCGATGACCGAGAAGTTAGCAATAAATCTCCTGTAATAAATAGCGAATCCCAGGAAGCACTGTAACGCCATCAGAGAGGCAGGCTGGACCCATTCCGCCACAGCCTGGACCTTGGCGGGGTCCATGCGGAATTCATGAGGAGTTAGGATTTGACCCAAAAATGGTATCTCTTGCACCCCAAACACACATTTTTCGGTCATAGCAAACAGTTTGTTTTCCCGAAGGACCTGGAGCACCTTCCTGACATGCTCAATGTGGGAGGACCAGTCCTTGGAAAACACAAGTATGTCATCAAGGTACACTACAAGAAATACCCCCAGGTAGTCTCTTAAAATCTCATTTATGAAATTCTGGAAGACCGCGGGAGCATTACACAACCCAAAGGGCATGACGAGGTATTCGAAATGTCCTTCGGGCGTGTTAAACGCAGTCTTCCACTCATCCCCCTCTTTGATGCGGATAAGGTTATAAGCCCCCCGTAGATCAAACTTAGAGAACCATTGGGCCCCCTGAACCTGATTGAAGAGATCAGGAATCAAAGGAAGGGGGTACTCGTTCCTTACAGTGACCTTATTCAAGTTCCGGTAGTCGATGCACGGCCTAAGACCACCATCCTTCTTCCCTACGAAGAAGCCAGCACCTACCGGAGAAGTAGAGGGGCGAATGTAACCCTTAGCCAGGCATTCCTGGATATACTCTCTCATGGCTTCACGTTCGGGACAAGAGAGATTGAATATCCTACCCTTAGGGAGCTTAGCTCCTGGTACCAAATCGATTGCGCAATCGTATTCTCTATGAGGAGGTAACACTTCAGGGGCCTCTTTAGAGAAAACATCAGCGAAGTCCTGAACAAACTCAGGTCGAGTGTTCACCTCCTCAGAGAGAGAAATAGAATTAACAGAAAAACATGACGTCATGCATTCATTACCCCATTTGGTAAGATCCCCAGTATTCCAGTTAAACGTGGGATTATGCAACTGCAACCAGGGAAGGCCTAAAACCAAATCAGACGATAATCCCTGCATCACCAGTACAGAGCACTGCTCCAAATGCATGGAGCCAACAAGGAGTTCAAAACAGGTGTATGCTGTGTAAAATAACCATTAACAAGAGGAGTGGAGTCGATACCCACTACCGGGACAGGTTTATCCAAATCAATCAATGACATAGCTAGAGACATAGCAAATTCCACAGACATAATATTAGCAGAAGACCCTGAATCCACGAAGGCACTGCCGGTAGCAGACCTACCACCAAAAGAGACCTGAAAGGGAAGCAAGATTTTATTAGGTTTCATCTTTACGGGAAATACCTGTGCGCCCAAGTGACCTCCCCGATGATCACTTAGGCGCGGAAGTTTTCCGGCTGCTTATTCTTACGCCTAGGACAGTTGTTCACTTGATGCTTGTCATCCCCACAGTAGAAGCAGAGACCATTCTTCCTGCGGAACTCTCTACGTTGTTGGGGGGACACGGAGGCCCCGAGTTGCATAGGTACATCCGAGTCTTCCATGGAAGAACGAAGCAACGGAACCTCGGGAGGCATCATAGGGGAGTCAGAGGAGAAGGCACAAAAACGTTCAAGTCGTCGTTCCCTGAGACGTCGGTCAAGTCGTACCGCTAAAGCCATAACCTGATCTAGGGAGTCAGCAGAGGGATAGCTAACTAGCAGGTCTTTCAGGACGTTCGACAGACCCAATCTAAACTGGCACCTCAAGGCAGGGTCATTCCACTGAGAAGCTACACACCACTTCCTAAAGTCAGAACAATACTCCTCTACAGGTCTCTTACCCTGACGTAAGGTCACCAGCTGACTCTCGGCAAAGGCAGTCTTGTCAGTCTCGTCATTAATGAGCCCGAGAGCAGAAAAGATCAACGGAGGAAAGTTCAGGGGCGTCAGGAGCCAAGGAGAAGGCCCATTCTTGGGGCCCGTCCTGGAGCCGGGACATAATTATACCCACCCGCTGGCTCTCAGAACCTGAGGAGTGGGGCTTTAAGCGAAAATAGAGCCTACAACTCTCCTGAGGAGAAAAAAGGAGAAAAAAAGTCTTCCGGTCCCCTGAGAACCGGTCAGGCCACTTGAGGTGGGGTTCAAGAGGTGAGGTGGGGGGCACTACCAGGGAAGCATCACGCAGATTGTCCTTCTGAGCCAGGGCCTGAACCTGTAGGGAGAGGCCCTGCATCTGCTGAGCCAGGGTCTCAAGGGGGTCCATAGATGTGTTAGGGACCAGGGTAGACTAGGTATATGGGCCTGTGATTATGTAATGACAGGGTAGGGACACTGACAGGTGAGCCCTAATCTACCCGCCACTCAGTCCCTGCCTACTTGCAACGATCCGTCCTAAGCAACGGGGTACAACTGGGCGACGGTCCCTACGCTCAGTAAGTGCAAGACAGACAAACAGACAAGGGTACCAAGAAGCTAGGGAAACGGGGCAGCTGCCCACGGAGACACCGTGAGCAACAAGAGTAGTGAACAAGCCGAGTCAAACCAGGAGAGGACGAAGTACAAAACGCTGAGCAGGAGAGTGGTCAGAAAGCCAAGGTCAATAATAAGCAGAGGATGAGTAGTACAAGCAGCAGCAGCAAGCCAGGAAACAAGCATAGAAGAATCACAGGCAAAGGAGGAACAGGAAAGGCAGGTGTAAATAGACAGTGGGCGGGAGCTAGCTCCGTCTGGCCAGGCTGTGATAGGCTCTCCCACTCCTAAGCCTGCCATCCTGAGTGGTGGAAGATGGAGTCAGTCTCACAGACATAGGAGCAGGTGCAGACCGATTGGCCACGGGCGTCGACACAGAAGCTGTGTCAGGCAAATCCTTTACACTTAACATTTGTTTTTTCTCCCTGCCTGTCAAATCTGTCCTCTAACGTCAGATATCAATTTTCTCCATCTTGCCCGACTCTCCACCACCTTACATTCTGTTTAAAGTAGAATTTTGGTATGGTAAAAATTAACTTAGATCAAATCTCATGCCTTCCAGAGTGTCCCACGTGACTAATGGTCAACACTGAGTGGTGGAGCTTGTATACGGCGTCCCACGAGTTTCTAGCAGCAGTTAGCTAACCACAGTCTTTATTAATTAAAAGCCTAACACAAGTTTATAAAGAATAAAATGTTTTGAGTACACAGACTACAAAAAAGTAAGACTATCCATCTACTATAAAAGAACATCAATAGTTCTGTTTAAACTGTTCCCTATTTCACCTACAGGGGTATTCCGGTTGTAAAGAGCTGTGCTCTAAAATCTTTAGCTTCACTTCATAGACTTCATAGACTTTAAATGAAGTGGTAGGGGACCCCCATTCTAGTGATCAGTGGGGGTCCCAGCAGTCAGACCTACATCGATCTAACAGTTCTTACCTATCCAGTGGATACACCTTTAAGTTTGGCAGGTTGATTGAAAGTACTAAGACAGTTACTATTATACCATTTAGACACAACTATACAAACATTAAAAACCCTTAAGGACGCAGCCTAGTTTGGGCCTTAAGTCTCAGAGCCCATTTTTCAAATCTGACATATTTCACTTTATGTGGTAATAACGTCGGAATGCTTAAACCTATCCAAGCGATTCTGAGATTGTTTTCTTGTGACACTTTGGGCTTCATGTTCGTGGTAAAATTTGGTCGATATATTCAGTGTTTATTGGTGAAAAATTGCAAAATTTAGAGAAAATTTTGAAAAAATAGAATTTTTCAGAATTGAAATGCATGTGCTTCTAAAACAGACGGTTATACCACCCAAAATAGTCATTTCCCATATGTCTACTTTAGATTGGCATCGTTTTTTGAACATTCTTTTATTTTTCCTGGGACATAAACAGCAATTTCTCATATTTTTAAGAAAATTTCAAAAGCCTTTTTTTTAAGGTACCTCTTCAGTTCTGAAGTGGCTTTGAGGGGCCTATGTATTAGAAACCCTGATAAAACACCCCATTTTAAAAACTAGACCCCTCAAAGTATTCAAAACAGCATTTTGAAAGTTTTTTAACCCTTCAGGCATTTCACAGGAATTGAAGGAAAGTGGAGGTGAAATTTGAAAATTTCATTTTTCTTGCTGAATTTCAATTTAATTAAAAAAAATTCTGCAACACAGAAGGTTTTACCAGAGAAACACTACTAAATATGTATTGTCCAGATTCTGCAGTTTTTAGAAATCTCCCACATGTGTCTAGTGCGCTCGTGGAATAAAACACAAGCCCTAGAAGCAAGGAAGCACCTAGTGCATTTTGAGGCCTCTTTTTTATTAGAATATATTTTAGGCAGCATGCCAGGTTTGAAAAGGTGTTGAGGTGCCAAAACAGTAGGAATCTCCCAATAGTGACCCCATTTTGGAAACTACACCCCTCAAGGAATTCATTTATGGTTGTTATTACCATTTTGAACGCACAGTTTTTTCACAGCATGTATTTGAATTGGGCTGTGAAATTAAAAAATGTCATTTTTTCCAATAAGATGTCATTTTCACAGGGAACAAAATACCCCATTTTGTTGCCCAATTTGTCCTTAGTGCGGCAATACCCCATTTGTGGTGATAAACTGCCGTTTGGGCCCATGGGAGGGCTCAGAAGGAAAGGAGCGCTGTGTGTTCTTTGGAGTCCAGATTTTGCTGGATTGGTTTTCGGGTGCCATGTCGCATTTGCAGAGCCCCAGACGTATTGAAGCAATGGAAACCAATCAGAAATGACCCTATTTTGGAAACTACACCCCTCAAGGAATTCATTTATGGGTGTTGTGACCATTTTGACCCCATAGTTTCTTCACAGAACTTATTTGAATTGGGCTGGGAATTTTAAAAAAAAATATTTTTTCCAATAATATGTCGTATTGGCTAAAAAAAAATTATTTTTACAAGAAATAAAATACTCCATTTTGTTGCCCAATTTGTCCTGAATGCGGCAATACCCCATTTGTGGTGATAAACTGTGGTTTGGGCCCATGGGAGGGCTCAGAAGGAAAGGACCACCATTTGGCCTACTGGGGATTTTCTGGTGCGAAGTCATGTATGCAGAAGCCCCTGAGGTACCAGTACAGTTGAAACCCGCAAGAAGTGACCCCGTTTTTAAAACTACACCCTTAAGGCATTCATCTAGAAGTGTAGTGAGCATTTTGACCGGAGACATACACCCCATAAACTGTAATGTGGGTTCTCCTGGGTATGGCAATACCCTACATGTGGCTGTTATCAGCTGCCTGGGCACACAGCAGGGCCCAGAGGGGAAAGAGGAGGGGGGATAAGCTGTGCGGAGTACATCAGGGTAAGTAAAATTGGGGCAAATTATAAACCAAGGGATGTATGATAAATTTTAAAACACTCTTTCATACAGAGCTCTGGTTTTTCGGGACACGTGTCACATTGATATATTGTGTCCTCCCTTATCCCCCTCTTATAGCAGACTTTGTACCTCTTGACTTTTTCTCTTCTTGCCAGTTTGGGGAACTTCTCCTGGAAAGTGTTGCTTCCAGATGCACTGGGTGCCCCCCCCTTCTTGGTCCCTAAAGATTAGGTTCTTGATAATCACCTCTTGAAATTCCAGGAAAGTTCCCCTCTGGCCTGCACATCGACGTAGCATGTACACATTGCACAAAGCCATCTGTATGATGTGCACGGCCAGCTTCTTATACCACACCGCATGGCGCTGCAGGGCTTCAGGGCTTGATCTGACAAGTCCACCCCTCCCATGTACCTATTGTAGTCCAGGATGCAGTCTGGTTTGGGGGTCTCTGTACTGGGACCTCGTACAGGTACATGGGTACTGGTGTGGCATCTCTCTTGTCCTTGTACTTGACACACAATATGTTGCTGCTAGATTGTGCCCTGCTCTCACCCCTTCTGAGTGTTTGCCCAAGCAGAGTCTTAGGGAGGCCTCTCAGATTTCTTCTAGCAGTGCCGCATGCCGCAGGACTTCTGGAAGCGAGGCAGTTGAAGAGTGGGACGCTGGTATAAAAATTATCCAGGTAGAGGTGGTAACCCTGGTCCAGCAGCACCAAATCCCACACAATTTTTGCATTATCTCCAGTAAGGGTGGGCATTCTGGGGGCTGAATACTTGTATCCTTCCCTTCATATATCCTAAATCTGTAGGTATACCCTGATGCACTCTCGCACAGCTTATACATCTTCACGCCATACCTTGCCCTCTTACCCGGCAGGTACTCGCGGAATTGAACCTTCCCTTTAAAATCTACCAAGGACTCATCAATAGAAATACACTTCTCGGGGGTGTATGCTTGGGAAAACCGGGCACTGAAACGGTCTAATAGGGGTCTCCATTTATACAAATGGTCAAAACTGGGGTCATCTCGGGGTTACAGTTCAGTTCTGAAGTTGCTTTGAGGGGCCTATATATTAGAAACCCCTATCAAACACCCCATTTTAGAAAATAGACTCCTCAAAGTATTCACAATAGCATTTAGAAAGTTTATGAACTCTTTAGGTGTTTCACGGGAATTTAGAGCATAGTAGAGGTGAAATGTAAATTATTTTTTTTGTCAGAAAATCCTCTTTATACCATTTTTTTTATAACACATAAAGTTTTATCAGAGAAACTCAACTCAATACTTATTGCCCAGATTCTGCAGTTTTGAGAAATATCCCACATGTGGCCCTAGTGCGATAATGGACGGAAGCACCGGCCTCCGAAGCAAAGGATCACCTAGTGGATTTTGAGGCCTCTTTTTTATTAGGCACCATGTCCGGTTTGAAGAGGTCTTGTGGTGCCAAAACAGTGAAAACCCCCCAAACGTGACCCCATTTTGGAAACTAGACCCCTTTAGGAATTCATTGTAGTTTTCTTGGGGTGCATGCGGCTTTTTGATCAGTTTTTATTCTATTTTTAAGAGGCGTGGTGACTAAAAAACAGCAATTCTACTGTAAAGGATCTGCCAGGCACTACGTCTGTGTATACTCCCAGGATTAATCAGTCGACACCTGAGGCCAGACCTCTGAGACTGACACCTGCTCCCACCAATCAGGGTGGCAGGCTCAGGAGTGGGAGAGCCTATCGCGGCCTGGTCAGTCAGAGTTAGCTCTGCCCCCTGTCCATTTATACCTGCCGTTTTCTCTTCCTCCTTGCTTGTTATTCTTCTTGGATTCCTGGCCCCACTGCTGCCTTGCTCCAGCCTGCTTCTGCCGTGCTTCTGCCTTGCTTCAGTTCCGTTTATCCTGCGTTGCTCTGCCCCTGGCTTGCTTCTGCTCCGTGCTCCCGTTTGTATACTCCACTACTTCCTGATCCTGACTGGCTCATTCACCGCTCCGTTTCCTCGCGGCGTTCCGTGGGCTACTGTATTCCCTTGCGTGTTCCCTGTTTGTACTCCTTGCACTTAGACAGCGTAGGGACCGCCGGCAAGTTGTACCCCGTCGCCTAGGGCGGGTCATTGCAAGTAGGCAGGGACAGGGCGGTGGGTAGATTAGGGCTCACTTGTTCCCTTCACCTCCTTCCTGCCATTACATCTACTATTGTTTTTTTGTTTGATTTTTTTTACAGCATTCACCGTGCGCTATAAATGACATATTCACTTTATTCTGCGGGGTGATACGATTACGGCGATACCAGATGTTTATAGTTTTTTTTTAGGTCTTATGGCGTTTGCACAATAAAATACGTTTTGTAAAAATCATTAACTTTTTGTGTTACCTTATTCTAAGAGCCAGAACTTTTTTATTTTTCTATCAATAAATCCGTGCGAGGACTTATTTTTTGCGTAATGAACTGTAGTTTCGATCAGTACCATTTTTAGGTACATGCGACTTTTTGATCTCTTTTTATTCCATTTTTTGGGAGGTGAAGTGACCAAAGAATTGTGATTCTGGTACGGTTTATTATTATTTTCTTTTACGGCGTTCACCGTGCGGGATAAATAACGACATCATTTTGGAGTTCAGGCCGTTACGGACGCGGCGATACCAATTATGTATAGTTTATTTGTTTATTTTTTTATATTTATTAAAAATAAAGGACTGACAAGGGAAAAGGGGGATTTTTACTGTTATTACTTTTAAAACTTTTATTTTCTTATATTTACACAACTTTTTTAAATTTGTTTTTGACTTTATTACTTTGTCCCACTAGGGGACATGAGGGCAGGAGGCCCTGATCGCAATTCGAATACACTGCACTACATGCATAGTGCAGTGTATTAGAGCTGTCAGCTACTCACTGACAGCAAGCATAGTGGGTCCTGACTTCGTCAGGATCCACTAGGCTTCCGTTGATGGCGTAGCCAGAGTCCATTGTTAGGATTCTGGTTGCCATAGTCACGATCGCCGGCCGCTATCGCGGATCAGGCCGTCGATTGTGGCTTAACCCTTAAGAAGCCGCACTCACTATTGAACGCGGCTTCTAAGGGGTTAATCGGCGGGTGAGCTCCGCGATCGGTACCGGCACATTGAGCAGTGATAGTCTGCTGTCTGAAACAGCAGCTGTCACAGCTCATGAACGCGCCCCGCGCGAACGGCGCCGTGTTTACTCCATGACCTACTGTTAGGTCACTGAGCGCAAACGCTATAGTTAGCATGACCTAATAGTAGGTCATGGAGCGTTAAGGGGTTAAACCTTCAGTATAATGCAGGGCTTCTCAATCTTTTTCTAATGGGGAATAAGCAGCCAGAACATGGCGAGATCTGGGCCTAACAATAGATCGTAGTCATTGCCAAAATAAAAAAAAATAAATATAATAAATTGATCTTAAAGGGGTTGTCCACTACCGGATCACTGATGACCCATCCACTGGATAGGTCATCAGAACATGATCTGTTGGGGTCCGACACCCGGACCCCTCACCGTCAAGCTGCTCCGGCTGCCTCCGGGCACCGGACGTACATGCCAGAAGCAGTTGGTTCAGGCCACGGAATAGTGGCTGAGCTGCAGCACTGCAGCATGGCCACTATGCTATGTACAGAGCCATCTGCTCCCGGCTCCGTATATTGCATAATGGGCAATAACATCCAGTGCCCACAGGCCACCGAAGCGTCTGACGGTTGCGGGGTCCGGGTGTCGTCTGGTGGATAGGTCACCAGTTGTCCGGTAGTGGGCAACCCCTTTAAAATTTGTCTCCTGAACCCAGTAGAACATTAAAATAAGTACAAAAGTAGTCAGTTATGTTCCTAAACCAGAGATTAGTACAACCATGGAGAGGCTTGTGCAGCATACAATCACACCTAAATACCCTGCTGCACCTCACAAAACACTGTGAGAAGCACTGGTATAGAGGATATTAGTATCACAACGGATAATACAATTTCCAAAATACACTAGCATATAAGGGAATTGGTCTGGATTTATCATTAATTTTACTTTGTTAATGCCTAGTCCAGTTTAAAGAGGCTCTGTCACCACATTATAAGTGGCCTATCTCCTATATAAGGAGATCGGCGCTATAATGTAGGTGACAGTAATGCTTTTTATTTAATAAAACGATCTATTTTCACCACTTTATTAGCGATTTTAGATTTATGCTAATGAGTTGCTTAATGCCCAACTGGGTGTATTTTTACTTTAGACCAAGTGGACGTTGTACAGGGGAGTGTATGATGCTGACCAATCAGCATCATATACTTCTCTCCATTCATTTACTCAGCGCAGAGGGATCCTGCTAGATCCTTATGCGCTGTCTTATACTTACACATTAACAATACTGAAGTGTTTAGACAGTGAATAGACATTCCACGGAGTAAATGAATGGAGAGGAGTGCAGGACGCTGATTGGTCAGCGTCATACACTCCTCTGTACAATGCCCACTTGGTCTAAAGTAAAAATACGCCCAGTTGGGCATTAAGCAACTCATTAGCATAAATCTAAAATCGCTAATAAAGTGGTGAAAACAGATCGTTTTATTAAATAAAAAGCACTGCTGTCACCTACATTATAGCGCCCATCTCCTTATATAGAGGATAGGCCACTTATAATGTGGTGACAGAGCCTCTTTAAAGCATTTGAGCACAAATTGTGTTTAGATTTCTGCAGTTGCTTGGTCAGAGAGATTACGAAAGAAAATAACCACTTACAGGTTTCACATAAATTTTTTTACTATGTCTATGTAGCTGTTTTATTATAATTACTTATACCTCATACTGTTAAAACCTTCTATTGTACATTATACAACCTACTGCCCTATGATCTCAAAACCATATTACTTCAATACATAGATATAAAAATAAATACATAAAAACCATCATATAATACATAAATAAAATATCAGGAAACCCTGTTAAGCATAAAGAAAGCAAGTTCTGTAAAGAATTCTTTCCCTGCCATTAAAAAATGTACTTGGGTAGAATAATAGTTTTTTTTGGCAATATAATATGTGTTAACTGTTATAAAAGTGTTAAAATAATACTAACTATATTTTAATTTGGTTATCTTGTATAAATAGATCACATAACACCATTATTGGAAAAAGAGTAACAGGCATTTGTGTGACAAAAAAATGTGCACAAAAAATAGCATGAGAAACATTGTGGAGATATTGCTGGCTTGAATAAAACTCCCACATTGTTCAAATTCATTTTTTGTAAAACTGCATGTTCTAAAGAGTGAAAAGATACTCAGTATTGCATTCCTGTGCTAAGTTATCAGAAATTCAAGTCATAGGTTACCTGTAACCTATGTACCCCATTACATTTTCACCTCTATACCTCGCCAATCCAGCTTTTCCGATGGAATATTGCATATTTTCATGCGGCTTGTTCCCTACGTTAGTGATCTAGGCTACGTTGCCAAGCTCCTTACGTCCACTGGGGTATGGAATAAGGCTTTATGCCTATATGAATCGAACTTTGCCCTCCCTCGATTAGGCTTGACATTTGCATGCTTCTTGAACGCTTATTAAATCTGGACTTCAGTTATTACGAGCCCCTTGTAAGAGTTCTTCAGATGAGGGTTTTCATCCTAGACTTCTTGTTTTGGGAAGGCTAAATTTTGCTTATTCTAAGACATTCGGCATTTTAAGTTGGTTCTTTGCAGAATGCTTGTACAGCGCTCTGTCAAATTACAATATTAAATTGTTCTGGACGACCATTGTTACTTGAAAATATTGCAACTTGTGACCATGTAGGGAAAACTAGTAATTGGTTTGGAAGCCCTAAAACAGGCAACCCAAAATAAGAAAAAATCACGAATAAAGAAATACAGTGCCTTGTGAACTAATTCACCTCTTGATATTTTTCCTGTTTTTGTTGCATTGGGGGGTTTGAACCATTTGATTTTCACAACATGCCCACTACAATAAAAAATTATTAAAACAAAAAGAGGCAGAGAACTTTACATATGTATGCACCCCCTGAAAGTCAATACTTTGTGAAGCCACCTTGTGCTGCAATCACCAATGCAAGTCTTTTCGTGTATGTCTTTATTAGCTTAGCACATCTTTATACTGGTATTTTTGCCTATTCTCCCAGGCAAAACTGCTCCCTATCCTTTAAGTTGGATCGGTTGCATGGTGGACAGCAATCTTCAAGTCATACCACAGATTCTTAATTGGATTGAGGCCTGGGCTTTGACTCGGCCATTCCAAGACATTTAAATGTTTCTCCTTAAACCACTCCTGTGTAGCTTTAGCAGTATGTTTAGGGTCATTGTCCTGCTAGAAGGTGTACCTTCTTCCCCGTCTCAAATCTCTGGCAGACTGAAACAGGTTTTCCAAAAGAATTGCCCTGTATTTACTGCCATCTATATTTCCTTCAATCTGTCACGATCTAAGGGTATGTGGACCCACTAGCCTTCTCCACTGTACCGGAGAGGCAGCTGACCAGCTCACAGTCTATGCACAAAGTCTATGGCAGGAGTGTAGCACAAGGGTAACTGGGATAGTCCGGATGGTGGCAAGGGCTCTGGCACAGATGGGGCTGGAGGTGTTGGGCTGCGCCAGATGAGGCGGATGGTATCCAGGATGACAGGCGACAGCAGACATGGAGTATTCCAGCAGGCTGGGCAAGGCTCGGGTAAGGTACTATACAGGCTCGGGAACAAGGCACAGCACGGGATACAGGATATAGGAGGCAGGACAAGGGAGCACTGGGAGCAGGAAAACACTAAAGGAACATTTGCACTACAGACGTGGGAAAACTACAACAACGCTCAGGCAGGGAGTGGAAGGATGGAGCCCTTCTTATAGTTGAGGATGGACAGGGGTTGATTAGGGAACTTTAAACATGTGCAAGCGCTGGCCCTTTAAGGCCGGGGCCGAACGCGCGCGCGCACCTTAACAAAGAGAGCAGGACCAGCCGGCCATGAGTGCTGGTGTCTACTAGGTGGGATACACCGGCAGGAAGCCAACGGATAGTGGTCGTGGGCGTTGCCAGGTAAGGAACGGCGGCAGTACGCGACCATAGCCCGTGACAAGATCCTTACCAGTTTTCCAGTCAAGGCCTTGAATTGCATCCCCACAGCATGATACTGCCACCACCATGCTTTACTGTGGGAAAGGCCTTCTTGGGGTCATGGGAAGTGTTGGGATTGCGCCACACATAGCATCACCTATGATGGACAAAGTTTAATTTTAGTCTCATCTGACCAGAGAACCTTCTTCAATATGTTTGGAGAGTCTGCCACATGCTGTTTGGCGAACTCAAAGTGTGCTTTCTTATGTTTTTCTTTAAGCAATGGATTTTTTTCTGGCCACTCTTCCATAAAGCCCCACTCTTTGGAGTGTACGGTTTATAGTGGTCCTATGGACAGATACTTCCATCTCCCGTGGATCATTGGAGCTCCTTCAGTGTTATTGTTGGTGTCTTTGTTGAATCTCTGATTATTGCCTCCTTGTCCAGTCTGTGAGTTTTGGTGGGCGGCCTTCTCTTGTCAGGTTTATAGTTGTGTCATATTTTTTCCATTTTGTTATAATGAATTTAATGGTGCTCTGTGGGATGTTCAAAGTTTGGGATATTATATTTTTTTTATAACACAACCCTGATCTAAACTTCTGCACAACTTGGTCTCTGACCTGTATGGAGAGCTCCTTGGTCTTTATTAGAGATGAGCGAACTTATCAAAAGTTCGGTTCGGCTAGTTCGCCGAATTTCACAAAAAAGTTCGGTTCGGACCGAACTAGTTCTGACCGAACCTGTCACTTCCGTGCGCCGAGCATGCTACTGTCCGGGGTGCTGATAGAGTTAATGGGCTGCACTAACTCTTTCAGCAACCTTGACAGTACATGCTCGGCGCGCGGAAAATACAATTTAAATGTAATAAAAAAATAAAAATTATACGTTCGTACTTACTTTCCTCCTGTCCGGCCTCCAGCGATGACGTTTCATCCCTTTCGCCGCTGCAGCCAATCACAGGCTGTAGTGGCGGTCACGCACGTCAGGATGACGCTTCATCCCACGTGACCGCCTTTGCAGCCAATCACAGGCTGCAGCGGCGACATGGATGAAACGTCATCGCTGGAGGCCGGACAGGAGGAAAGTAAGTATGAACGTATTATTTATTTTTTTTGGCATGTATGTATGTTGGCATGTATGTATGTATGTATGTTGGCATGTATGTATGTTGTCATGTATGTATGTATGTATATCTGTGCATGTATGTTGGCATGTATGTATATATGTGCATGTTTGTATGTATATTTGCATGTATATATTTGCATGTATGTTTGCATGTTTGCATGTATGTATTTTTGCATGTATGTTGTCATGTATGTATGTATGTATGTATGTTGTCATGTATGTATGTATGTATATATTTGTATGTATGTATGTTTGCATGAATGTATGTATGTATGTTTGCATGTATGTGTGTTTGCATGAATGTATGTTTGCATGTATGTATGTATGCATGTTTGTATGTATATTTGCATGTGTGTATATATATATGTATGTATGTATGTTGTCATGTATGTATGTTGTCATGTATGTATATATGTGCATGTATGTTGGCATGTATGTATATATGTGCATGTGTGTATGTATGTATATTTGCATGTATATATTTGCATGTATGTATGTTGTCATGTATGTATGTATGTATGTATGTATATATGTGCATGTATGTTTGCATGTATGTTGGCATGTATGTATACATGTGCATGTTTGTATGTATATTTGCATGTATATATTTGCATGTATGTATGTTGTCATGTATGTATGTATGTATGTATGTATATATGTGCATGTATGTTTGCATGTATGTTGGCATGTATGTATACATGTGCATGTTTGTATGTATATTTGCATGTATATATGTTTGCATGTATGTATGTATGTTTGTATGTATGTTGTCATGTATGTATATATGTGCATGTATGTATGTTTGCATGTTTTTATTTTTGCATGTATGTTTGTGCATGCTTCTTTGCATGTTTGTTTGTATGTATGTATGTTTTCATGTGTGTGTGTATGCATGTATGTATGATAGTTTGCATGTATATATGTGTGTATGTTTGCATGTATGTATATTTGCATGTATATATGTGCATGCTTGTATGTATGTTTGTATATATGTATGTATGGCCATGTATGATACTGTCTGCTGGCGCCCTGTATCTAAGTCAACTTCACGGCAGGCTTCTATACATGGTATAACAGTCAGTATCACACATTAAACTGAATCTAAGCCTACGACATGTTTTATTTAATTTTTTTTTTCCACAGGTTTGGTGTTTGGACTACGTCGGTTTCGAGGACTACTTAGATGACGTTTTTTTTTCTACAATAAAATGGTTAATGAGGGTTGTGTTGGGGGTGCTTTATTTCAATAAAATATTTTATCTATATCTTTGTCTTTTTCTTTTCAAATTTTATTACTACCACTTTAGTAATGGCCGCTGTCTCAGTGGCAACATCCATTACTAAGGCGAGGCTTAGTGTTAGCCGGTGCAGAGGCTAACACTAACCACCATTATTACCCCGGTACCCACCACCACCAGGGGTGCCGGGAAGAGCCAGGTACGATCCAGTACCCGACCATCTGTTGTGATGGTCGGGCTCTGGGGCGGCCGCAGGCTGGTATTATGAGGCTGGGAAGGGCCAAAAACAGTGGACCTTCCCACCCTTGTAATGCTAGGCTGCTGCTGCTGTGTTGTATCTGGCTGGTTATAAAAGTGGGGGGGACCCCACGTAATTTTTTAAAATTATTTATTTATTTAAAAAATTTTTTTTAAAAAGACATGGGGTTCCACCCAATTTATCATAACCAGCCACATACAACACAGTGTTATTAGCCTGGGAATGGACAAAACCAGTGGCCCTTCCCACCAATGTAATGCCAGACTGCTGCGGCCTTGTATATGGCTGGTTATTAAAAATGTGGGGGACCCGTCTATTGCTAAATTTGTTAAATTCAAAAAAAAAAACGACGTGGGGGTCCCCCCCATGTGCACACACACTAATTACGTCCGTAATTGACGGACGTATTTCGGCCGCAAGTACCGGACCGAACACACTGCAGGGAGCCGGGCTCCTAGCATCATACTTATGTACGATGCTAGGAGTCCCTGCCTCTCCGTGGAACTACTGTCCCGTACTGAAAACATGATTACAGTACGGGACAGTTGTCCTGCAGAGAGGCAGGGACTCCTAGCATCGTACATAACTATGATGCTAGGAGCCCGGCTCCCTGCACTGTGTTCGGTCCGGTACTGGCGGCCGAAATACGTCCGTCAATTACGGACGTAATTAGTGTGTGTGCACATACCCTAAATAGTCACTGTCCAGGGTGCTGAAAGAGTTAACTGATCGGCAGTAACTGTTTCAGTACCCTGGACAGTGACTACCGATCACAGTACCTGTAAAAAAAAAGACGTTCATACTTACCGGGAACTCCCTGCTTCCTCCAGTCCGGTCTCCTGGCCGTTGCCTTGGTGACGCGTCCCTCTCGACATCCGGCCCGACATTCCTTGATGACGATGCAGCCCATGTGAGCGCTGCAGCCAATCACAGGCTGCCGCGGCCTCTGCAGCCAATCACAGGCTGCAGAGGCCTCTGCAGCCAATCACAGGCTGCCGCGTCAGAAAAGGTCGGACTGGAGGAAGAAGAGGGACTCGTCACCAAGACAACGACCGGGTACGTATGAAATGCTTTTTATTTTATTTTTAATCAGCAGCCTCTTTTCTCTATCAGTGATTGATAGAGACAAGTGGCTGCCGATTTGTATAATGTTTTTGACCGGGTTCGGTCAAAACGGGTTCGGCCGAACCCGGTGAAGTTCGGATTCGCTGCGAACCGAACTTTTCCGGAAGTTCGGACCGAAACCGGGTTCGGTTGTCCCGGTTCGCTCATCTCTAGTCTTTATGTTGCTTGCTTAGTGGTGTTGTAGACTCAGAGACCTGACAGATCATGTGAAACTTTGATTGCACACAAGGACCTTATTTAACTAATTATGTGACTTCTGAGGTTAATTGGTTTGACCAGACTTTATTGGGAGACTTCATAGCAAGGGGGTAAATACATATGCACTCACAATTTTCCTGTTTTTACTTTTTTTTAGTTTAAGTAAGTTTTTTTTCTTCATTGCACTTTTACAATTCTTTGTATAAGCATATAACTAATGCAGATAAGTCAAGTCCTTAGATAGAAAAGTCAGAAAGCGCTTCTGGAAGCTGGAGAATCACTTTCCATGTTGAGGACCAGGGTTCTATACAGAACACACAGAATGCAGTAATATAAAATGGAGCCAATCTCACTTAGTTTCTGAAATAGCTGCTAGTCCTGACACAGGTAGAGAGCAGTATATTATATGGAGAAATGTAGAGAGGTGCAACTAGACAGCAAATCAGTGCATGCACTTGGATCTATTTGTCCCCAATATAATGTTCTAATTAGCTGTTCATTGTGCCCAATTGCAGGGGTTTCACCAATAAATCTGCACACTGATTGGCTGGATTCTTCAGCCAACTGCATTTTGACACCACTTAAGGCAAGATGAATGTGGTCTCTGGTTTCACTTAACAATGGCGCAGGAAAGGTCATTGGAAATTTCAAGTATGGGCCTTTTTATCACAGTACAAGCTTTGCAATGCAACAGAAACCATCTTCTCTGAGTAATAATGAATATAGTTGCAAGCACTGGCGTAGCTATAGGTGTCGCAGCGGTCGCAATTGCAACCGGGCCCCGAAGCCAGGGGGCCCACGGCCCCCCGCACCACATCAATAAAAAGTTACTATAGTAACTCGGGCCGCGGGCCCCTGTTACTATAGTAACATACTTTACTTACCTTCCTGGTTCCGGATCGCAGCAGAGGTCCTGACGTCAAGCTCTGTGCGCAGCGCATGACGTCACAGCGCTATGCGCCGCGCACAGCATCGAGACGACAGAACTCCCGCCGCGGCCGAAGAGGAAGGTAAGGTTAGCCCTGACTGGCGTGGTCCGACTCCCGGCACCCGCCAATCAGCTGTTTTGAAGGGGCCGCAGCACTCGTACGAGAGCTGCTCCCCTTCATTCCGGTCACTTCATTCCGGTCACACTGTGAATCCGTGTCGGCGATTCACAGTGTGAGCGAGTAGTGAAATGAAGGGGAAGCAGCTCTCGTACGAGTGCTGCGGCCCCTTCAAAACAGCTGATTTGCGGGTCCCGAGAGACACATCAGCTATTGATGGCCTATCCTGAGGATAGGCCATCAATGTTTAGGGACTGTACAACCCCTAAGCCTACGATGTAGCAGGCTTAGGGGGCCCATGAGACAGGATCACAGATTGTGTGATCCTGTCTGCTGGGCCCTATATCTAAGCCAATCACATGGTAGGCTTAGATACATGGCCCATGCGTGATCCTGTCTGCTGGACCCTGTATCTAAGCCAATCACATGGTAGGCTTAGATACATGGCCCATGCGTGATCCTGTCTGCTGGGCCCTGTATCTAAGCCAATCACATGGTAGGCTTAGATACATGGCCCATGCGTGATCCTGTCTGCTGGGCCCTGTATCTAAGCCAATCACATGGTAGGCTTAGATACATGGCCCATGTGTGATCCTGTCTGATGGGCCCTGCATATAAGCCTACCACACTGTAGGTTTAGATACAGAGCCCCAGCACACAGTAATCTTATACTGTATAAGATTACTGTCTGCTGGACCCTGTATTTAAGCCTACATTGTGGTAGGCTTAGATACAGGGTCCCACAGACAGTATCACCCATGGGCCCTGTATCTAAGTGTGTTTTCTTACAGGTTCGGTCGTTGGACTACGTCGGATTCCAGGACTACTTCGATTACAGCTTTTTTTTATTATCAATAAAATGGTTAATGAGGGTTGTGTGGGTTTTTTTTTTTATTTCAATAAAATATTTTTTCTATGTCTTTGTGTTTTTTTTAAAACTATATTACTACCGCCTTAGTAATGGCCGCCGGCTGATTGACAGCATCCATTGCTAATGCGGGGCTTAGTGTTAGCCGGTGCAGAGGCTAACACTAACCCCCTTTATTACCCCGGTACCCACCGCCACCAGGGGTGCTGGGAAGAGCCGGGTACGATCCAGTACCTGACCATCTGTAGTGATGGTCGGCCACTGGGGTGGCCGCAGGCTGTTATTATCAGGAGGGGAAAGGCCAAAAACAGTGGCCCTTCCTACCCTGGTGATGCTAGGCTGCTGCTGCTTTATTGTATCTGGCTGGTTATGAAAAATGGGGGGGACCCCACGTCATTTAAAAAAAAAAAAAAATAATTGGAAAGAACGATGTGGGGTCCCCACCAATTTTCATAACCAGCCAGATACAACACAGCAGCAGCAGGCAGCATTACAAGGGTGGGAAGGGCCACTGTTTTTGGCCTTCCCCAGCCTAATACTACCAGCCTGCGGCCACCCCGGTGCCTGCCCGTCACTACAGATGGTCGGGTACTGGTTCGTACCCGGCTCTTCCCAGTACTCCTGGTGGCGGTGGGTACCAGGGTAATAATGGGGGTTAGTGTAGCCTCTGCACCGGCTAACATTAAGCCTCGCCTTAGTAATGGAGGTTGTCAATCAGCCAGCGGCCATTACTAAGGCGGTGATAATAAAGTTTAAAAAGATACAAGCACATAGAAAAAATATTTTATTGAAATAAAAAAACACAACCCTCATTAACCATTTTATTGAGAATAAAAAAAACGCTGTCATTGAAGTCCTCGAATCCGGAGTCCAACAACCAAACCTGTAAAAAAAAACACAAACACACAAAAATAATCAGTAACACATAAAGAAGCAAAATTATTATTCTTACCTATCCTGGGTCCAGCGCTGGAGACGCAATGTCAGCGAGCTGGGCCCTGTATCTAATCCAATCATGTGTGATACTGTCTGCTGAGCTGTGTATCTAATCCAATCATGTGTGATACTGTCTGCTGGGCCCTGTATCTAATCGTATCTTGTGTGATACTGTCTGCTGGGCCCTATATCTAATCCGATCATGTGTGATACTGTCTGCTGAGCCACTGTATCTAATCCTATCATGTGTGATACTGCCTTCTGAGCCACTGTATCTAATCCTATCATGTGTGGTACTGTCTGCTGAGCCACTGTATCTAATCCTATCATGTGTGGTACTGTCTGCTGAGCCACTGTATCTAATCCTATCAAGTGTGATACTGCCTTCTGAGCCACTGTATCTAATCCTATCATGTGTGATACTGTCTGCTGAGCCGTGTATCTAATCCTATCCATAGTTTATAGGGTCGTAGTGCTATAGATATGTTATGCTGTCTCATATACACACTTTTTTTTGGGCGGACACATATGTATTGGGGCTATTTCCCCTGACATTTTAAGCCCTGAGGGTATGTTCACATGGCAGCGTCTGTTACGGCTGAAATTACGGTGCTGTTTTCAGGAGAAAACAGCACCGTAATTTCAGCCGTAATGGCATGTGCAGGCGTCTTTCGCTGCATCCATTACGGACGTAATTGGAGCTGTTTTTCTATGGAGTCCATGGAAAACGGCTCCATTTACGTCTGAAGAAGTGACAGGCACTTCTTTGACGCGGGCGTCTTTATTACGCGCCGCCTTTTGACAGCGGCGCGTAAAAAAAAATGACCGTCGGCACAGAACATCGTAAGACTCATTCAAATGAATGGGCAGATGTTTGCCAACGCTTTTGAGCCGCATTTTCGGACGTAATTCAATGCTAAAACGCCCGAATTACGTCCGTAAATAGTGTGTGTGAACCCAGCCTTAGTGACGCCCCCGGCTACTAGTGCTGCATTGTTGGGTCACTTAGGAGACCCAGCGATGCAGCTGAAAGCTGTGGACCGTCGGCCATGAGAAGTTTGCGGGGGCGGGGCCCAGTAAGAAGAATTTTTGCATCGGGGCCCATGAGCCTTTAGCTACGCCCCTGGTTGCAAGTCCAATAAGTTGGTGACCTTTTCTTTAGCAAAAGTCAAACCAATCTCCCTGGTTTCATGAACATGACATGATGTGTTTAAATAGTTGCCACAACAGTTGGGGCTGTGGTGGACTGACAAGGGTCAAGAGAAAATGTTGTCTGTCACTTCTTTTTATTCCTGTGCTACAAAACACACAAGCAAACTTAAAAAAAATCAAGACATCTCTGAATCTGGGGGAGTAAAACTCAATCCCAAAATTATTTTGCTCACAAGACAGGAAAAGTGGAGCTCCCAATACAGCAGTTTTTGTTTTGGCATCCAAAAATAAAACTTTTTCTATTTGAATTCCAAGGAACAGTGCTAGATTACCGTACTCAACCAACAGTCCGAACTAGTTTGTGCGCAGACTTAGGCCTCATGCACACGACCGTATTTTTTCCCACCCGTAAATACTGGCGTAAATAAGGGTCCGGTGTCACACGTATTCCACCCGTTTTGCACCAGTATTTACGAACCCCGTGCCCGTAAATATGGGTCCGGTGTCACACGTATTCCACCCGTATTTACGAGCACGTTTTTGGCGGCAAAATAGCACTGCACTAATCGGCAGCCCCTTCTCTCTATCAGTGCAGGATAGAGAGAAGGGACAGCCTTTTCTGTAATAAAAGTTAAAGAAATTCATACTTACCCGGCCGTTGTCTTGGTGACGCGTCCCTCTCTTCACATCCAGCCCGACATCCCTGGATGACGCGGCAGTCCATGTGACCGCTGCAGCCTGTGATTGACCTGTGATTGGCTGCAGCGGTCACATGGCCTGAAACGTCATCCAGGACGTCGGGCCGGATGTCGAGAGGGACGCGTCACCAAGGCAACGGGCGGGAGACCGGACTGGAGGAAGCAGGAAGTTGTCGGTAAGTATGAAAGTCTTTTATTTTTATTTTTTACAGGTTTATACTGATCGGTAGTCACTGTCCAGGGTGCTGAAAGAGTTACTGCCGATCAGTTAACTCTTTCAGCTCCCTGGACAGTGACTATTTACTGACGTCGCTTAGCAACGCTGCCGTAATGACGGGTGCACACATGTAGCCACCCGTCATTACGAGAGCTCCATAGACTTCTATGGACTGTCCGTGCCGTTATTACGGCCTGAAATAGGACATGTTCTATCTTTTTCAACGGCACGGGCACCTTCCCGTGAGAAAACGGGAAGGCACCCGTCGCCAATAGAAGTCTATGAGCCCGTTATAACGGGAGTTTTTACGGTCGTGTGCATAAAGTTATTATTATCATCAATATTAGAAAAACCCATTTCTTCGAAAATAGATATGAAAATCTGGAATGAAAATAAATGTGTGGATGTTACATGTATTTTGGACTTTATACAAGAAGAACTAAAAAAAAGATGCCTCGTGTCCTTTTATGTTGTCTTTGTGTCTGATGGTGATTTAGCTTCATGTTGAGGGAAAAGATTTTTTAAAAGGTTGGACAAGCTAAATCCTATAATCACGGAGCCTGAATTTTGTCCAATTAAGACATGCACCTTTCTCCTTTCGAACTGTTATAGAAACCTCAAAAAATTCCTGATAGTCCTGACTTCACCTCACCTTGTCTGAAACAATAGAGGAAATCCAAGCCCCGTCTATAGCTTAACCTGATCTTTTTTGTAATGACAGGGACAGCTTAAAACTTGATCTGTCAGGGTAAGTTTAAACTGATCTGCCATTTGTTTTAAAAGTGGATTTTCACAGATCATCAAATATAGTCTTACCTTCTTTTGGTGAAATCCCCATAAGAGAAGAGGAGGATGTCTGCAAACATGATATGAGAAGGACTTTATTGCAATGTATAATGTCACAAGACCAGAAGAAAATCCAGTCCCCTCCATATACAGTATCGTTCCAGTGAACACAAAAGGGAGAAAATATACAAATCTGTTATTGCTGGATAGATTAAGCAGGTAGGTGTTTAGGCTAAATCCACACGACAGAGAATTTGGATCAGCTGTAAATTTTTCATGGCCATTTTGCATCCGTGTGTCTCTAAAATGTCATCCATTTCCAGGCCGTCTGACTGTTTTTAAGAACCATTTGTCATCCGCTTGCCATCCGTTTTTCACGGCCGTAAAAAAAAGCAGATCAATTTCATTAGTCAGGTTTTTTTTGGTCCCAACCCTCTAAAAACACCACTTTGCCCATGTAAATAGTGTCACAATCCCCCTGTAGATAGTGCCCTCATAGTGCCACAGTGCCCATGTAGATAGTGCCACACACCCCTGTAGATAGTGCCACACACCCCTGTAGAGAGCGCCACACACCCTCCCCTGCCGGGGATTCTGCTCCTGGTGGAGCCCCTGACGTCACTGTCCATATATGACAGAATCGCTGATAACGTTGCCGATGCCCTCGCCAGGGATTCCGGCATCTCAAATCTACTGACATCACTGTCCATATATGGACAGTGATGTCAGGGGCTCCCTCCAGGAGCCGAATCCCTGGCCAGAACATTGCCGATGCTCTAGCTGGGCAATCCGGCATCTCAAGACGGAAGACCCGTTAGATTGCTTCCGATGCTCTGGCCAGGTCCTTATAGTTGAAAGCCCCTGATATCACTCTCCCTATATATATACAGTGGAAAGAGAGTGTCAGCAGCACAGCAGAACAAAAGAAGCCTCCAGGGCTCAGATGGGTGCTGACCTCCAGTGATCTGACTTGTAAATCCCACAATGTCCAATCAAGAAGTTGAAAAGAGAGGCAGCACTCCAAACTGATGTTGTCAGAAAAGTGGATTTATTCCCCCATCAGTGCAGTAAACAGCGCAACGTTTCAGCTGCTCATTGCAGCCTTTGTCAAGCAGCTGAAACGTTGCACTGTTTATTGCACTGATGGGAGAATAAATCCACTTTTCTGATGACATCTGTTTGGAGTGCTGCCATATAGATACAGTGACGTCAGGGGCTTCTCCAGGCTCAGCTTAAAGTAGCGGTGTGCCCAGGAAATCCCCTTGTGAGGGCCAGGATCAGTTTTTAATTGCCATTACAAGGATGGCTTTCTAAAAAACATGGTAGTTAGAAACCCGATCCATTAACTTCCTTTGGGGCCAACGGGCCGTGAATACAGTCGAAAATAGAACAAGTTCTATTTTTTTACACTAGTTTTTACTGACCGTAAAAAAAGATTATTTTTTGTTTTTTCACTGTCGCATTCCAAGAGTCATAACTTTTCTTTTATTCTTTCGACATAGCCATGTAGGGGCTTTTTTTTTTGCGGGACAAGTATTTTTCAATTGCACAATTGCACAATTTTTGGATGCATATAATACATTGATTAACTTTTATTACCTTAATTTTAGGGGAGAATAAAAAATAAACAGCTATTCCAGCATGGTTTTTCACGTTATAAATTTACGCCGTTCACTATGCAGCGTAAATAACATGTTACCTTTATTCTATAGGTCGGGACGATTACAGGGATACCAAATATATAAAGGTCTTATATGTTTTCCTACGTTTGCACAATAAACCGTTTTAAAACAAATCACTTGTTTTTGCATCGCTGCATTCCAAGAGCCCCCAAATATTTTTTCCGTCGACGTAGCCATATTTGGGCTTGTTTTTTTGCAGGGAAAGCGGTAGTTTTTATTGGTACTATTTTGGGGTACATGGGACTTATTGATTAACTTTTCTTTTCTTTTTTTATGGGGGGGAATGGGAGGAAAAAAATGACTTTTGATGTTTTTTTTGGACGCCGTTCATCCGGGGGTTTAATTAATATGTTAACGTTATTGTTTGAGCCATTACGAACGTGGTGATACCATATTTGTGTATGTGTTATTTTTGTTTGATACTTTTACTAAAAAGTGGGAAAAAAGTGGTTTTATTTTATTTTTACTGTAATCTTTTTATTTGTTTTTTCATAAACTTTATTTATTTTTCATAATCAGATTTTTATTAACAAATTTTCAATTACAAAAAATAGAAACACATATGCACATTTCAAGATATACTAAATAATTACAGTAGTAACAAGTATAAGTACGCCGCAAAATAGTATAAACAATGCTGCACACCTATCAGCACATATAAATGATGCATTATAATGGTAGCATGGGAAAATCAAATAAAAATGATAGATTATAAAACAAAAACAACAGGTAAAAAAGAATGGGGTAAGAATCCACAAGTAATAATAATAAAATATAAGGAGATTAAAAAATTAAAAAGAGAAGGAAAGGGCGAGAAAGTAGAGAAGGGAACTGAAGGAAACCATCCCAATACCAGATGAAAGTCCCGACCGTAAGGTCGATCATAAACTTTATTTAACTGTTTTTTGTTTTTTTATTTTCTTCCACTAGGGGACTTCACTTTGCGATCTTCTGATCTCTTATATAATGCTTTGGTATACTTAGTATACCAAAGCATTATTGACTGTCAGTGTAAAGGCATGGCCTAATAGGCTGTTGCTGAAGGCAGACCTGGGGGCCTTTGTTAGACCCCCGGCTGCCATGGAAACCCAACAGTGTCCAGCGATCTTGTCACGGCATGCCGTTGGGGTGACAGAGGGAGCTCTCTCCCTCTGTCAAATACATTAGATGCCGCTGTCGCTATTGACAGCGGCATCTAATGGGTTAAACTGACGGAATCGGAGAGTGCTTTGATTCCGGCAACTGCGGCAGGAGCCTGGCTGTGTATAACAGCCAGGCTCCTGTCGCTGATCTTGTGGGTACAGTGGCAGTAACCATGAGATCAGAGCGATGGATATATAAGTAACTTGACTATAATAAATAACTTGACTACTTGCTCCATTGTCCCCGGCTGCATCCTCTTTTGCGCAAGGGCTGGACACGTTCAGCTACTGTTCATCACCTGCACAGAAGATGTAGCCAGGGACCACATACATTTAGAAGTTTAGAACGTAAACAATTTATAAGAGAAAAGAGGATCTGTAGCAATGAACATCTATATAAACACAATGCAAAAAAAAAATAATTTTTTACAAAAGTGTCACCAAGGGTTACCCCAGAAAAAGAATGGAATCAGATGCTAAGGAGATAAAAACATACAACCATAAGTGAAACACATTGACAAAAAAGATGAGAAAATGGTGTTTGTGTCAAATTATGATGGTCATGCAAATTTGATTAAAAACACTATTTTAAAATATTGGAATATGTTAAAGCAGGAAGACAAATATGGCAAAAAATACCCCCCTGTTTGCCTATTGCAAAGGACGATGAATAGCTAATAAATTGATAAGAGCATATATTAAAATAAAAAGAAAGAATAGTCAAACCTTATTTAAAAAAAAAAAAAAGACGAACTTTTCTCTGTTCAGGCTGTTAAACTAGCAGCACCATAATTAAAGGGGAGATGGTATACCACCCAACAAAGAGAACAAAAGTTAGACTAAAAGGTTTCTATTCGTATAATACCAAAAATGCAATCTACTTATTGAAATGCCCATGCGGTAACGCGTACGTAGGGCAGACATCTGATCAGGTGAATATAAGACTGAATGAACATGGATCGGTAATCCAAAATTATGGTAAGAAAGACAAAGAAAGTAATAAAACAGCAGTTGAAATTAGTACTACCCCTTATGAAACTACAATGGCAAAACATTTTTTGAATACCATCATGAAGTGTCCGACCTTAAAGAGGCTCTGTCACCAGATTTTGCAACCCCTATCTGCTATTGCAGCAGATAAGCGCTGCAATGTAGATTACAGTAACGTTTTTATTTTTAAAAAACGAGCATTTTTGGCCAAGTTATGACCATTTTCGTATTTATGCAAATGAGGCTTGCAAAAGTACAACTGGGCGTGTTGAAAAGTAAAAGTACAAGTGGGCGTGTATTATGTGCGTACATCGGGGCGTGTTTACTACTTTTACTAGCTGGGCGTTCTGATGAGAAGTATCATCCACTTCTCTTCAGAACGCCCAGCTTCTGGCAGTGCAGATCTGTGACGTCACTCACAGGTCCTGCATCGTGTCGGCACCAGGCTACAGTTGATTCTGCAGCAGCATCAGCATTTGCAGGTAAGTAGCTACATCGACTTACCTGCTAACGCCGATGCTGCTGCAGAATCAACTGAAGCCTCTGGTGCCGATGTGTCCTCGCTCGTCTGACACGATGCAGGACCTGTGAGTGACGACACAGCGTGATCTCTCGAGAACACGCTGTGTCTGCACTGCCAGAAGCTGGGCGTTGTGAAGAGAAGTGGATGATACTTCTATACACAACGCCCAGCTAGTAAAAGTATTAAAAACGCCCCGATGTAACACACATAATACACGCCCAGTTGTACTTTTACTTTTCAACACGCCCAGTTGTACTTTTGCAAGCCCCATTTGCATAAATACGAAAATGGTCATAACTTGGCCAAAAATGCTCGTTTTTTAAAAATAAAAACGTTACTGTAATCTCCATTGCAGCGCCTATCTGCTGCAATAGCAGATAGGGGTTGCAAAATCTGGTGACAGAGCCTCTTTAAATGGTTGATATAAGAGGAAATTCAAAGTAGAGAATAGAGAATTTAAAGACTACGATGCTTAAGAACAAACTATTAGGGCATGTTCAGACGTGGGGGAATTGCTGCAGACACTGTCCGCATCAATGCCGCACATAATCCGCGTTGCGGATACCGTTGCGGATTTGGCTAAAATGTTAGGTAAAATGCTGCGGATTTGTCGTTGCGGATTCAGGTTCGGATCACACCCTGCTCTCTTTCCAGCATCCCATCCCAGTCTGGGTAGAGACCTTGACACATATAGGTCCAGCCTCGATCCCGTGTGTTGCGCTCACTATACCCTGCACTGGAGGTGTCCCACAATTCGGGACGGTTATGTACCTGAAAAACAAATAGACAGTGAATATTGAAGTTTGATTTGTAATTGTGAATAATGTTATATATGTTATATGTTTATCTTTGTTAGAATGTTTACATACTGCAAATGCTGCTAGTCAGACATCATACATACAAGTAAACTAGTGTAAACATGACATAAAGTTACTTACTAGGTTAATAATAGTGGACACTTGCATATCCATTCGCCTATATCTGGCCATGGTAATAGCTCTGTGTTCCTGTAAGCCTGGAAGGTGAAAATGGAGGTTTTCGCTTCCTAATCAGAATGATGACATATCCTGTTTCTGAAAGAAATCTGCAACGCAACACACAGCAAATCCGCAACACACATTACATCTGCAGATTTCATTGCGTAATTTTGAAACGCCATTGAAGTCAAAGGCGAAATTCCGCAACAAGTCCGCAACAGACAGCGCAGTGCCGATGGTATATCTATTCTGAACCAGCTTGGTAATAATAGGGATATGTCTTCCATTTACTGATGGATTACTAGGATTTATAATTAGTTGATGGTAAAGGCTATGCAATTGTATTAGAAAGTACTCTGATATGTTGTTAATAGCAACGCATATGTTTCTTCGTTAATATGTATCAGACACAGTTTATAAAGTTTCATTCTCTTCCTCCACTTAAAGGCTATGTAAACAGTGAAAAGTGTTGTTTTTAAAAAAAAATAAAAATGTGTATTAGTGTGTGTTAATAATCTTTGTAAATACATTTTCTTAAAAATTATTTTAACTTTTTTAGATACACCTGCTCTGTATTCACTATACAGACTAGCTGTATCTTTCGCTAAATCCTGTTCCCATCAGGTCCATGGGACTGACGGTTTCAGTGACAGCGGGCAGTTCATAACTTAGATGTGATAGTTTACAGGTGGATCCTGCGTGTCAGAGACAAGCAGGACCCGCTGTCACTAAACCCGTCAGGTCCGCTGGGCTGACAGATTCAGTGAATAGCTCTAGGTACCGCAGCTCTGGTCCGTGGGCGTGAAGGGGATGCTGGAGGAAAATACCCCCCGTTATGGACATTTATACTTTTCATGATCTCCTATTTCAAGTAAGCATAGACTTTGAAATAATCTAATTGATGAACTACTGCATGTATTTATGAAACGAATATCTATAAATTTCTAAAAAAAAGAAAACAAATTGTACGTGTTTTCTTCTACTAACAAGCAGTAAACGTGGAGTCGCTATCAACACATGCTAAATAGATTAAATTATTGGGTCGCAGACTTTGTATTAAGCAAATGCTGAACTGCATGCCTAGGGTCACTATGGATTATTGAACAGCTTTGTGTCTGTGCTGGCCACTACCAATTTCAGACACCGCATATGGACAAAAGTGATGTTGTTTCTGTGAAAAAGCAGACCCTTTTTATTAATCTCACAAACCCCTTATACATTTTGTAAAGGAGTTGTTTAGTTAAGAAAACCCATTTTCATATACCCTATTAGGGAATTAATAGAGGCGGGTACTCCGTTCAGTATCCTCATCTCTTGGCCAAAATGGAGAGCAGTTACAAAGAGCATCTCTCAGTCTCGAGCAGCTATCCTGCCCTGTGGTGGCACTGCAGGGAAATTGAATACTTGCAGCAAGGTTTACACATATATTACAGGCAGAGGCGTAGCTAGGGGTTTAGCACAGGGGGAGGGGGGTACACACATCTGAGTGGGCCCCAACCTAGTGGGCTCCCCATACGGTATAATGACCCCGCAGTGGCCTCCACACAATATAATGACCTTATAGCTGCCCACACACAGGATAATGCCCCTATGGCTGCCCCCACACAGTATAATCCCCTATGGTTGCCCACACACAGAATAATGTTCCCATAGCTGCCTCCAACACAGTATAATAACTCCTTAGTGCCCCCCTAATTGTATAATGGCCCTTTAGTGCCCCCCACACAGTATAATGACCCGCTTAGTGGCCACCACACAGTATAATGCCCTTATAGTTGCCCCACACATTATAATGCCCACACAGAATGCTCCAGCATTAGATTCAACTGTATCTGCATCTTGAGGACGTAGAAACAGTTGAAACCAAGACATACTACTGCGGTAGCAGCCGTAGAGGCTTGAGGGGGCCCGTGCAGCCAGCCAACACTCCCCCCATATGTCCGGTGGCGCCGCTAGAAGCCGTTATGGCTGCTACAGCAGTAGCGCTGCTAGTATGGGGCCCGCGCCGCCGAGCCTCCAACAAGTATGGGCCTGGCGACACAGGCCCTCTCATGCCTGTAGGTGTCGCTAGCACCGGAGGGGGCCCCGGTGCTAGCGACAGCCAAATACATGCACTAGCGCTGAATGCCCGACCATTCAGCGCCTTAAAATTACGCTGACTGGCTAGCGGCGTGATGACGTCATCGCGCTGCTTCCATGCTTGAAAGGCCCTGATTGACAGGGGCAAGTCATTCTGCCTTGCCAATCAGCATCATTGGACGACGCTCATTCAGCTCCTGCAGACCTACTCAGAAGAGAGAAGATCTGCATCGCCAGCGAACAGGAACGGGATCATGTGAGTATGTAAAGTTTTTTGGTTTTTTTCTCTCATAAAACTGTAAATGGCATTATCTATAGTGGGGGCTCTATCTACAGGGGGGTCATCTATATGTGGGCCACTATATACAGGGGGGGTCTATATGTGGGGATGTGGGGCACTAGCTACAGGGGTGGTCTGTATGTGGGGCACAATCTACAGGGGGGTCTATATGTGGTGATGTGGGCCACTATATACAGGGGGTCTATATGTGGGCCACTATCTACAGGAGGGTCTATATGTGTCCCACTATCTACAGGGTGATCTATATGTGGGGCACTATATACAGGGGAAGCTATATATGAGACACTATACAAGGGTGGGCTATATGTAGAGCACTAACTATAGGGGAGCTATTTTTTAGGGCACTTTCTATAGGGGTGGGCTATATGTGGGACACTATATACAGGGGTGGATGGTTACCTGTGGGGTACTAGCAACAGGGTGGCTATATGTAGGGCACTGTCTACAGAGATGGGTTATACATGGAGCACTACCTATACTGGAAGATATATGTAGGGCAGCACGGTGGCTATGGGGGCATTATCTACAGGAGGCACGGTGTGTGTGTGTGTGACAGTGTATGGTACTATCATAATCAGGGACACAGTGTATGGCACTATTATAGTTAGACTTGCAAGAGGTGTTGAGAATTTTTACTTTTTTTATAGGTGCAGAAATGTTTTAAAAGTGAGAAGTTGAAGACATCTGAGCGGAAAACTGCAGAAATGGTCATGGCCAGTAGAAATCCATCATAGATGTCTGGACCGGAGGGAGAAGAAAATAACTAGAATCTGAGACGTCACCGGTGAGTCACTTAATGTAAATGTTTATTCTGCCTCTAATCAGTAATGTAGTCACTCTGTGATCTGCAGCGAGATGATTATGATATGATTTTTTTTGTGAAACAGCATCTCCCAGCATCTCCTCACCATTGTTCGGGCCATGCTGGGAGCTGTAGTTTTAAAGGGAATCTGACACCAGCATTTCACCTATTAAACCACCAATACCTGGTGGAAGTGGGTGAAAAATCATTTCTATATAACCTATAATTGTCTTCTTAGTCGGCTCTGTACCTTTAGTATTCCGTTTTTTAGTGTTCCCACACCGTATGCTAATGAGCATAAAAGAGTCAGATCTTCATTTGAAAAGAGTCAAATCTTCATTTGAAAAGAGTTATATCTTCATTCCTCAAGCCTTTCCGAGTTTCCCCCACCTCCTTACTTTTGATTGACAGCTCCTCGCCTTCCCCCAGCACACTTGTGTATTGATGTCCTCTTCTGGGGTGGTGTGCGCACAAAGGGACACCGAATTATTACGATAAAAGGCGCAAAACGTTTGCAGACCGTTATTAACAGTCGGAGAAGGAGTTTAGGAGAGGGGATAACGGCAATGAACTTTTGATAGCAGCGGCCAGTGAGGGATAAGTAAAGTTCAATAGGTGAAATGCTGGTGACAGGTTCCCTTTAAGCCGTAAAAACCTATACGGCAGGGGTTGCACTAAATTGAGCTGTATTTGTCCTGGTGTTGTATATATGTACTGATCTTTGTTCTGATGCTGCATGTAAGTACTGAGCTTGGTTCTGCTGCTGTATATACGTATGAGATTGTTTTTGGTTCTGTTTATATATGTACTGAGCTTGGTTCTGGGGATGTATTTATGTACTGAGGTTTGTTCTGGTGCTGTATTTATGTACTGAGGTTTGTTCTGGTGCTGTATATATGTACTGAGCTTGGTTCTGGTGCTGTATTTATGTACTGCGGTTGGTTCTGTTGCTGTATATATGTATGGGCTTTGTTCTAGTGCCACTGGCATAGCTATAGGGGTCGCAGCGGTCGGAATTGCGACCGGGCCCCCGAAGCCAGGGGGGCCCACGGCCCCCCGCACCACATCAATAAAAAGTTACTATAGTAACTCGGGTCGCGGGCCCCTGTTACTATAGTAACATACTTTACTTACCTTCCTGGTTCCGGATTGCAGCGGAGGTCCTGACGTCAGGCGCTGTGCGCAGCGCATGACGTCACAGCGCTATGCGCCACGCACAGCATCGAGACGAAAGAACTCCCGCCGCGGCCGAAGAGGAAGGTAAGATTAGCCCTGGCTGGCGGGGTCCGACTCCCGGGACCCGCCAATCAGCTGTTTTGAAGGGGCCGCAGCACTCGTACGAGAGCTGCTCCCCTTCATTCCTGTCACTTCATTCCGGTCACACTGTGAATCCGTGTCGGCGATTCACAGTGTGAGCGAGTAGTGAAATGAAGGGAAGCAGCTCTCGTACGAGTGCTGCGGCCCCTTCAAAACAGCTGATTGGCGGGTCCTGGGCGACACATCAGCTATCGATGGCCTATCCTGTGGATAGGCCATCAATGTTTAGGGACTGCACAACCCCTAAGCCTACGATGTATCAGGCTTAGGGGGCCCATGAGACAGGATCACAGATTGTGTGATCCTGTCTGCTGGGCCCTGTATCTAAGCCAATCACATGGTAGGCTTAGATACATGGCCCATGTGTGATCCTGTCTGGTGGGCCCTGTATATAAGCCTACCACACTGTAGGCTTAGATACATGGCCCATGCGTGATCCTGTCTGCTGGGCTCTGTATCTAAGCCAATCACATGGTAGGCTTAGATACATGGCCCATGTGTGATCCTGTCTGGTGGGCCCTGTATATAAGCCTACCACACTGTAGGCTTAGATACATGGCCCATGTGTGATCCTGTCTGATGGGCCCTGTATCTAAGCCAATCACATGGTAGGCTTAGATACATGGCCCATGCGTGATCCTGTCTGCTGGGCCCTGTATCTAAGCCAATCACATGGTAGGCTTAGATACATGGCCCATGTGTGATCCTGTCTGATGGGCCCTGCATATAAGCCTACCACACTGTAGGTTTAGATACAGGGCCCCAGCACACAGTAATCTTATACTGTATAAGATTACTGTCTGCTGGACCCTGTATCTAAGCCTACGTTGTGGTAGGCTTAGATACAGGGTCCCACAGACAGTATCACACATGGGCCCTGTATCTAAGCCTAACACACGTGTTACTAATAGTTTTTTCTGTGTGTTTTCTTACAGGTTCGGTCGTTGGACTACGGCGGATTCCAGGACTACTTTCATGACAGCTTTTTTTTAATTATCAATAAAATGGTTAATAAGGGCTGTGTGTTTTTTTTTTTATTTCAATAAAATATTTTTTCTATGTCTTTGTGTTTTTTTTTAAACTATATTACTACCGCCTTAGTAATGGCCGCCGGCTGATTGACAGTATCCATTGCTAAGGCGGGGCTTAGTGTTAGCCGATGCAGAGGTGAACACTAACCCCCATTATTACCCCGGTACCCACCGCCACCAGGGGTGCTGGGAAGAGCCGGGTACCATCCAGTACTTGACCATCTGTAGTGATGGTCGGTCACTGGGGTGGCCGCAGGCTGGTATTATCAGGAGGGCAAAGGCCAAAAACAGTGGCCCTTTCGCTGCGTCCATTACGGACGTAATTGGAGCTGTTTTTCTATGGAGTCCATGGAAAACGGCTCAATTTACGTCTGAAGAAGTGACAGGCACTTCTTTGACGCGGGCGTCTTTTTTACGCGCCGTCTTTTGACAGCGGCGCGTAAAAAAAAATGACCGTCGGCACAGAACATCGTAAGACCAATTCAAATGAATGGGCAGATGTTTGCCAACGCTTTTGAGCCGCATTTTCGGACGTAATTCAATGCTAAAACACCCGAATTACGTCCGTAAATAGGGTGTGTGAACCCAGCCTTAGTGACGCCCCGGCTGCTAGTGCTGCATTGTTGGGTCACTTAGGAGACCCAGTGATGCAGCTGAAAGCTGCGGACCGTCGGCCATGAGAAGTTTGCGGGGGGGGGGGGCCCAGTAAGAATTCTTGCATCGGGGCCCATGAGCCTTTAGCTACGCCCCTGTCTAGTGCTGTATTTATGTACTGAGCTTGGTTCTAGTGCTGTATATATGTACTGAGCTTTGTTCTGGTGCTGTATATATGTCAAAGCTTGGTTCTAGTGCTGTATTTATGTACTGAGCTTGGTTCTGGTGCTGTCTGTATGTACTTAGCTTGGTTCTAGTGCTGTATTTATGTATTGATCTTGGTTGTGGTACTGTATTTATGTACTGAGCTTGGTTGTGGTACTGTATATATGTCAGAGCTTGGTTCTGGATCTGTATTTTATATAGGATATATTTATAAGAATAAAATTGCAGGGCAGATGGAATTCTTCTCAATTCATTGTATATTTAATGGGAATCTGTCAGGTAGTTTTAACCCCTTGAACAGCCACCATGCGGTAATACATGACCTGACAATATTTCCAAACATTACCTTGTATGTTTTTTTCAGATGCAGCAAAATCATTAAAATCCACTTTTAAAACGATGCATACTTTATGCTAATTGCTCATTAGAGGGTCATGGGGTGGTGCCGCCATCTTGAAGAGTCACATAGTCCTGCCTCTAATCCCACCTTTCCATGTTTGAGTGACATCTCCCTGGCTGATACAATGTTCTCGGATGTGCCATTGCCTTGTGGCACTATACACAAAGGGGGGGGGCTGTGTGGCACTATACACAAGGGGGAGCTGTGTGGCACTATACACAAGGAGGAGCTGTGTGGCACTATACACAAGGGGGAGCTGTGTGGCACTATACACAGGGGGAGCTGTGTGGCACTATACACAAGAGGGAGCTGTGTGGCACTATACACATGGGGAACTGTATGGCACTATTTACAAGGGGGAGGGCTGTGGCTCTATCTACAGGGGTCTGTGTGTGGCATTTTCTACTAAGGGGGGCTGTGCTGCACTTTCTACTAAGGGGGGGCTGTGTGGCACTATATACAGTGGGAGCTGTATAGCGCTATATACAGTGTGGGCTTTATGGCAATATCTACAGGGGGCTGTATTGCACTATTTACAAGGGAGAGGTGGGGGTGCTATCTACAAATGGGATGTGACACTGTCTATAGGCGGGGCTATACAGCACTGTCTACAGGGGGGCTGTATGGCACATTCTACAGGGGGCACTATTTATAAGGGGGGCTGCTTGTGGCACCCGGGGGGGGGGGGGGAAGCCCGGTCAAGAGTTTGCTATGGGGCCCAGTCTTTCCTAGTTACGCCCCTGCCTCTGATTACAGGTGATTGCTGGGGGTTCCCGCAGGAAGATATTTAGGTTTTGTCCAAAGAGGAAATCTGCTTTAAAGGGGCTCTGTCACCAGTTCCATACTTCCCTATCTACTACCAAATCGAATAGGCACTGTGTTGTAGATAACTACTGTGTTGTTGTTTTTTTTTTGTTTTTTTTTCAGTTTATTAGTGACAAAGTTATGATCATTTTAACATTTATGCAAATTTTTTGTAAAAGCCCAACTGGGCATTTTTTTTTTACTTTAACCAAATGGGCGTTGTAAAAAAAAATGTATGATACTGACCAATCAGCATCATACACTTCTCTTCATTCATGTCCAGCTTTAGTCACAGCACAGCATGATCTCGCCGTCACTTCTCCTGCAGTTCCTTCACCAGAGCGTCGGGAGAATGACCAGACATTGCCTCCAGGTGACTGGAGGCAATGTCTGATCATTCTCCCGACGTTCCAGTGAAGGACTCGCGGGATGAAGGGACGTCACAGCGTGATCTCATGAGATCACGCTGTGCTGCGACTAAAGCTGGACATGAATGAAGAAAAGTGTATGACACTGATTGGGGTGTGGGAGGAAACCTGAGTACCCAGAGGAAACCCACGCATTCCCATGTTAGTCTTAGCAAATGATCCCTTAGTTGTATCCTGTTCCTAGTGTTCCAATATCCTGCTTCCTGTATCCCGTGCTGTGTTTGTTCCTGTGCCTTATATAGTGTTGGAGTTGTGTTGTGTCATCTGCCACGCTTGCTGTTATATACCACGTCTAGTATCATCCGCCACATCTGGTGTCGCCTGCCACCCCTGCTGTCATATACCACGTCTGGTATCATCCGGCACATCTGGTGTCACCAGCCACGCCTGCTGTCATATACAAACGAAAAGTAAAAAAGAGAGGCGGCACTCCAAGCAGATGTCAGAAAAAAGGCAGATTTTTTCTCCCATCAGTGCAAAAAAACAGTGCAACATTTCAGCTTCTCAATGCAGCCTTTGACAAGCTGCATTGAGCAGCTGAAATGACAAAGGCTCTACAAGTCGGTTCCCTGGAGTCTGGCACCCATTTGGGCCCTGGGGGCTTATCTTGCTCTGCTGTGCTGCCCTTACTCTCTACCTTTGAATACAGTCATATACTGTCTGGTATCATCCGCCACGTCTGGCGCCATCTGCCACATCAAGTTCCATCCGTGCCAAAGCCTCTGCTACTGTCTGGACTCTTACAGGTACTCTTGTGCTAAGGACTTTGCATAGACTTTATAGGCTGTTGTTTGGCCAGCTGCTACCAGCTATGGCGGTGTGGCCTAGTGGGTCCACATACCCCCAGATCGTGACAGTTAGGCACTGATTTTGGACGAGAAGGTCTGGCTCGCAATCACCTTTCCAATTCATCCCAAAGGTGTTTGATGGGTGGAGGTCAGGGCTCTGTGCAGGTCACTCTGTGGACCTCAGGAAAGGGTCTTCCCCAAACTGATACAACCCAAAGTTGTAAGCATACAATTGTCTAAAATGTCTTTAATGGGTCTTTCCCAAACGGTTACCACAAAGTTGTAAGAATACAATTGTCTAAAATGTCTTTAATGCTATAGCATTAATGTAAAGGATCTGCCAGACACAGCTTCTGTGTCGACGCCCGTGGGTAATCAGTCTGCACCTGCTCCTAAGTCTGAGAGAGTGACACGATCTTCTACCAGTCAGGCTGGGAGGCTGAGTAGTGGGAGAGCCTATCACAGCCTGACCAGACGGAGCTAGCTCCCGCCCTCTGTCTATTTATACCTGCATTTCCTGCTCCTCCTTTGCCTGTGATTCTTTTCTGTTTCCTGGCTCTGCTGCTCCTGCTATGATTATTGACCTTGCTTCATTTTTGACCCTGGCTTTACTGACTACGCTCCTGCTCTGCGATTTGTACCTCGTGCACTCCTGGTTTGACTCGGCTCGTTCACTACTCTTGTTGCTCACTGTGTTGCCGTGGGCAACTGTCCCATTTCCCTTAGCTTCTGTGTACCCTTGTCTGTTTGCCTGTCGTGCACTTATTGAGCGTAGGGACCGTCGCCCAGTTGTACGCCGTCGCCTAGGACGGGCCGTTGCAAGTAGGCAGGGACTGAGTGGCGGGTAGATTAGGGTTCACCTGTCTGTCTCCCTACCCCGTCATTACATAATCACAGGCCCATATAACTTTTCTACCCTGGTCCCTGACACAACTATGGACCCCCTTGGGACCCTGGCTCAGCAAATGCAGGGCCTCTCCCTACAGGTCCAAGCCCTGGCTCAGAAGGGCAACCAGTATGATGCTACCCTGGTAGTGCCCCCCACCTCACCTCTTGAACCCCACCTCAAGTTGCCTGACAGGTTCTCAGGGGACCGGAAGACTTTTTTCTCCTTTCGGGAGAGTTGTAGGCTCTATTTCCGTTTAAAGCCCCACTCCTCAGGTTCTGAGAGCCAGCGAGTGGGTATAATTATGTCCCGGCTCCAGGACGGGCCCAAAGAATGGGCCTTCTCCTTGGCTCCTGAAACCGCTGAACTTCCCTTTGTTGATCTTTTTTTTTCCACTCTCGGGCTCATATATGACGAGACTGACAAGACTGCCTTTGCCGAGAGTCAGCTGGTGACCTTACGTCAGGGTAAGAGACCCATTGAGGAGTACTGTTCTGACTTTAGGAAGTGGTGTGTAGCTTCTCGGTGGAATGACCCTGCCTTGAGGTGCCAGTTTAGATTGGGTCTGTCGAACACCCTGAAAGACCTGTTAGTTAGCTATCCCTCTTCTGACTCCCTAGATCAGGTTATGGCTTTAGCGGTACGTCTTGACCGATGTCTCAGGGAACAACGACTGGAACGTTTTTGTGCCTTCCCCTCTGACCCCCCCATTATGGCTCCCGAGGTTCCGTTGCTTCATTCTTCCACGGAAAACTCGGATGAACCTATGCAACTCGGGGCCTCCGTCTCTCCCCAACAACGTAGAGAGTTACGCAGGAAGAATTGTCTCTGCTTCTACTGTGGGGATGACAAGCATAAAGTGAACAACTGTCCTAGGCATAAGAATAAGCAGCCGGAAGAACTTCCGCGCCTAAGTGACCATCGGGGAGGTCATTTGGGCGCACAGGTATTTCCCGTATATATGAAACCTAATAAGATCTTGCTTCCCTTTCAGGTCTCTTTTGAGGGTAGGTCTGCCACCGGCAGTGCCTTCGTGGATTCAGGGTCTTCTGCTAATATTATGTCTGTGGAATTTGCTATGTCTCTAGCTATGCCATTGATTGACTTGCCTAAACCTGTCCCGGTAGTGGGTATCGACTCCACTCCTCTTGCTAATGGTTATTTTACACAGCATACCCCTGTTTTTGAACTCCTTGTTGGCTCCATGCATTTGGAGCAGTGCTCTGTACTGGTGATGCAGGGATTATCGTCCGATTTGGTTTTAGGCCTTCCCTGGTTGCAGATGCATAATCCCACGTTTAACTGGAATACTGGGGATCTTACCAAATGGGGTAATGAATGCATGACGTCATGTTTTTCTGTTAATTTTATCTCTCTCCCTGAGGATGTGAACACTCTACCTGAGTTTATTCAGGACTTCGCTGATGTTTTTTCTAAAAAGGCCTCCGAAGTGTTACCTCCTCATAGAGAATTCGATTGCACAATCGATTTGGTACCAGGAGCTAAGCTCCCTAAGGGTAGGATATTTCATCTCTCTTGTCCCAAACGTGAAGCCATGAGAGAGTATATCCAGGAATGCCTGGCCAAGGGTTACATTCGCCCCTCTACTTCTCCGGTAGGTGCTGGCTTCTTCGTAGGGAAGAAGGATGGTGGTGTTAGGCCGTGCATTGACTACCGAAACTTGAATAAGGTCACTGTAAGGAACCAGCATCCCCTTCCTTTGATTCCTGATCTCTTCAATCAGGTTCAGGGGGCCCAACGGTTCTCTAAGTTTGATCTACGGGGGGCTTATAACCTTATCCGCATCAAAGAGGGGGATGAGTGGAAGACTGCGTTTAACACGCCCGAAGGTCATTTCGAATACCTCGTCATGCCCTTTGGGTTGTGTAATGCTCCTGCGGTCTTCCAGAATTTCATAAATGAGATTTTAAGAGACTACCTGGGGGTATTTCTTGTAGTGTACCTTGATGACATACTTGTGTTTTCGAAGGACTGGTCCTCCCACATTGAGCATGTCAGGAAGGTGCTCCAGGCCCCTCGGGAAAACAAACTGTTTGCTAAAACCTAAAAATGTGTGTTTGGGGTGCAGGAGATACCATTTTTGGGTCAAATCCTCAATCCTCATGAATTCCGGATGGACCCTGCCAAGGTTCAGGCTGTGGCTGAATGGGTCCAACCTGCCTCCCTGAAGGCGTTACAGTGCTTCCTGGGGTTTGCTAATTATTACAGGAGATTTATTGCTAACTTCTCGGTCATCGCTAAGCCTCTTACGGATCTTACTCACAAAGGTGCTGACCTCCTCCACTGGCCTCCAGAGGCGGTCCAGGCTTTTGAGGTCCTTAAGAAGTGCTTTATCTCGGCCCCTGTGCTGATTCAGCCTAACCAAATGGAGCCATTCATCGTGGAGGTTGACGCCTCCGAGGTGGGAGTGGGTGCTGTCTTGTCCCAGGGTACCAGGTCCCTCACCCATCTCCGTCCCTGTGCCTACTTCTCCAGGAAGTTCTCGCCCACTGAGAGTAACTATGATATTGGCAACCGCGAACTCTTAGCCGTTAAATGGGCATTTGAAGAGTGGCGCCACTTCCTGGAGGGGGCTAGGCACCAGGTAACGGTCCTTATCGACCACAAGAATCTGGTTTTCTAAAAATCTGCCCGGAGGCTAAACCCGAGACAAGCTCGATGGGCGTTATTTTTTACTAGATTCAACTTTTTGGTCACCTATAGGGCTGGGTCTAAAAATATTAAGGCTGATGCACTGTCGCGTAGCTTCATGGCCAGTCCTCCTTCGGAGGAAGATCCTGCATGTGTTTTGCCTCCAGGTATAATCATTTCCTCTGTTCATTCTGACTTAGTCTCCGAAATTGCGGCTGATCAAGGTTCAGCTCCCGGGAACCTTCCTGAGAACAAGCTGTTTGTTCCCCTGCAATTCCGGCTAAGGGTACTCAGGGAAAATCATGACTCTGCACTATCTGGCCATCCAGGCATCCTGGGTACCAAGCATCTCATTGCCAGAAACTATTGGTGGCCTGGGTTGCTTAAAGACGTTAAGGCCTACGTCGCCGCTTGTGAAATGTGTGCTAGGTCCAAGACTCCCAGGTCCCGACCAGCGGGCTTACTATGTTCTTTGCCCATTCCCCAGAGACCTTGGACCCATATCTCCATGGATTTTATCACTGATTTGCCTCCATCTCAAGGCAAGTCGGTGGTGTGGGTTGTAGTAGACCGTTTCAGTAAGATGTGCCACTTTGTGCCCCTCAAGAAACTACCCAATGCTAAGACGTTAGCTATCTTGTTTGTCAAACACATCCTGCGTCTCCATGGGGTTCCTGTCAATATTGTTTCTGACAGAGGGGTACAATTTGTTTCATTGTTTTGGAGAGCTTTCTGTAAAAAGTTGGAGATTGATCTGTCCTTCTCCTCGGCCTTCCATCCTGAAACTAATGGCCAGACTGAGAGGACTAATCAGTCTCTAGAACAATATTTAAGGTGTTTTATCTCTGACTGTCAATATGATTGGGTCTCCTTCATTCCCCTCGCCGAATTTTCCCTTAATAACCGGGTCAGTAGCTCGTCAGGGGTCTCCCCCTTTTTCTGTAATTTTGGGTTTAATCCACGGTTCTCCTCCGTTTCACCTGGTAGTTCCAACAATCCCGAGGTAGATGTCGTTCATCAGGAACTGTGCACAGTCTGGGCCCAGGTTCAGAAGAACCAAGAGGCGTCCCAGAGCATACAAAAGACTCAAGCAGATAGAAGACGTTCTGCTAACCCCTTGTTTATGGTCGGAGATCTGGTGTGGCTATCTTCTAAAAATTTGCGCCTTAAAGTCCCGTCCAAAAAATTTGCTCCCCAATATATAGGGCCGTACAAGGTCATTGAAGTCCTTAACACTGTCTCCTTCCGACTGGAGTTACCCCCGTCTTTTCGAGTACACGACGTGTTTCATGCCTCCCTCCTTAAATGCTGCTCCCCGTCCTTGGCTCCCTCGAGGACACCTCCGGTCCCTGTTCTCACCCCTGAAGGGGTAGAATTCGAGGTGGCCAAGATTGTGGACAGCAGGATGGTCCAAGGCTCCCTCCAGTACCTGGTCCATTCGACAGGATACGGGCCTGAGGAGAGGACTTGGGTACCCGCCCGGGATGTTCACGCTGGGGTATTGCTCAGGAGGTTCCATCTTCGCTTCCCCAATAAGCCAGGTCCACCTAGAAAGGGTCCAGTGGCCCCTCTTAAAAGGGGGGGTACTGTAAAGGATCTGCCAGACACAGCTTCTGTGTCGACGCCCGTGGGTAATCAGTCTGCACCTGCTTCTAAGTCTGAGAGAGTGACACGATCTTCTACCAGTCAGGCTGGGAGGCTGAGGAGTGGGAGAGCCTATCACAGCGTGGCCAGACGGAGCTAGCTCCCGCCCTCTGTCTATTTATACCTGCATTTCCTGCTCCTCCTTTGCCTGTGATTCTTTTCTGTTTCCTGGCTCTGCTGCTCCTGCTATGATTATTGACCTTGCTTCATTTTTTACCCTGGCTTTACTGACTACGCTCCTGCTCTGCGATTTGTACCTCGTGCACTCCTGGTTTGACTCGGCTCGTTCACTACTCTTGTTGCTCACTGTGTTGCCGTGGGCAACTGTCCCATTTCCCTTAGCTTCTGTGTACCCTTGTCTGTTTGTCTGTCGTGCACTTATTGAGCGTAGGGACCGTCGCCCAGTTGTACGCCGTCGCCTAGGATGGGCCGTTGCAAGTAGGCAGGGACTGAGTGGCGGGTAGATTAGGGCTCACCTGTCTGTCTCCCTACCCCGTCATTACACTTCGACCCTGCATTGACTACCGGGGTCTCAACCAGTTCACTGTAAAGAACAGATACCCATTGCCTTTGATCTCCGAACTGTTTGATCGCATATGGGGGCCAAAGTTTTTTTCTAAACTAGACCTGCGGGGGGCTTACACTCTAATCCGGATTCATCAGGGTGACGAGTGAAAGACTGCATTTAATACACGTGATGGGCGCTACGAATGCCTGGTTATGCCCTTTGGCCTGTGTCACGCCCACGCGGTTTTTGAAGAATTCGTCAATTATATTTTCCATGATCTCCTCTATGTCTGTGTATCTCGATGACATTTTTATTGTTTGCCCAGATCCTGTAACTCATCAGAGACATGTCCACCAAGTGTTGCTTCGTTTAAGGGAGAATTACCTATATGCCAAGCTGGAGAAGTGCGTGTTCGAAAGAAAGTCTCTACCCTTCCTGGGCTATATCATCTCCGATCAGGACCTCAAAATGGATCCTGAGAAGGTAAAGGCTGTACTGGAATGGCCACGCCCTCTTCCTGGGATTCACCAACTTCTACCGGCTGTTCATTCCCAACTTCTCCTCATTGACTGCCCCCATCTCTACCCTAAGCAAAAAGGGCATGAATGCCAAGGAGTGGACTCCAGAAGCAGAGGCCGCGTTCAAGAGCTTAACGAAGGCCTTCACGTCAGCCTCAATTCTTCATAATCCTGATGTGACCCTACAGTTTTCGTTGGAGGTGGACGCCACCTCTGTTGGTGCTGGAGCACTTCTGTTCCAGAGAGGTTCCAAAGGTAAGACTATGGTATGTGGCTACTACTCTAAGCTGGTTTCTCCCGCAGAGCGCAACTACTCGATTGGGGATCGGGAGTTACTGGCCATCAAGCTGGCTTTGCAGGAGTGGAGACACTTACTAGAAGGTGCAGCTCATCCAATCCTGGTATTCACGGACCACAAGAACCTCACCTATCTTCAGACGGCTCAACGGCTTAATCCTCGTCAAGCCAGGCGGTCACTGTTTTTCGCTCGGTTCCAGCTCGAACTCCACTACCGACCTACCAACAAGCATGTGAGGGCCGATGCCTTGTCTATGTCGTTTGAGACAGAGGACACTGTGGAGCTCCCACAGAATATTATTGACCCTTCCTGTATCATCTCTGCCAACCCTCTGCAAGTTAGAGACATTCCTCCGGTAAGTACCTTTGTACGCCTGGCAGACAGAGGAAGAATCCTTTGCTGGGGACACCGTTCCAAGCTGGCAACACGCTGCCCAAAGACGTCCCCGACTTTGTCTCCTGTACGGTGTGCGCAGCAAATAAAGTTGCCCACTACAGACCAGCTGGTCTGCTCCAACCACTGCCTGTGCCTGATGCTCCCTGGCGACATATTGCAATGGACTTTGTCACAGATCTGCCTCTCTCTGCTGGGTGCAGTGTGGTCTGGGTGGTGGTAGATCGATTTTCCAAGATGTCTCATTTTTTTCCACTGACTGGTCTTCCTTCTGCTTCCCGACTGGCCGATCTCTTCGTTCAACACATCTTCCGTCTGCACGGCTTGCTTCTGCATATTGTCTCGGATCGAGGGGTCCAGTTCACCTCGAAGTTCTGGAGAGCACTCTGCGGTCTCCTCGGTGTAAAGTTGGACTTCTCCTTGGCCTACCATCCCCAGTCCTATGGTCAAGTCGAGAGGGTTAACCAGATTATGGAGAACTATCTGCGGCACTTTGTCTCCAGGTGGCATGATGACTGGGTGCAGCTGCTCCCGTGGGCTTAGTTCTCCTATAATAACCATACTAGTGTGTCCAACACCTCCAGTCCGTTCTTCATTGTCTACAGCCAACATCCACGAATACCTCTTCCTGTCTCTACTATGTCCCAAGTGCCTGCAGTTGACTCTACCTTCAGCTCCGTCGCTGATTGTAATTATTCATTAGGGAGTCTTTTAGGTTGTTTAATAAATAATGTCTAAGCTGTGCAGTTAACTTAGCAGCAGTTTAAATATATTCAGGCCACTACTTAATAACAAGCGATGTGGACACCAGATTAAAATACTGCATATATACGGTCTTGTGTGAATTCAATGTTGTCATCTGTATTGATATGGGCTGGAAGCACATATTTATCTCTGCCTCCAACACTTATGGCCTTGGCTGGCAGAGTGCAAAAGATAGTTCCAGTGGATAAAACTTTGTCCTGGTCATATTATGGACACCCCGGTGCATGGCTTGTTACAGTGGAGGTATCAAATCAGTCCTGGTCATGTGACAATCTCACAGGTGCTTGTCTTGTTACAGTACAATATCATAGCTTTCTACTGCATTGAGCTATGTGTTTATGCGTCCATCACATGAACAGGGCAAATTTTTAGACGCTAGAAGTAAAATATGAAGTTATCTATTAAATGATGGCAAGATCTTGACGACTGAAGAATTGAAACAGATAGTATATTTGAAATTTGTGTAACTTTTCAATTTACAAAGAATAACCTTTATTTGGTGAAACTGGAAAACCCCTTTAACTATTTGCTGAACTTACCCTAACAAGGCTGGTGGTATGAAACCTGCATTGTAACACCTAAGGCTAAGTTCACACTACTGTCATATTCCGATTAGCTCTCTTCCGTCAGAGAAAGAGATGACCGACAGCTAAAACGGAAAGCATCGCTTCTGTTTGAATTACCATTGATTTCAATGGCAATTCTTTTGTTTCAGTTGCATTCCATTTGTCCCCGTTCGCTAGATTTCCATTTTTTTTTCTTTCACGGAAGCAAAAGTGATGCAAACTGCACTTTTTGCTTCAGTAAAAAAAAAAAACGGAAACCTAGCAAACGGAGGCAAACGGAATGCAACTGAAACAATGAATTACCATTGAAATCAATGGTAATTCAAACAGAAGCGATGCTTTCCGTTTTAGCTGTCGGTCATCTCTTCCTTTGATGTAAGAGAGCTAAACGGAAGATGACGGTAGTGTGAACTTAGCCTTACATACAAATATTGCAGACAACTACTTTACACATAATACCAACAGACGACCAAGGACACATTTGCTGAAATTCTCAGATTAAAATGTCCGTTCTTTTAAATACCCTGTAGACAAAACTCTGGAGTCAATTATTTACTTTGTTTAAGAACAAAGTATAAGAAAACATTTTCCTTTATACACTATAATTCATTAAATGGGCCGACCTACAGTCCAAATCAGCCTTGGTTGTTATGCTATGTGTTCACTAGGCTAATCTGTTATTTTAGCCCTTGGATGAACATCATTAGACAGTAATACATAATTCATAGCCATGTTATCATAAACAGGCAAGTCACCATTTTGACAACCATGTACAAATAGATAAGATAAATGTGCTGCTCCACAGTGATCGTCCTTGTAGTACAATAGCTATTTCAAGTTAGATATGCTTACGTATGTGTACATATTAAGGTCAGATTAAAGCTAGGGTAAAAATGTTCATAGCCTGCTAACGGATCATTGAAAGCACAACCATTCACACTTAAATGTGACATTTAGGCCTCATTTACACGAGCGTAATATACGCGCGTGCGATGCGCGTGCTTTTCACGCGTGTCGTACGCACCTATATTACTCTATGGGGCAGTTTAGACGATGCGATTTTGCGCAGCCTGAGTGCGTTGCGTAAAACTCACTACATGTTCTATAATCGTGCGTTTTTCACGCATCACGCACCCATTGAAGTCAATGGGTGCGCGAAAACCACGCATGCCGCACGGAAGCACTTCCGTGCGAACTGCGTGATTCGTGCAAGAGCTGTCAAAAGGATGAATGTAAACAGAAAAGCACCACGTGCTTTTCTGTTTACAAACATCCAAACGGAGTGTCAAATTAGAGATGAGCGCACCGAACTTCACCGGGTTCGGCCGAACTCGTTTTGACCGAACCCGGCAAAAAATGTTCGGGTACGCGACGGCAGGAGACAGTCACTGTCCACGGTGCTGAAAGAGTTAAACTGGTTCAGCACCATGGACAGTGACTTCCGATCACAATATACATGAACGTGTAAAAAAAAAAAGAAGTTCTGACTTACCGAGAACTCCCGGCTTCTTCCTCCAGTCTGACCTCCCGGGATGACAATTCTGTCCAAGTGACAGCTGCAGCCAATCACAGGCCAAGCACAGCCTGCAGCCAATCACAGGCTGCAGCGGTCTCATGGACTGCCGCGTCATCCTGGGAGGTGGGGCCGGATGACAAGAGAGGGACGCGTCACCAAGGCAACGGCCGGGAGACCGGACTGGAGGAAGCAGGAAGTTCATGGTAAGTATGAACGTCTTTTTTTGATTCACAGGTTGGTGTATATTGTGATCGGAACTCACTGTCGCGGGTGCTGAAAGAGTTACTGCCGATCAGTTAGCTCTTTCAGCACCTTGGACAGTGACGGGCGTCGACTAGCCTCATCTCTATGATGGCGGCTGCGCGAAAATCACGCAGCCGCGCATCATACACGGATGACACACGGAGCTGTCAAATGCATTTTGCGCGCGCAAAACGCAGCGTTTTATGCGCGTGCAAAACGCACACGCTCGTGTAAATCAGGCCTTATGGTAAGTCCACACATAGTGTAAATACTGCGGATTTTCCGCAGCAGATTTAATTGCGGAAAATTCGCAGCGTATTACAGTAGCAGCAGAGTGGATGAGATTTGAGCAAATCTCATCCACATGCTGGGTAAAAAAAAAGCCAAACATTTTTTGAAAAATTGACCTGCAGTGCGGTTTTTTTAATCCGCAACATGTCAATTTATGTTGCGGAATCGCTGGTTTTCTGTTGTGAATTTTCCCCATTGAATTCAATGGGGAGGTAAAACCCACAACAAAAAGCAGATGTTGCAATTTTTGCAGCGGAAAAGCTGAGATTCCCCAGCAAAAATCGCAACTCAGAAAAAAGAGTCCTTACCCAGATCTCTATGCTCCTGCGTCCAGCACAGCCTTCAGGGATGACGTTTCATCCCATGAGACTGCTGCAGCCAACCACAGGCTGCAGCGGTTACATGGAATGAAATGTCATCTCAGGAGGCTGGGCTGCAGCATTTCAGAGGGACGCGTCGCCATGGCTACAGGTAAGTATCTTTTTTTTCTTACATGCTGTTTTCCGCAGCGGACATTCTGCCTAAAAAACTGCACCACACTTTGGTGCGGTTTTTCGGCCGGAATTCCTTGCGGGGACCAGGGCGGATACGCTGTCTATCTGCATATCTGTCCTGTGTGAACATACCCTTAAAAATGTAATAAACAATACTTCACAATCATGTTAAAGAAGTACTCCACCAGTAAATAGTTACATATTGCTATTGCATTGGAAGCAGATTTATTGTTCTATAAAAAAAAATTAAAGAAAGGGTTAAACTAAATTTTGCTAGCCCCAGTCAAATAAGAGGTATTGTAATCAACTTATTTGTTGTGGTTGTAGTTTAATGTGTCTTCTATGTTAGAGAACAACTAGCAACTAGCTATGGCTAAAAACGTTTTGTACTGTAGGTTGAAAATGCGTATGTGCTGCTCTTCTTGTTTTTAGAATGTATTCCTAACTCCCTCTTGTAACCCCTTCCCGACATTTGACGTACATGTACCTCATAGTCGGGAGGAGTATGGAGCGGGGTTCATAAGCGGAGCCCGCTACATACGCTTCAGGTGTCAGCTGTATGTTACAACTAACACCTTGCTGTAATGGCCGCCCTCGGAGATAACATCTGATCTCGACTCTTTAACCACTTATATACCGGGCTCAATAGCGACCGTGGCATCTAAGCTGTTACACAGAGGTGAACCAGCCACTGGCCACTGCATCCAAGTGGAGACAGTGTGTATCTCGCTGTGCTACACTGTTTTTAGAACTCCCATAGAAGTGAATGGGATTTATGGAAACAGCACATCAAGCTACACTGTTTCCAGAACAGCTGCGCTGTTTCCAGCACTCCCATTCGCTTTTATGGGAGTTGCAGAAACAGCATAGCACAGTGTGCTACGCAGTTTCTATAAGCTCCAGTGATCTCTATAAACAGTCTGCGACCGGAGACCAGCAGCCACTTCACTAGGCAAAGATGAATTCTGCTACAGAACTGTCAAGTTCTGTAGTAGATTCGAAGTCCAATGGCTGAAACGACCTAGCAGGGGGGTGGGTAATAATAGCAAGAGTAGTCAAGTAACAGTCCAAGTTCCGTACACTGATAAGTGGCAAAATGTTATAGCATGAAGCAGAGACGTGGTCTGGAAACTATCCAAGTTCGGTATACAAATGAGAAGAAAAGGTTGTAGCTTAAAGAGGCTCTGTCACCAGATTTTGCAACCCCTATCTGCTATTGCAGCAGATAGGCACTGCAATGTAGATTACAGTAACGTTTTTATTTTTAAAAAAACGAGCATTTTTGGCCAAGTTATGACCATTTTTGTATTTATGCAAATGAGGCTTGCAAAAGTCCAAGTGGGCGTGTTTAAAGTAAAAGTCCAAGTGGGCGTGTATTATGTGCGTACATCGGGGCGTTTTTACTACTTTTACTAGCTGGGCGTTCTGACGAGAAGTATCATCCGCTTCTCTTCAGAACGCCCAGCTTCTGGCAGTGCAGACACAGCCGTGTTCTCGAGAGATCACGCTGTGACGTCACTCACTTCCTGCCCCAGGTCCTGCATCATGTCGGCCACATCGGCACCAGAGGCTACAGTTGATTCTGCAGCAGCATCAGCGTTTGCAGGTAAGTAGCTACATCCACTTACCTGCAAACGCCGATGCTGCTGCAGAATCAACTGTAGCCTCTGGTGCCGATGTGTCCTCGCTCGTCCGACACGATGCAGGACCTGTGAGTGACGTCACAGCGTGATCTCTCGAGAACACGCTCTGTGTCTGCACTGCCAGAAGCTGGGCGTTCTGAAGAGAAGTGGATGATACTTCTCGTCAGAACGCCCAGCTAGTAAAAGTAGTAAAAACGCCCCGATGTACGCACATAATACACGCCCATGTGGCCCGTAAACGTCTAATTTTTTCTATATGTGGCCCACTTACTCGGCCGAGTTTGAGACCCCTGTTCTATGCTCTGGAATAGTATCATCATTCTACTGATTTAATATTGGTCATTGAAAGCTTTATATAAGCTTTGTAAATAAGCTTTTATTATAACAATATATATGTAGGGCCCTTGGGTTCAAATCTGAGCAGGGGCAAGATCTATGATTGTGAGTTTGCTCCAGGCAGAGTAACTAGAAGGTGCGACATAGGACAGTCATAATGGCATCTTTAATTGAGATGTAAACATGTTTTTTTTTGCTGTCAATTTCAAGAGCTGTAGCATGCAACAACTTCTTAAGGCATTATATTGGAAACGTGATTGGTTGATTGATTACTTAGACTCCATGTTGTATTCAGGTGGCTATATATGTTCAAATGTCTATGTTATATATGCTACTGTTGCTGAATTATTTAATATCTTTGCTATATAATTTGTTTCAAACAAGTTTGGGCGTAGAGCCAAAATTGTTCTGGACTAGTTTTGTGATTTTGATTCTCTCAAGGTCTGGGGGTGGTCACTCCAGGTTAGTGGGGGATCAAATAAACAACACGACGCTGATTTAAAGTGCGCATGCACGGGCTATTGCCATGTTGCATAATGTGCCAAAGGTATAAATTGGGGACTTTCTCAATGCTGATTAGAAGCTCTTGTACCTGCAACTCTGAGGGATGCCCCCATGCCGTGTGGAATTTCCTGCTTGAGTTCTCTGATCAGCACCGAGGGAGCTTCCCGGTTGATGACCTGTCAGATGATGCTTAACTCAGTGGTGATGTAAGTAACCTTTATCCTTTTATATATCTTTACAAAAGTAGGACATTATTTCACCAAAGTATATTATTGCTTAATATTGAATTTAATAAACTATAATTAATTTATTATAAGTGTGTCTCTCTTTAAAGGGTATACGAACCCAACTTCTGTAGTAGTTGGCAAAATATAATTTGGCGTAGTTGGCAGGATAGCCCAGGTAGATAAATAGCAAAAATTTACAAAAATTCTGATAATCCGGAATTTAAAGGAGTCTGTCCAGTAATCCGGCAAAAGGTGTAAATTGGTGAAATAATGCCTCTATTCAAGTAAAGTAATGTTTCTGCTACTGTATCAGTAGATATACCAGGATGGGAGAAAACTCCCTATAAAATTGTGACCACTGAGTTGTCTTATTGTACAGGATTGTGTGAAAATTGGTCCTCCATACTACAAGGGGTAGATCCCATAGACATTGTCAATTGCATGAAGAAAGTCATTGTGGCCGTAGAGGCTAGGTTTTGTTGAGTGCATACCGAAAGCTACATGAACAATATGAACGTTTTTTGACCCGTGTGAATGAGATGGAAAAGAAAATGTGCGCTGCTGACAATGCGTATACAATGTTACAATGCCAGAAAAAATTGTTAGCTGATAAGTGTGATGCATATCAGACTGTGGCAGAGAAAGCTGCTGTACGTGTGGCGCAGTATAAATATTGCAAAAGGAAAGGGCGGGTCAGTACGGAGGGGAGAATGGTAGTGGCTAAAGCAGGTGTTAGATGGGATCCCGATAAATGTGATGGGGATGTGTGGGATTCCACAGATGAGGCGGAAAGGGAAGATGAGTGGTTCAATAAATCATGAGAAATTGACCCTCCCTTTATCGAAGCAAAACCCGCATTTAAGAAAAAACATACCACTACTATTGAAGGGGCAAATGGAGTACCTGTAGAGAAAATGTTTGAGACAGTGGAAGATTTTAGTCAACAAGAAATAACTGATTTTAGGGCCTGTTCACATCACCGTTCGCTTTCCGTTCCGGGGTTCCGTCTGAGGTTTCCGTCAAGTGAACCCCACAACGGAAAGTGAAACTGAAACCACAGCTTCCGTTTCAGTCACCATTTCAGTCACCATTCATAGTCGACTCCGCTATTGATTCCGTCGGAAAACCGCCAGAATGGTGACGAACGGAAACCATTAGCGATGTTTCCGTCACCATTGAGATCAATGGTGACTGAAACGGAAGCTGTGCTTTTACTTTCACTTTCCGTTGTGGGGTTCACCCGACGGAAACCTCAGACGGAACCCCAGAACGGAAATGAACGGTGATTTGAACAGGCCCTTACCGAGAGATTTCAGCAGAAGTCATGGGTGAGTTTGTTTGTTTGCTTGGATGGTATGCTTGTATGACTTGGGTGCGGCTGGAATATCATTGGATGCGAAAGATTGTTGCAAGTTTATAACACTAAGTAATGAGCCCCAAAGTATAGGGAATATCAGAATCCAGAGGATGGGAGAATGACTAGCTTGTTGGCCATTGCTGCAATTGGATGTGACAAGAAATATTCCACTGAGGCAGATTGGCCACCCAATGAGAAACCATGGTATACATTGTGAGATTGTGTGCGCAAATAAAGGAAGAAATGATGAAAACTGCTATATATGTGGGACATGCTGATTAAATGATGCAAAATGCTTTCAGCTTGAGTGTATGTAACAGGATCATACGCTGTGCCCTGCCGGCATACAAGTCTGTCATAATAACCCCACTAGTAAATCTTGTAGGGCAAACTGGTGCAGAAGTAGTGGATCAAGTTAGACAGTTGGGAGATCTAGGAGAATGGGGATCAGCCCAGAAAGATAAATCCCAAAACCCTAGATCAGAGGGAAATGCCAATGCTCAAAGAAATGTGTCTAATCGGGTAAGCCGCAAGGATATGATCATAGCGTTATTAAAGATGGGGTTTCCAAGGATAAAATAGATGGAATTTGGACAGATGAGATGTGGCAGTTGTATAAGAAGAGGGGGTTAAACAAAGGGAAAACTTCCAACCCTGCTACCCAGCAAAATAGAAAATGTAATTCTCAAATACAGCCCAGTGCACCAAAGGAGGAGGAAGGGACAAGTCCTTGTGGAGGGCCCCCCCACTGGGATTTTGCCTGGAATCACTCCGGAGTACGAGGATCTGTATAGAGAGGTGAAACAATTGATGCTGGAGCATAAGCGGATTCATCTCAATGATGACAAAAGGGAGAAGGAGGATTCACTTCAAAGCCAAGCTCTTACAAAAAGGGATCTCCACCCACATGTAAATTTGACAATTCATTGGAAAAATAAACAAACACAAACAGTGCAGGCTTTGGTAGATACAGGAGCAGAGGCTTCTTTAATTTATGGAAACCCAAACCACTATAATGGACGGAGAGTAATTATCACGGGATTGGAAGGAAAATAAATTGAAACAGTGTAAACCAAGATAAAATTAAAAGTGGGGAATTTACTTACACAGGATTACAATGTAATGGTAGTTCCCATTCCCGAATATCTAATTGGAATAGATATACTCAAGGGAATGACTTTACAATTACCGGATGGCAAATATCAATTTGGATTAAAACCCTACATTACAGCTAGACCAGTAGTAGTAGGAAAGGTAAAAATGCCACCGGTAGATATTCCTCCATCCACGAAAACTATTAGCATGAAGCAATATCGAATTCCTGGGAGTGATAGATGTAGGTGAAACTATCCAAGAGTTACTGGAAGCAGTAGTGTTAGTACCCACCTCCACAGAGTGGAACAATCCCGTATGGCCAGTAAAAAAGAGTGATGGGAGTTGGAGGATGACAGTGGACTACCTGGAGCTGAACAAAAATACACCCCCACTAACTGCTGCTGTACCTGACACCATTACCTTGATAGAACAAATACAGAAACATGCAGGAACATGGTATGCTGTAAATGATTTGGCAAATGCCTTTTTCACCATTCCAACTGAACAAAAATATTGGAATCCGTTTGCGTTCACTTGGAAGGGAAGGCAATATACCTTTGCTCGATTGCCTCAAGGGTCGTTTCATAGCCCCACCATATGTCAACGGGTGGTGACTGAACATTTGGATGCGTTCAAATTCCCCAAAGATATGTAAATATCACACTACATAGATGATGTTATGATATAGGAGGTTGAGGACCAGTTACGTTGGTTGATTGATCACATGAAAGAACAGGGGTGGGAAATCAATCCAGCTGAAATACAAGGTCCAGCTCAATTTGTAAAATTCTTGGGCATACTGTGGAACAAGGGACATAGGGAAATTACTCCCAAAGCTAAAGAGAAAATAATGGAGTTTGCAACTCCACGAGACAAACCACAAGCCTAACAGTTCATTGGACTGTTTGGATTTTGGAGACAACACATACCTCACTTGGGACATATGCTTACTCCATTGTACAAAATAACTCGGAAAAAAATCTGAGTTTGAATGGGGGGATGAGCATCAGAATGCTTTTGAAATGGCTAAAGAAGCCGTACAACAGGCTTTAGATTTGTGGCCAGTGCAGGATGGAACAAAAAACTACCTGATGCATCTCAAAGATACACCTCTTTTGAGCGACAGCTGTTGTCTTGTTACTGGGCTTTGTTGGAAATAGAGAAAATAACAATAGGACCTAAGTCCAGAGCTTCCCATAATGGATTAAAAGTAGTACAAAGACACACAGAATTGGGCACTCACAGTAAGCAAGTGTAATCAAATGGAAATGGTACATTCAAGATAGAGCCAAGGTAGGAGTAGGAGGGATTTCCACACTACACGAGAAGGTAGCAACTATCCCTCCCCAAAAAGAAAGGAACAAATCACAAAAGACATAATGGAGTCACCCGTACAATGGGTGTCCCTTTTTATCAATTGACAGATGAACAGAAAAATCATGCTTGGTTTATAGATGGCTCAGCCAAATATCATGGTAACAACCGTATGTGGAAGGCTGTAGGATTTCAACTGATTAAAAGTAAATTATTGGTAACAACAGAAGATGAGAAAAGTAGTCAGTATTCTGAATTATATGCTGTCTATCATGTGTTGAGACAGCAGAATATGAGTGAGTGTCATTTATATACTGACTCTTGGGCAGTGGCAAATGGACTCGCTACCTGGTTGCCCACTTTGGCCAAAAATGATTGGAAGATTTACTCGAAGGAGGTTTGGGGGAAGGAACTATGAAAAGATATTTGGGCTATTGTACAACGCAGTAATGTAACTGTTTTTCATGTTGAAGCGCATTGTGCTTCTGATACCCTGGATCGACTGTATAATTCAATTGCCAATCAACAAGCAAAGATTTCGGCTGCAGATGCCGTTGATTCTGGAAGTGAAAGTTATTTGGGTTTGGCTATGTGGGCTCACCAAATGTGGCCATCTTGGAAAAAAATCTACTTATCAGTGGGCAAAATCCAGAGGAGTGCATATCAGGTTAGAACTGGTAAAGGAGGTGATTTTAAATTGCCCAGTATGCCAACATACCCAACAGCGACATTTATCACATACTGTAAGAGAACACATTGCTCGAGGCAAGTTTCCAGGACAGATATGGCAAATCGATTTTGTGGGACCTTTACCCATGGATACCGGATGTGCCTATATCTGTAGTGCAGTGGGTACCTCATTGCTTGTCCCAGTAAGTTTGCTAATGCTAATAGTACCTTACGTACCCCACAGACCATTATTTTATATTATGGTGTTCCTTTGCAAATTCAAAGTGACAATGGGTCACATTTTAAGAATAATAAGGTTGCAGACTTTTGTGCTCAAATGAATGGACCTTTCACATTCCCTATTATCCTCAAGCAGCTGGGTTAGTGGAGAGGAAGAATGGATTTATGAAAGAGCAATTAAGAAAATTAGAAGATGGATTTTACAAAAAATGGAAGACTAATTTGAATGAGGTACTCAATATTCTTAATAATCGCCCAATAGGAGAGCAGCAAACTCCTTTGATGAGGATGACTACTCCTAATTTGCAGATAATGCCAGTGAAGGCCTCAGCCTCCGGATATAGTGTCATGTATCGGGAAACTGTCCCAGGCAATAGAGCCCTGGCTCCATATAGAGCCACTCCTGATGCAGCTGGATTGGATTTATATGCAAATGAACAAGGTAGAGTAAAAATACAAAATATTCAGATTATTTCTACTGGACTAGGATTAATGATTCCACCTGGATAATTTGGATTAATAGCTCCTCGATCAGGGTTGGACTTAAAAATTATACAAATTATGGGAGGGATAATAGACCAATATTGTCAAGGAGAGATTAAGGTAATTTTGTTAAATTCAGGGAAACAGGATCTCCTAGTTCAAAAAGAAGATCCGGTAGCTCAGTTGTTAATACTGTCAAGTACTAAAATGACAATAGTCAAAGGTCAAGCTCCTCAATTGATCACATTACGAGGTGACAAAGGATTTGAATCAACAGATTCTTTAAATAGTGGAGCAAAAGTGTGGATACATTCTCCCAAAAGAGCGGCTCCTCCTGAAGCTGCAGAAGTTATTGCTAGAGGAAATGATAACACAGTTCTGGTGATGAAACCAGGACAAGAAAGATGGCAATACATTCTTGCAGAAAGATGTTATTTACGGGAATAACATGTGTGTTTCTCTTTCCAGAATGCTCCAATCTGGACGAAGCTAAGCGCAGTATGCCTACTTATGGTCCATTTCGTCGAGCCGATTACGGTAGGAAGCCGTCTACAAGCCATTTCTAATAAAGGAAGACTACGGTTAATTCCACAAAGCATTGGATAAAGGACATTTATACTTGTAAATCGAACCGGAAATGCGTGATAGCAGATGTGACGGCTCATGATGTTAAAATGTTTGTAGAAATAGGGCCGCAATTTGTATGTATGGTAACTGATGATAGTAAAACATTAAATAGTTATAATCTGACTGTACCTTTTGCGGGATGTCTTCAAAACTTTAGTTTTCTAACATGGAATAACCAAAGTTATACTTTTTTACCCGATGAAAAAAAAAAAAAGAGCTAGATTTTATTGGCCCCTGGACATTTTGCCTATGGAAAAATTGAGCATTTCATTAGTTACTTTTGTTAGTTCTTAAGCGAAATACAGAATATATGAAAAAGCATTTACAAATTCACAATAGAACTTTACTAGAAGTAGAAATAGATACAGTTATAGTGGGCAAACAAATAGTATCTATAGCTTCGAAAATTCAAGCTGAAACAGCCCACCATTGGTGTGATATTTTTATTGCGTTGTCTCCTTCAGCCACGGGTGTGCTAAATTTGTTGTTACATCCTATGCTTACAGTACTAATTATATGTATTTTATTAACCCTTTGGAATTGTTGTATTATGTATAAAATATGTAAATCTAATACACCTGAAATGATTCCATTAAAAAGGCTCTGTCACCAGATTTTCAAATCCCTATCTCCTATTGCAGGTGATCGGCGCTGCAATGTAGATAACAGTAACATTTGTCTTTTTCAAAAACAAGCATTTTTGGCCAAGTTATGAGCATTTTTATATTTATGCAAATGAGCCTTTTTTATGGACAACTGGGCGTTTTTAATCTTATTTCCAACTGGGCTTGTATTGTGTTCGTTACATCTGGGTGTGTTTACTTGTTTTACTAGCTGGGCATTGTGAATGGAAGTGGATGATGCTGACGAATCAGCATCATCCACTTCTCTTCGTTACCACCCAGCTTCTGGCAGTTCACAGACACACAGCGTGTCCTCGCTCGTCCGAAGCGATGAAGTTCCTGTGGTAGGAAGTGAGGGACGTCACAGCGTGATCTCGCGAGATCACGCTGTGTGTCTGTTCACTGCCAGAAGCTGGGTGGCAACGAAGAGAAGTGGATGATGCTGATTCGTCAGCATCATCCACTTCTATTCACAACGCCCAGCTAGTAAAACAAGTAAACACACCCAGATGTAACGAACACAATACACGCCCAGTTGGAAATAAGATTAAAAACGCCCAGTTGTCCATAAGAAAGGCTCATTTGCATAAATATAAAAATGCTCATAACTTGGCCAAAGAATGCTCGTTTTTGAAAAAGAAAAACGTTACCGTTATCTAAATTGCAGCGCCGATCACCTGCAATAGGAGATAGGGATTTGAAAATCTGGTGACAGAGCCTCTTTAAGTTATGCTGGATAGTCTAAGTAATTAAGGGTGGATTATATTGGAAACGTGATTGGTTGATTGATTACTTAGACTCAATGTTCTATTCATGTGGCTATATATGTTCAAATATCACTGTTATATAATGCCGCTGTGATTGAATTATTGTTTAGCTATAAATGTTCAATGTCAATGTTATATAATGCTACTGTTTCTGAATTTTTTAATATCTTTGCAATATAACGAGTTTTGAACAAGTTGAGTGTTGTCTGGGTGTAGAGCCAGCATTGTTCTGGACTAGTTTTGTGATTTTGATTCTCTCAAGGTCTGGGGCCACTCCAGGTTATTGGGTGGAGGGGGGGGGGGTGTCAAATAAACAACACGTGCGCTGATTTAAAGTACTCATGCACTGGCTATTACCATGTTGCATAATGTGCCAAAGGTATAAATCGGGGACTTCAATGCTGATTATGAGCTCTGGTATCTGCAATTCTGAGGGACGCCTCTGTGCAGTGTGGAATTTTCCGCTTGAGTTTTCTGATCAGCACCGAGGGGGCTTCCCAGTTGATGACCTGTCCGATGATGCTTAACTGAGTGGTGATGTAAGTAACCTTTATCCTTTGTATATCTTTACAAAAGTAGGACATTATGTCATCAAAGTATATTATTGCCTAATGTTGAATTTAATAAACTCAAATTAATTTATTATAAGTGTGAGTCTCTCTTTAAAGAGTATACGAACCCAACTTCTGTAGAAGTTGGCAAACAGGCATGTACTTTGTTAAATTGAACTTTTAACAACAAATACCACAAGCATATGTTATCATAAACTAAATGACTGTTGCAAATCTTATCATAGCAACAAATAGGCAAAATGTTTGCGCTCACTGCATCCTTAAAAAGTCTAGTTTGGGCCTTAAGGCTCAGAGCCCATTTTTCAAATCTGACATGTATCAATTTATGTGGTAATAACTTTGGAATGCCTTTATGAATCAAAGCGATTCTGAGAATTTTTTTTCTCGTGACACATTGTACTTTATGTTAGTGGTAAAATTTGGTCGATACATTCAGTGTTTATTTGTACAAAATAGAAAAATGTGCAGAAAATGCGTAAAAATTTCCAGTTTTCTAAATCTAAATGTATATGCTAGTAAGACAAATGTTAATACCACACAAAATAGTTGCTAATTAACATTTCTCATATGTTTACTTAATGTTGGCATAGTTTTTTCAACATCCTCTTATTTTTCTAGTGCGTTACAAGGCTTACAACTTTAGCAGCAATTTCTCACATATTTTTAGTGACGAGTTCAGTTCTGAAGTTGTTTTAAGGGGTCTATATATTAGAAACCCCTATAAATCACCCCATTTTAAAAACTGCACCCTGATAGTATTTAAAACAGCATTTAGAAAGTTTCTTTACCCTCTAGGAGTTTCACAGGGATTAAAGCAAAGTGGAGGTGAAATGTACAGATTTTTTTTTTTTTTTTGCAGAAAATCGCTTTTATTCCATTTTTTTTTTCTGTAACACAGAAGGTTTTACCAGGGAAACTCAACATTTATTGCCCAGATTCTGCAGTTTTTAGAAATATCCTACATGTGGCCCTAGTGTCCTAATGAACTGAAACACATGCCTCAGAAGCAAAGGAGCACCTAGTGGATTTTGGGGCCTCCTTTTTATTACAATATATTTTAGGCACCATGTCAGGTTTGAAGAGGTCTTGTGGTGTCAAAACAAAGGAAATACCGACCCCATTTGGCAAACTACACCCCTCAAAGACTTTATAGAGGGGTATAGTGAGCATTTTAACCCTACAGGTTTTTTTGTTGAACTTAGTGGAATTAGGCCGTAAAAATGAAAATCTAAATTTTTTTCTAATAAAATGTAGAAATTTTTAATTTTTACAAGACATACAGGAGAAAAAGCGCCACAAAATTTGAAAAGCAATTTCACCAGAGTACGGCAATAGCACATATGTGGTCATAAACTACTGTTTGGATACACGGCAGGACTCAGAAGGGAAAGAGCTCCATTTGGCTTTTGGAGCTCAAATTTAGCTGGAATGTCACATTTGCAAAGCCCCTGAGGGACCAAAACAGTGGAAAACCCCCAAAGTGACCCTATTTGGGAAGCTATAGCCCTTAAGGATTTTATGTAGGGGTATAGTGAACATTTGGACCCCACGGGTCTTTTGCAGAATTTATTGGAATTAGGCCGTGAAAATAAATATTAACATTTTTTCCACTAAAATTATTAATTTTTTCATTTCCACAAGAGATAAAGGAGAAAAAGCACCCTAAAATTTGTAAATTAAATTCTCCCGAGTACAGCAATACCCCATATGTGCCCAGAAACTGCTGGTTGGACAAACGGCAGGAGCACTATTTAGCATGTAGATTTTGCTGGATTGGTTTCTGGGCGCATTTGCTGAGCTTCTGAGGTACCAGTATAGGGGAAACCTCTTAATAGTGACTCCATTTTGGCAACTACACTTCTTGAGGAATTCATTTAGCGGAGTATAGAAATTTTCACCCCACAGTTTTTTCATACATTTTATTAGAATTAGGCAGTGAAAATGAAAAATTAAATTTTTTCCAAAAATTTGTCGGTTTAGCTCCCAATTTTTCATTTTCACAAGGGAGAAAAACACCACACAATTTGTTACTCAATTTCTTCCAAATATGGCAATACCCCATATGTGGCCCTAAATAGCTGTTTGCGCAATTGGCAAGGCTCAGAAGGGAAGAAGTGCCATTTGGCTTTTGGAGCACGGATTTTGCTGCATTGGTGTTCGGGCACCATGTTGCATTTGCAAAGTTCCTGAGTCCAAAGTGGCAACATCCCAAAAGTGACCCAATTTTGTAAACTACATCTCTAAAGGCATTTATCATTTTCCTGGACATATGAAAAGCTTAGGAGTGAAAGAGCGCCATGTGGATTTCAAGCCTATCTTGGTGATTTTCACAGCATTTGTCCACAATTGCAGGGCTCTGAGGTCAAATAGTAAAACAAACCGACAAGAAGTGACCCCATTTTGGAAACTGCACCCCTTAAGGCATTTGTTAAGGGGTGCAGTGAGTATTTTGACCAAAAGTGTGATTTATTTTTTTTACTAGAAAATACTGTGCAGTGGATTCTCCACTGATATGCCATTTGGGCACGCTGTAGGGTTTATAAGGTAGGGAGCGCCACTTGGCTTTTGGAGCGCGGATTTAGCTTGGTAGTTGTTCTTATGGTTTTTTTCTGGTATTTCAGTTTATAATGTGGGGACATATGTAAGCTGTGCGGAAAACATCAGGGCATAATAAGAGGGAATATTAATGCGGTAAATAAATAATAATGTGCAGATATGTGACCAGTGTCGCACTGATAAATGGTGGCAGATGTTATACGCTTTTGGAACACATTCTGCACCTTTTGTGTTGCCATATTCTGAGAGCCAGAACTTAAATTTTTTCACTGATTTGTGTGAGGGCTTATTTTTTGCAGGACAATCGGTAGTTTTCATTGGTAACAATTTGGAGTACATTCGACTTTTTGATCAGTTTTTATTCTATTTTTTAAGAGGCGTGGTGACTAAAAATCAGCAATTCTACTATTGTTCTTTATTCATTTATTTTTACAGCGTTCACCATGCGCTATAAATTACATATTCACTTTATTGTGCGAGTAGATACGATTATTGCGATAAAAAAGGTATAGCATTTTTTATGCTTTATGGCGTTTGCACAATAAAATACTGTTTTAAAAAATCATTTACTTTTTGTGTTGCCATATACTAAGAGCCATAACTTTTTTATTTTTCGATCAAGAAAGCGGCGTGGGGGCTTGTTTTTAGCGGAACGAACTGTAGATTGATCTTTTGATCTCTTTTGGGTAGATGCGACTATTTGATCTCTTTTTATTACATTTTTTGGGAGGTGAAGTGACCAAATATTGGCGATTTTGGTATGTTTTATTTATAAATAACGGGATCTAACGGGAATAGCGGGATTAATAACAAAGATCTTTTATAATTCAGGCCGTTACGGACGTGCCGATACTAATTATGTATAGTTTATTATGTATAGTTTATTTTTATTTTTTATTAATTTATTTAATAATAATTAATAATAATGGACTTGATTAGGGAAAACGTGCGATTTTTGCTTTTATTACTTTAAAACGTTTATTTTTTATTTTTATACAACTTTTTTTAACATTTTTTTTTTCCACTGGGTCTTGAAGGCATGAAGCCCTGATTGCTATTCTAATGTGCAGCGCAGTGTATTAGAGCTGTTAGTTACTTACTGATAGCAAGCCTAGTGGGTCCTGCCTTTGGCAGTACCTACTAGGCTTCCGTAGATGGCAGACCCGGAGGCCATTGTTAGGCCTCCGGTTGCCATAGCAACCATCGGCAGCCCGCGATCATGTCGTGGGGCCATTAATGTTTTCTAATCCCTTAGAAGCCGCGATCGCTATTGAACGCGGCTTCTAAAGGGTTAATCAGCAGGGACCACCGCGATCGCTCCCTGGGGAAGGAGCTGTGATAACTGCTGTACGTGACAGCAGTTGTCACAGCTCATAGATGTGACGGATCGGGGGGGGGGGGGGGGGCGGAATGATGGTTTTTCCCATGACGTACTATTAGGTCACTGAGCACGAACAATGCACTCAGCATGACATAATAGTACGTCATGGAGCGGGAAGGGGTTAAATTATAAATTTATAAAAGTTTAGTCATGCTATCTTGCGCCTACAGCATTCTGCTCATAATGTCTGCCACTTGTCTGTAAGGCTTCCTTATAAAACATCAAGCTTTTCAATTTCATTTATTTTGAGCCATGTGGCAGTCATATGCTAGAAATTAGTAACAAGGCCCTTCTCATATGTGCTAATCTCCCCCCCTGTAGTGTCCCCTACCATTAAACTATGCTTCATTGAATGTGCATTCTCTTTTTATTTAGCTTCTCTAAATGAAACGATGGATACCATGATTGCAGACAGAGAACTGCTAATAACATGATAAAGATTCCTAATGTCATTTGTTATCTAGTAATCTAACTTTTTTCATAACTAATCAAATTTGCCATTTTCCAAAATTCGATTGATATTAACGAGGTTGTTCAGAATTGGAAAAAAGGGTCTGCTTTTCTTTCAGAAACATGACCTCGTCTGTTTATGCCCTCTGTCTGACATTGCCGTGTTATCACATTTATTTGAATCAGGGTTAGCTGCAATACCAGGCACAGCCCATGAACAGATATGTCCATGTTTCTGGAAAAAAATGCAAAGCCAAGCCTTGGAAAGCCCCTCTATTTGACTAGGGTTGAAGCCCTGCAGCAATACCATAGTACATCCCACCAAGCTGTTACCTAAAGCTCCTCCTTTGTTTTAAAACTGTTTATTTTTACTCAGAGCATGTCAAACATCACAGTTTCTCTTAATATCATCATTTTTCTCAAAACATTTAATCCATCTAAGTTCACAAAGATACCCCTCTTTCTTTTATGTAATATAATCCTTAATACAACAGTACCATATTAGAAATACCCTTTATATCACCATATTCCTGTCTCCACCCCTCTATCTTTCTATATTTAGGGAATAATTAATGTAACCAACAAACATATTTCCAGCAAACAAGACAAAAAAAAAAGATACATTTTTTTAAAAATGTACTCCTTTCCCCTGCCTATGACCGAGATCTCCCGCTGCCCTCCGTTCCCTCACCCCATGCACGAGCTTGGATCATCAGTAATCACATAAACTCCAAGGAGGATTGAGATTCTAGCCATTTTGCCCACTTGGACTCAAAACCCACTTTCTTCCCCTTGATGGAGGATGTCAAATCTTGCATGCACACAATTTCATTTAGTCTCTCAAACCATTGTCTCCGGCGATCTTTGATTTGTTACATAAAATGTGAATACATTCTCTATCTGCATTGACTAGATGCCTAAAAAGAAGAGGCTGGACGCAGCTGCAGGCTTAAGGGAAGCCGACATGACCGTCCTGGTAGGGAAAGGGTTAATGTTACGAGGTCAGGGAAAGTTGAAGGAGCTGAAGGAGGGACGGGGAGGAGTTAAGGGGGGCGGGGGGGCCGTTACTGCGCTTCCCGCTGTTTCTCGGCATTGAGCCGGAAGCAGCGGGAGGAGTAACACACAGTAAGCAAAGCTCCCCGTTGCCCGGTTTTTTAGTAATGGCAGAGGCCTTGATTTTAGAGCGGCTGCGCGCCGCTGCTGTGCACCACGGTCCCGGATGGCTGGAGGAGACCGTGGCTGCATTAACGCGGATCCCGGACGCCGTTTCGCCACGTCGGGCACGGCGTTCGGGGTCTGTTGTAAGGGACAGGCTCCCCTCCCCCGGCCCCCCTACGAGCATGGCTATGGCGGCGGGGGGGGAGTCGGCAACAACCGCTCCTGCGCTGGGCAGGCAGAGAGCGGTGGCAGGGGTGACGGCGATGCAGGCTGTGTCGACCCGTCCCTCTCGGCGGTCCCGACCTCCAGAGCGCCTTAGTCCGGAGGTAGTCCCGCGGACACGGCGTCGCAGAGGGAGCCCGATCCCGGACGCTGCAGGCCAGGCAGCTGGGAGGACCGCCCCTTCCCAGGCCCTGCGTCCTGGCAGGAATCCCAGGCCGCGACGGGGTCCGGCGGTAAGCAGGGAGTCGCAGGCCGGGCTCCCTGTCACCCCTCCCCCATCAGATGGAAGATGTCGAGAGCAAGGTACGGCCGCCCCGCATGGTGATGTTCCGGCCAGGGGGCAGGCTTCGTCAGGATCGTCTAGACGGACGACTAGATCTGCAGCGACGTCGAGGCAACAGGTCCGGTCGGAAGTCTGGGTCCCGGCGGTCGGGCGGCAGGTTGCCGGCCCATCGGTCAGCGCGTCCTCATCCCCTTTCCGAAGATGTCGTTGGGAGGGACAGTCGTCGGCGAGAGAAGAACTGGAGGAAGGTGAACTGGACGTCTATCGTCGAGGTCAGGATGGTCCGGCTGACGGGAACACAGCGCCTGTGCAGCCCGGTGAGTGTATAACTCCATTATTGTCTTATCCAGCGATTTTTATGTCGGGTGTCGGCGGGGGGGCTGCTAGCATAGCATCGGGGGCCGGTAGTGGCGCGGGCGGACGCGACGGAGCGGGTTTGGCAGATTTAGTGGGTTGCTTACGGGAGCTGGTGGGGCGCCTTGATAGGGCCGCGGCGCCGGTTGTAACGGAAGTGTCCCCTGCGGTAGTTTGGGAAGGCCCCAGGGACGTGGGATCGTTGCAGGCGCGTCCTGTGGTGGCGGTTAGAGAGGCGGTCGCGGTGTCGGTGCAGACTGAGGCACAGAAGGACGGCGATCGAGTGCGCATGGACGATCGTGCTCGGGGGGAGGTGTATGTTTGTTTTGAGGGTCCGTTGGGGGCGCATTTAAAGCAGGAGGTGCGTGATCGGATCTGGAAAGATGAATACGTTGAAATTTTTTCTCTCTTGCCGCTGGCTAAATTCAATTTGGATAAGAGCAAGCGGGATGAGAGTAAAAAGGACGAGGAGGAACGGCGGCGGTATAGGCTTATCCCGCAGACGTTCGTTAATTGGTCGCAGGCGTTCGCCATATTGGCTAGTGTGATAGGGGAAAAGGCGCCGGAAAATTGTTCGGCGTTATTTTGTTATTTTGATGCTATTGGGGAGGCTCATAGGGCGTATGGGGGTCAGGCGTGGCTGCGATATGATGAGCAATTCCGTCAGCGGAAGGCGGTTCGGCCGGCGATTCGGTGGGACCAGAAGGATATTGCTCTCTGGTTACGGGTTACGGCTCCGGTTAGGCAGCCCTTTCCCGGGAGCGGTGGCCAGGGAGGCCAGACTAGTCAGAGTGGACCAAGCGGCGGGGGAAAGGCGGGGTTTTGCTGGCAATTCAATGAAGGCCAGTGCAAGTTTGGGGCCACGTGCAAGTTCAAGCACGTGTGCTCCGAGTGTAATGGTGCATCACACGGGGCGGCAAAATGTCTGCGGAAAAAGAGGTCCGGGAACCAGCACGGGGCTGGTCAAGGGGGTGTCGCCGGTGAGGGTGGAAAGGATGGCCCCTTATCTAAATGAGTATCCGGATAGGGCGGCAGCTAAGTTGCTTTATGAAGGGTTTAGTGTTGGTTTTGTTATTCCTCCGCCTCCTTATGAGGTTCCGGTTACGCGGAGAAATTTAAAATCGGCTTACTTGCATGCGGAAGTCGTGTCGGAAAAGTTGTTAAAAGAAGTTTCGTTGGGGCGCATGTCGGGGCCATTTGTGGAGTCGCCGGTAAAAGATTTAGTTGTGTCCCCTTTGGGTATTGTCCCTAAACGCGAGCCCGGAAAGTTTCGTTTGATTCAACATTTATCGTATCCCAAAGGTTCGTCGGTAAATGACGGGATTGATCACGAGTTGTGTTCCGTAGTTTATACCTCATTCGATAAGGCGGTGGGGTTAGTGCGGGCTGCGGGTCCGGGGGCGCTGCTAGCAAAAACCGACATCGAGGCGGCGTTCAGGTTGTTGCCGGTCCACCCAGAAAGCCAACGGCTGTTGGGTTGTTTTTGGAATGGGGCCTTTTACGTGGATCGGTGCCTTCCGATGGGGTGTTCTCTTTCTTGTGCATACTTCGAGGCGTTTAGTAGCTTCGTGGAGTGGGTAACGAGGGGAGTATCCGGGGTCGATTCGTTGATCCATTACTTAGATGATTTTTTGTGCGTTGGCCCGGGGGGTTCGCCGGTTTGCGGTAACTTGCTTCATGCCCTGCAGAAGGTGGCGAGGGATTTTGGGATCCCTTTGGCGCCGGAAAAAACGGAGGGCCCGGTAGCGACGATTTCTTTCTTGGGAATCGAAATTGACTCGGTGGCAATGGAGTGTCGGCTCCCGGCGGATAAGTTGGGTGCTTTGAGGCTGGAGGTGCGACGGGCTTGTAGAAGGAAGAAAATGTCGCTGAGGGAGCTTCAGTCGCTGCTGGGGAAGTTGAATTTCGCCTGCCGGATTATGCCGATGGGGAGGGTGTTTGGTAGAAGGTTGGCGGCGGCAACGGCGGGAGTGCGGGCGCCGCATCATTTTGTGAGGCTCAAGGAGGAGCACCGAGCTGATCTTCAGGTTTGGGATGACTTCTTGGGCCAGTACAATGGTCGCTCGCTATGGATGGCCCCAGCGCAGGATACGAGTGATCTGAATATTTTCACGGATGCGGCTGGGGCGGGTGGCTTTGGAGCTTACGGGGGGGGTCCGTGGTGCGCAGGTCAATGGCCGGCTAGCTGGGTGTCCAGTGGATTGACGCGGAATCTGGCCCTGCTCGAGCTGTTTCCCATCGTGGTGGCGGCTACCATTTGGGGGGACAGGCTCAGGGATAAGAAGGTCCGTTTTTACTGCGACAACATGGGGGTGGTGCTTGCCATTAATAACATCACGGCGTCCTCTCCTCCGGTAGTTCAATTGTTGCGACATTTAGTGTTGGTGTGTTTGTCGCTGAACGCGTGGGTGGTGGCGGTGCATGTCCCGGGTGTACGGAATTGTGTTGCTGATGCTCTTTCTCGCTCGCAGTGGGACCGGTTTCGGGAATTGGCCCCGGGAGCGGAACGTCTCGGTTTGGCGTGTCCGGATCATCTATGGGATCTGGTATCGGTCCCGTAGAGCAGCTGTTACAAAGGTCTTTGGCGCGCACGACGTGGAGGGCTTATGCTGCTTGTTGGAGGCAGTGGGAGGAGTGGGTAAGAGAGTTGGGTGATGTCAATACGGATAGAGACAGGTTGGTGGCACTTTTGTATTGGTTAGGGGATGCCTGGGAGGGGGGGTTTTCAGTAGCGAAGGTGAACCGGTTTATATCCGCGGTGGCGTTTGGGCTTAAGTTGCGGGGCTTGCGGGATGTATCGAAGGAATTTCTGGTATCGCAGGCTTTGAAGGGGTTGCGCAGAGGTAGGGTGGAGGCGGATAGTAGAAGGCCGGTGTCGTTTGCTTTGCTGGGCTTGTTGGGCGGTTCATTGGCATCGGTATGTCGTTCTTCAGATGAAATGGATTTGTTTCGGTTGGCTTTCTCATTGGCGTTCTTCGGAGCATTTAGAGTAGGTGAGTTGGTGTCGCCAAGTACTAAACAGGCAAGGGGGCTGAGATCTGGGGAGGTGTGCCTTTTTGCAGATCGGTTGGAGGTATGGTTGCGTAGATCAAAAACTGACCAATTAGGGAAGGGAAAACTGATAGTTTTGTTCGCTCTCCCGGGGTCGGTCATGTGCCCAGTAGAGTGCATGCGGGGTTTTACAAAAAACAGGGGGTCTCCAGATTTGCCTTTGTTACGTCATGTGGACGGGTCGTTCTTGTCCAGGTTTCAGTTTGGAGCTGTTTTTAAAAAATGTTTGACGGCGGTTGGGGTTGCAGCAAGCTCATATTCATCTCATTCCTTCCGGATTGGCGCAGCAACGGAAGCAGGGCGCTGGGGGTTGGATGATGAGGGGGTGAGGCGTATTGGTCGTTGGGAGTCTAAAAGGTTTAAGTCTTATGTCCGCCCCCATATGTTGTAATTTTGTTGTTATGCTTGCAAATGTTATATGGTGGTGCCTAACTGTGTTTTCCGTTTCAGATTCGCCTCCTTGTCTGGTGTGGTTGATGGGTCATTCGTACGTGCACTGGGGGGCTTTGAGGGCGGACGTCCGCCCGGATGGTCGCCAGTTGCGCATTCCGCGACAGGATGCGGTTGTGCATTGGCTGGGGTTTAGAGGTATGTCGTGGAACAGGGTGTTGGCGGAATTCCAGACATATGTGCGGCTCGATAGGGTTCCGGAGGTTTTAGTGTTGCACGTGGGTGGGAATGACTTAGGAGTCCGCCCTTTTCGTGAGTTGGTGCGGGATATCAAACATGATTTGTTGTGTTTGTGGGTATCTTATCCCAAGTTGGTGGTAGTGTGGTCGGACATAGTCCCAAGGAAGCATTGGCGGTTAGCTAGATCGGTGGAGAGAGTCAATAAGGCTCGGATAAAAGTTAACCGGGCGGTGTCCCGTTTTGTGGCGAAGAACGGGGGCATTTGCGTGAGGCATAGGGATTTGGAGTCAGGATTGGGGAATTTCTGGAGGAGTGACGGGGTTCATCTGACCGAGGTTGGCATTGATATTTGGAGCTTGGCTGTAGCAGAAGGCATAGAAAGGGCGGTGGTGGTGTGGAGGAACTCACAGGCTTAAGGTGGTCAAGGCCTGTTTCGCGGTGGCGGGGGGAGTCCTTGAGGCCAGTCAGTACAAAATGGTGGGGGGGTCGCATCGGGGGTATGCGTCCCCCAAAAAAGGTACATGGTTGAAGACTTCATCGGGTGTTATCCCTTTGAAGTGGTCTTCTGGTAGAAGGTATGTCACTTGAAGGCTTCATCGGGTGTTATCCCTTTGAAGTGGACTTCTAGTGGTCGGTATATCACTTGAGGGCTTCATCGGGTGTTATCCCCTTGAAGTGGACTTCTAGTGGTTGGAGCCATCTGCAGAGGTGAACGGTGCTTCCGAGCTGGTTTACGGCTGGAGGTAATTAGTGGTTTGCAGATGGCTAATTCGGTGTGTTCTTGAAAGGAACATCTGAAGGGGCTTCAAGGACTTCCTCTGCTCGGGTTAATGTTAACGTTTAATTGTTATTTATGATTCTGACCCATGTTGGGTCATGTGAATTATTAGGAGGAATTCTCTGGTGGATTCCTAACTAGTTATCCGAATGTTTCGGATTTAAATTGTTTTTATAAAACTGTGAAATTAATAAACGGCTGCTGTGGCCATTTCACATCCAACCTCGGTGTCATGTGTCGTTACTAAATGGGGATGGGGGATAGTATGGTTTAAGGTTAACACACGACTCTACCTAGGCAGGTCAAGAAGAGGCTGGACGCAGCTGCAGGCTTAAGGGAAGCCGACATGACCGTCCTGGTAGGGAAAGGGTTAATGTTACGAGGTCAGGGAAAGTTGAAGGAGCTGAAGGAGGGACGGGGAGGAGTTAAGGGGGGCGGGGGGGCCGTTACTGCGCTTCCCGCTGTTTCTCGGCATTGAGCCGGAAGCAGCGGGAGGAGTAACACACAGTAAGCAAAGCTCCCACCCTCCCACCCTTGTTTTGTTACTCCTTAGGTCTTATGTACGTCTGGCTATGAGCGTTGTGTTTTATTTTGTGTGCTTATTTAACATGTTTTTCTTTTTTCCGGAGTAGGTTCTGTTGTCATGGCAGCTGGCGGGGGGAGTCCTTGAGGCCAGTCAGTACAAAATGGTGGGGGGGTCGCATCGGGGGTATGCGTCCCCCAAAAAAGGTACATGGTTGAAGACTTCATCGGGTGTTATCCCTTTGAAGTGGTCTTCTGGTAGAAGGTATGTCACTTGAAGGCTTCATCGGGTGTTATCCCTTTGAAGTGGACTTCTAGTGGTCGGTATATCACTTGAGGGCTTCATCGGGTGTTATCCCCTTGAAGTGGACTTCTAGTGGTTGGAGCCATCTGCAGAGGTGAACGGTGCTTCCGAGCTGGTTTACGGCTGGAGGTAATTAGTGGTTTGCAGATGGCTAATTCGGTGTGTTCTTGAAAGGAACATCTGAAGGGGCTTCAAGGACTTCCTCTGCTCGGGTTAATGTTAACGTTTAATTGTTATTTATGATTCTGACCCATGTTGGGTCATGTGAATTATTAGGAGGAATTCTCTGGTGGATTCCTAACTAGTTATCCGAATGTTTCGGATTTAAATTGTTTTTATAAAACTGTGAAATTAATAAACGGCTGCTGTGGCCATTTCACATCCAACCTCGGTGTCATGTGTCGTTACTAAATGGGGATGGGGGATAGTATGGTTTAAGGTTAACACACGACTCTACCTAGGCAGGTCAAGTGATTTCCTGCAAAACTTGATTCTGACATTGCTGTGATGCAGAAGGAAGAGCCCTGGTTCCATCTCCTTAATATTATCAGTCAGGTATCTAGTCCACTGTTGTATCTCCTTCCAGAATGTTTCTAATACTGCTCATTCCAAAAAGATGTGCAGTACTGATCAATTTTGTCCCCACATCTCCAACAATTGGGTGGGATTGATAGTTGGACAGGAAGCGATACCACCTCGACAGGGGAACATACCCTCCTTCTTGAATTTTACTGCTAATAGAAGGTCTATGAGATAGAATACATATTCTCTGTCTTTGTTCTAGTCCTAATGATAATTGTAAGTCTTGTTCCTATGCCCTCAGAAAGGAAGGTATCGAATCCCTGTTTGTGGTGATCAATAATTTATATATGAGAGATAGAGAGTGTCGAATTCCTTCTCCCTTATAACATATTTCTTCGAGCTTTGTTAGTCTTCTATGTGTCGCCCACATTACTGATAAACCTGTTAGGTAATGCTGTACTCGATTCACCCTCCACATTCTGAGGGTGAGGGGTTTATAATGAGGCTCTGTCACCAGATTTTGCAACCCCTATCTGCTATTGCAGCAGATCGGCGCTGCGATGTAGATTACAGTAACGTTTTTATTTTTTAAAAACAAGCATTTTTGGCCAAGTTATGACCATTTTTGTATTTATGCAAATGAGGCTTGCTAAAGTCCAACTGGGCGTGTTTAAAGTAAAAGTCCAACTGGGCGTGTATTGTGTGTGTTACATCTGGGCGTGTTTACTTCTTTTACTAGCTGGGCGTTCTGACGAGAAGTATCATCCACTTCTCTACACAACGCCCAGCTTCTGGCAGTGCAGACACAGCGTGTTCTCAAGAGATCACGCTGTGACGTCACTCACTTCCTGCCCCAGGTCCTGCATCGTGTGACATCTGGTGACAGAGCCTCTTTAAAAGTTGATACCTTGTTATCCATGGAACTCCCTCCATATAGGTAAGATCCCTGCTCTTCTGCAATTCTTAAAAATTACGTCTGTATTCCCAACAATGAATTCAGGTAATCCTGGGATTGGGAGCATCAAGGATGGTTTAGCAGAGGTTCCTGATAATGTAAAGGTTATATGGCATACCCGATATGTTGGAACACTTGTCAGGTGTTTTTTAATCTCTTTTTAATCTGTGATAGGCATTCAGCTGTATTTTGGAGATTGTCTGTTCCACCAAAACCCATCCCTGGCAACACCAATCTACTTCTCTGGCCAGATGTATTGCTTGATAGTAAATAATCTGGAAGGCCTATACCTCTGGCTTCTTTAGGTTTCATCAGTATTGCTTTAGCAGGTCTAGCAGGTTTCCCTTGCCATATCAATTTATGTGATTTGTAGGGTAGATATAGTCTGTAAGAATGCTCTTGGGATTATTAAAAAAAGTCCCCACCAATCTCCGACATCAGATTCAGCCACGTCACTCAACTACTTAGTCACAAATAAACTGTAAATATGTCCGCATATGCAGCCACCTTATGCTTATCCGAAGTTACTTGAATTCCAGAAATATCTGGACTTAATATTATTTTCCTCAGGAAGGGTTCCAGTGTCAATATAAATATTATTGGGGACAAAGGACAGCCTTGTCTGGTTCCATTATAGATTAACAGAGGTGATCACAATATTCCATTCACTTTTATGTTTGCAGTTGTGCGAGAGTACAGTATCCACACGAGTATCATCTGTCCTAACCCTAGATGGTGTAAAGTGGCCTACAGAAAAGGCTACTATACCCGGTCAAAAGCTTTTTCTGCATCTGTTGAGATGGAGAACATAGTTTTTTTTTTGTTTTTTTTTGTCTAGCGTAGTATATTATATTTATTGCTCTAATGGTATTGTCCCTAGACTCTCGTCCCAGCATGAATCCTGGCTGATCATTTTCAATAATTTCCTGTGGGTGTGAAAAGGGACGAGTAGCCATTATCCTCGAAAACATGTTGAGGTTCACATTCAATAATGGTATCGGACAGTAACTAGGGCATTGAAGCAGATGTTTTCCTTTTTCAATCACTGTAATATGAGCTCGTAGGGAATCCTGTATTATTCACCGCTTCTACAAAGTGGGGACTCAAGCTGTCCTCGAAAGTCCTATAAAACATCAGTGAAAACCATCTGGGCCCAGTGTCTTATTCTTCCTTGTTTCTTTAATGGCTCTCTGAGATTGGTAATTTTATTTCTCCCAGTACGTTATTAGGTAGGGATGGTAATCCTGATTCTTAGGTCAATTTTTCCTCCGGCAGGGGACCGCACAAATATTACCACATAACCTGTAAACCACAATTGCAAAACAAAACAGAAATGGGTATGTATGTAAGAATACGATAAGGTCACTATGTATACCACAAAATATATTTTATTGAAAGTAAATGCACCACATAGACAATTTAAAATAGCATAAACATGCTAGACATAATCTCTTGGGGGTTGCCACCCTGATAAGCGGCCAACAAAAAGCCCCCCACAATACCACCTAATCCCCTCAACATATGTTGCTAATACATAAACATGAATGAAAGAAATGTTGCATCAAACCATCTGCATGAATACAGCGTAGTTGCGGAGTAGCCAAGGAGGGGAAGAGGGGACTGGATGCCCCAACTGTATAGCCAAAATGTGGCTTTCTCAGGGGTGATTTTTGTTATGAGGTACATTTTAACTTTTTAACCTCTTAACGCCGAAGGATGGATATATCCGTCCTCTGCAGCTGCTAGTTCGCGCAGGAGGACGGATATATCCGTCCTGTGATGGCGCGGGTACTGCCACTGTACACACGCGATCAGCGGCAGGAGCACGGCTGCTATACACAGCCTGGCTCCTGCTGCAACTGCCAAAATCGAAGCGCGCTCCGATTCCGGCAGTTTAACCCATTAAATGCCGCTGTCAATACTGACAGCGACAACTAATGTGTTTGACAGAGGGAGGGAGCTCCCTCTGTCAACCCATCGGCGCCCCCGCAAAGAAATCGCGGGTCGCCGTCGGGTTTCCATGGCAGCCGGGGGCCTAACAAAGACCCCCAGGTCTGCCTTCAGCAAATGCCTGTTAGGCCATGTCGGAGGCATGACCTAATAGATTGCCTGTCAGATTTAAACTGACATGCAATAATGCTTTGGTATACTAAGTATACCAATGCATTATATATGCGATCGGCAGATCGCATAGTGAAGTCCCCTGGTGGGACTAAAAAAAATAATGTAAATCAGTTAAATAAAGTTTGTGAAAAAAAAAAATTACAGTCAAAATCAAATAAAACGTGTTATTATTTAGTAAAAGTGTCAAAACAAATAACACATACACATATATGGTATCCCTGAGATCGTAACGACTTGAACAATAAAATGAACACATTAATTAAACCGCCGGATGAACGGCGTCCAAAAAAAACGCAAAAACAACTGCAAAATTCTCTCTTTTCTCCCATTCCCCCCATAAAAAATTAAATAAAAGTTAATCTATAAGTCCTATGTACCCCAAAATAGTACTAATGAAAACTACACATTGGCCCGCAAAAATCAAGCCCACATACGGCCACATTGACGGAAAAATAAAAAAATGATGTCTCTTGAAATGCAGCGATGCAAAGACAAGTAATTTTTTTCTAAAAGGGTTTTTATTGTGCAAACGTAGGAAAACATATAAAACCTTTACATATTTGGTATCCCCGTAATTGTGCCGACCCATAGAATAAAGTTAACATGTTATTTACGCTGCATAGTACACGGCGTAAATTTATAACGTGAAAATCAATGCTGGAATAGCTGCTTATTTTCAATTCTCTCCTAAAATAAAGTTAATAAAAGTTAATCAATATATTATAAGCATCTAAAAATGGTGCAATTACAAAATACAACTCGTCCCGCAAAAAACAAGCCCTTATACGGCTATGTCGGCAGAATAAAAAAAAAGTTATGACTCTTGGAATGCGACCGTGAAAAAACAAGAAATAATCCTTGGTCATTAACGTGCAAAATGGCCCGGTCATTAAGGGGTTAAAGACACAGCATTAATTACAATTATCCTATGGTGTGTGCACACTTATCCATCTCTATCCGGTGGGCGCCATGCAGCCGCTCAAAGCGGCATCCATTTGTATGCAGTGTGCATGCGCCGGGGCCGACGTCACGTTCACGCGATGCGCCATCCCGCAACAAAACAGTCATTCAGAGCGACCACTGTCTGCGCACAATGTGAATGCGCCGGGGACAACCCCGCGCTCGCAGCATAGCAGACAGTACAGAACAGGCAGTAGATGTCATAAAAAGATTATTTAAGCCCATCGAAGTGTGCAAGTCCGTTATTGCTTCTATGAAGTCCCAAATGACCCTATATTTAGATGAGCAATATTACCACATGTGATCTAAAATTCCTGAAAGATACCATAACAACATATATATATATATTTATACAGTGCCCACCAAAAGTTCCAGAACACCCTCATAACTTTTGAACGGCTCGAGGTAGAAGGTTGAAATTTGGTGGGATTTAATGGGGTCATAAAATCTAACAGTTAACGCCAAAAAAAAACCCGCACCCACCCCCACCCCCTTCGGGGCGCGGGGGTTGGTTGGGGGATTTTGCAAAATCTTAAATGGCACGGGGGGTCGAGTGGGGGCTAATTTGAAAGCTCTTTTCAATACAAACGATGCTGCAAACGATTTTGAGATAGGATTTTTTTCCGCTGAGATATTTAACGTTAAAATTATCATCTTCATTATCGGCTACCGCTGGTGTTAGCATTACCCAAAAAGTACCTTGCGGAGGTCGCACGGTCGGATTTACAGCTCATCGGGATGCTAGATTAATGTGAGTCCCCTTGCCTCTTACTAGCATGTTTGGGTCTTCCGGATCTTGGTGCGTCTTTAATTGAACCAGTTATTTTGAAGCGATGAACAGTTCTTTTAACAGTTGACAATGAAATTAGATCACGGTTGGGATGAGTGGCATTGAATAAAGCCGCTTCTTCTCGATGGGATCTTCGCCATACCCTCACATCATCAATAAAGTGATCCTTTCTGTTTTGGCCAAATGCATGTTGTGATATGACAATAGAAATGTACAAAAGTGAAAATTACTCTCCGAATTAGCGCTCTCTGAAATTCACAAGCGACTACCAAAATGTGTACACATGAAATCATGTTACGATCATAGACACGGTCCATTATGTATCGTCGAGGCCGATTGTAATAATACGTAATTTAAAGTCAGCTTGATGTGACATTCCCAAGCTCACACACACATGCCCACGTGTCCACACACATTTAGGATTTTACCCGCGCGGTACATTTTGGGTAATGCTAACACCGGCGGTAGCCGATAATGAAGATGATAACATTAAAGTTAAATATCTCAGCGAAAATTGATTGCGGCATTGTTTTCGTATTTAAAAGAGCTTTCAAATGAGCCCCCACTCGAGCCCCCATGCCATTTAAGATTTTGCTGCTCCCACCCACCCCTCCGCCCCCAAGGTTGTGGGGTGTTTTTTTTTTTTTTCGTTAACTGGTAGATTTTATGACCCCATTAAATCCCACCAAATTTCAACCTTCTACCTCGAGCCGTTCAAAAGTTATGAGGGTGTTCTGGAACTTTTGGTGGGCACTGTATAACACCTGAATGAATAATATATTGTGAAGAGAAAATGTATTATATATGCAATGTATGCAATATATGAAATCTATGCAATATTATATATATATCACCCAAAATAATGAATAATCTATTTAGAAAAAAGTTTTTATTATATATACGGTTTAAAAAATAAATAAATGAAGTTATCAACATAAATGACTGGTATAGGTTTACTATGTAAGGGCAGATACAGACGGACGTTGCCTTTTTGCGCGCGCAAACAATGCAGCGTTTTGCGCGCGCAAAAAACATTTGACAGCTGCGTGTGTCATCCGTGTATGATGCGCGGCTGCGTGATTTTCGCGCAGCCGCCATCATAGAGATGAGGCTAGTCGACGCCCGTCACTGTCCAAGGTGCTGAAAGAGCTAACTGATCGGCAGTAACTCTTTCAGCACCCTCAACAGTGAATGCCGAACACAATATACAGCAACCTGTTAAAAAAAAAAGAAAAAGTTCGTACTTACCGAGAACTTCCCGGCCGTTGCCTTGGTGACGCGTCCTTGGTGACGCGCCTCTCTTGACATCGGGCCCCACCTCCCTGGATGACGCGGCAGTCCATGTGACCGCTGCAGCCTGTGCTTGGCCTGTGATTGGCTGGAGCTGTCACTTGGACTGAATTTTCATCCCGGGAGTTCAGACTGGAGGAAGAAGCCGGGAGTTATCGGTAAGTCAGAACTTCGTTTTTTTTTTACAGGTTCATGATTATTGGGATCGGTAGTCACTGTCCATGGTGCTGAAACAGTTTAACTCTTTCAGCACCCTGGACAGTGACTATCTCCGGACATCGCGTACCGGAATTTTTTTTGTCGGGTTCGGCCAAAACGAGTTCGGCCGAACCCGGTGAAGTTCGGTTCGATTGTCCGGGTTCGCTCATCTCAAAGACACTCCATTTGGATGTTTGGAAACAGAAAAGCATGTGGTGCTTTTCTGGTTACATTCATCCTTTTGACAGCTGGTGCGCTGTTTCAGTCGGTTCGCACGGAAGTGCTTCCGTGCGACCTGCGTGGTTTTCACGCACCCATTGACTTCAATGGGTGCGTGATGCGCGAAATACGCGGAAATATTGAACCTGTCGCGCTTTTTGCGCAGCTGACAAACGCTGCGCAAAAAGCACGGACTGTCTGTACTTCCCCATAGACTTGTATTGGTCTGTGCGTGGCGCGTGAAAACCACGCGGCCCGCACGGACCGAATACACGCTCGTGTGAATCCCCCCTAACACACATATTTTTAACTCCTTGAAGACACGGCCAATTTGAGTTTTTTTTCATTTTCGTTTTTTCCTCCCCACATTCCAAAAGCCATAACTTCTTTGTTTTTTTGTCAACATAGCCGTATGAAGGCTTGTTTTTTTGTGGGACAAGTTGTAGTTTGTCATGGCACCATTTATTGCACCGCATAATGTACTGGGAAGCTGAAAAAAAATATTTGTGGGGTGAAATAGGAAAAAAACTGCGATTATGCCATTTTTAGGGGGGTTGTTTTTACGGTATCCATCAGGTGGTAAAAACGACATGTGCACCTTATTCTACAGGTTTATACGATTATGGCGATACCAAATATATAAGTTTTGTTTCATGTTTTACCACTTTTTTTAAAAACAAACAAATATTTGCTGAAAAAAAAACGATGTTTTGTGTCGCCATGTTCTGAGAGCCATAACTTTTTTATTTTTCCGTCAATTTAGCGATGTGGGGGCTTAATTTTTGCGAGGCGAGCTGCAGTTTTCACCAATACAATTTTGGGGTATTATGCGACTTTTTTTAATCACTTTTTATTTAATATTTTTGGGGAGCTATGGTGACCAAAAACAGCTATTTGCGTGGTCTATAATAAAAAATGTACGGCGTTCACCGTCATTTTTTTTTAACATTACTTTAGGGGAAAAATGGGAAAAGGGTTTTTGTTTTTGGACTTTTAATACTTAAAAACATAAAAAAAAACTTTATTTAACTGTCCTTTGCTTTTTTTATTAGTCCCCCCTAGGAGACTTGAACCAGCGATCGTTGCATCGCTTGCAAGATATACTGGCGCCCCCCTGATTCTAACAATTTAAAGTCACGATTGAATGCGGTATTTAAGGTGTTAAACGGGCGGAATCAAAGTGAACTGTGAGGTGTCGGCTCTATAACACAGCCCTCACCCGCAGAGTATAGAGCACGCTCAGCCCATAAGCGTGCTCCATACTTCCCCTTGGCGACAGCAACGTAATAGTACGTGGCATGTTGATCTTGTTTCCATTCAAATAGATGTATGCAAAAATAACTAAAAGCCATCTATTTATCTTCTTATGTGGTATCAATAAATTTAACATCATTATTTATCTTCTTTCAAATATGTGAGATCCGCAAATCAAGACAACGGAGAAACCATCCAAGAATGCATTAGGCTGGATTCACACGAGCACATTACGTCCGTAATGGACGGAACGTATTTCGGCCGGTGGACCCGGACCGAACACACTGCAGGGAGCCGGGCTTCTAACATCATAGTTATGTACGATGCTAGGAGTCCCTGCCTCGCTGCCGGACAACTGTCCCGTACATAACTATGATGCTAGGAGCCCGGTTCCCTGCACTGTGTTCGGTCCGGGATTAGCGGCCAAAATACTTTTTGTCCATTACGGACGTAATGTGCTCGTGTAAATCCAGCCTTATTGTCATGTTGTTGATTTTGAGGTTTCTTTGCCTCATGTTAATAATTTAAACGTATACATACATTTCTTATAAAGTGTCTCTCTTACTTATTAGTATCCAACGTGCCCTCTCTCTCTCCCGATGTGCCCCATGGTTTGGAGCGCAGAAATAAGTAGTATGTAACATAAAGTATAGCACATCAATGGCAGAATGATGTTCTGTCCATGGCTGACATCTAAATATGAATTAGAGTGTTTATGTGATATATTGGGGATCACAACCCAATGTTTTTAAGATCTTATGAACTGTGATAGCAATATTAATTTACATTTTAATCAACTGTCATATTATTATTATTATTATTTTAAATATATATACCAAAGACAGAGAACAAGTAACAGCACCAGGACTTCAGCGTTAGGGAGATGTTGGATTATTCACCACCAGGTGGAAGAATGAGCAACGTTTCGGTTCACACCTGAACCTTTCTCAAGCTAATTCAAACAGTGTATAATACCACATATATATAGGACGATACACAGAGTATACAGTGAACAGTGCAATTACATAATACGCATAAAAAAATGAATCCATATATCAAGTATGTTCATACAATTAGTGAAAACATATATTAAAGTGACCAGTGCATTTATTTCAATACAACATCTCTCAGTATGAGATATAAATGTGTATATAACACAGGTAATACTATAATTACCCTATTCAATGATATCATATCCTAATGAAGGGGCGGAGCAGAGGAATCATATCCAAAACTAGTTAAAGTACAGAAAAATAGGACTTGTACTATAGGACTTACATTATCGGCTCTCAGTGACGCATAGAGCAAGCAATTTTAATATAAATACCCTGCCACCAATATGTATGTATAATTGTATGTCTATATATAATTCTAAGACTCAATATGGAGTCTAGAAAAAAAGGGCCACGGACTATAACAAAAGTAGGGAAAATGGCTGTATCCAAATAGGACAAACAACCATATATCCTAAAACAAAGGTTAAAGTGGTATATCCCACCCGTCTATGAATTTACATAGGACCCTATAGATATTAGTAATAGAACAAGACATATATAAAGGTAGGGGAATCATATATAAGTTCAAAGTGCCATATAAACTTTATTCCAAATCTTTTCACAGAGAGCATGGATTATACAAATATGTAAATAATAAATAATCTATAGAGCATAACTAGCTGAAAAAACGTAGCCTCTGCTCCCATGTTGTACATCCCTTCATATGGATCAGTATCTGTAATAAAAAGAAGAAAAATTTCATAGTGAAAAAATAGATATATATAAGAATATGAAATTACGATTCAAATCCAGGGTTACGTGAATTTAAAACCAATAGAATACTGGATAAAAATTATCTTTAGTATACTAAAAAACAACCTACCTATACTCAAGAAAATGCAGCAGACTCATGGACTATCAAATATGTGGGAAATATGTGTAATCCACATTGAGCCCCTTTGGGGCCATGGTTCCAAGAGTGAGTATCCACTCAAGTTCTATCACCTCCTCGTCTATGTTGGGGAACGGAGTCAATAATTTTAAAACGCATTTGGGATACATTATGTTTACAATCTATAAAGTGTCTAGATACTGGTAGATCTCTTCTCTTGGTTTTAATATTAGATTTATGATTCCTCATTCTGAGAGTTACTTCGGTTGTGGTTTCACCCACATAATATAAACCGCAAGGGCAAATCAATAAATAGATTGCAAAGGTAGTTTTACAAGTATAAAAACCCTGAATTTTGAAAGTTTTTCCAGTTTGTGGATGACAGAAACTATCTCCTTTGATCATATGATTACACATGTTACATCCCAGACAGGGAAAGCATCCACGTTTTGAAGGGGCTAAAGTGCTTTGTGACATTTACATTTTTGGTCCAATATCTGCCTTTACCAACCTATGTCTAATAGTTTTACCTTTACGATATGCTAACAAGGGTGGTTCTTGAAATTCCTTAATAAAGGGAAAGGCCCTGGTCAATAAAGGCCATTCTCTTTTTAAAATATTACCAATTTCAGAACTGGAAGTCGAAAAAGTAGAGACAAATGGTATGCGAACATAATTTTTATGTCTCGCTGACTGTCTATGTAGTAGTTGTTGTCTATCAATTGAAAATACTTGCTCTTTGTGTATATTAAGCATATCCACCGGATATCCCCTGCTAATGAATTTATTACACATTTCGTCAACTCTATTGGATAACTGATCCTCATTACTCACAATTCTTCTAACTCTGAGAAGTTGACTAAATGGCAATGATCTCACCATAGCCCTAAGATGTCCACTGTTATAGTGCAATAGACTATTTCTATCTGTTTTTTTAGAGAATATATCTGTAGATAAAATACCGTCATGTAGATGGATTTTGGTGTACAAGCCATCTACATGACGGTATTTTATCTACAGCATTTGGTTTTTTGCACAGTGCTGCTCCTATTGTTTGTTTGATCCTATATATATATATATATATATATATATATATATATATATTATCTAAGAGGTCTTTTTCTAAGGTTTTGAAAAATTTGTGTGTAAAAGTATATTCACACAACCTATTTTCAGCCATTTTTCGGGCCGTAAACGTCCCGAAAAATGAATGAGAAATCGGAAGCAGAACGCCTACAAACATCTGCCCATTGATTTTAATGGGAAATACGGCATTCTGTTCCGACAAAATGATCTAAAAACCCTGAACGATACCATAACGTGGTAATATTGCTCACCTAAATATAGGGTCATTTGGGACTTCATAGAAGCAATAACGTACTTGCACACTTCGATGGGCTTAAGTAATCTTTTTATGACATCTACTGCCTGTTCTGTACTGTCTGCTGTGCGCGGGGCTTTCCCCGGCGCATGCGCGTTGTGCGCGGACAGTGGTCGCTCTAAATGACTGTTTTGTTGCACTGCGCATGCGCGGGATACCGCATCTCGTGAACGTGACGTCAGCCCCGGCGCATGCGCACTGCATACGAACGGATGCTGCTTTGAGCGGCTGCATGGCGCCCACCGGATAGAGTTAGGTAAGTCCGCCTGATTGTGCACACACCATAGGATAATTGTAAGTAATGCTGTGTCTTTAAAAAGTAAAAATGTACCTCATAACAAAAATCACCCCTGAGAAAGCCACATTGTGGCGATACGCGTGGGGCATCCAGTCCCCTCTTCCCCTCCTTGGCTACTCCGCAACTACGCTGTATTCATGCAGATGGTTTGATGCAACATTTCTTTCATTCATGTTTATGTATTAGTAACATATGCTGAGGGAATTAGGTGGTATTGTGGGGGGCTTTTTGTTGGCCGTTTATCAGGGTGGCAACCCCCAAGAGATTATGTCTAACATGTTTATGCTATTTTAAATGTTTTTAAATTGTCTATGTGGTGCATTTACTTTCAATAAAATATATTTTTGTGGTATACATAGTGACCTTATAGTATTCTTTGCCTTATATACATACCCATTTGTGTTTTGTCCTAATTCTTAAGTATAGGCAGTTGCTTCAGCTATCTTCCGTCATTTCGTGTTCTCAATAATTACCCCCTCCGACGCTATATAATGAGGCATAATAGGTTTTAGATTCTTCCGCTATCTTCTCTGAGATGTGTATTTTATCTCCTTAGATCCTGTTATACATGGTATAAAGGATCTCACTTTATACCATGATTTATTTTCAAGCTCATAAAATGACCTCTTGCACTTGTCCAACATATATTTTGGTCTTTCCTAGCAGGCACCTTCATAGCTGCTCCCTTGTCTGCCGCAATGCTGTGCTTACTTCCTGCGCCAGGGTCATCATCAGGGGCGTAGCTAAAGGCTCATGGGCCCCGATGCAAAGGTTCTTCCTGGCCCCCCCCCCCCCCCAAACTTCTCATGGCCGATAGCCTGCAGATTTCAGCTGCATCGCTGGGTCTTTTAAGTGAACCAACAATGCAGCACTAGCAGCCGGGGGAGCCACAAAGGTCTTGAAACATCAGGGGAAACAGCCCCAATACATATACCCCCCAAAAAAATGTGTGTGCGTGTATGTGTATGTATATATAGGAGACAGCATATCTATAGCACTACAACCCTATAGCTATGGATAGGATTAGATACAGTGGCTCAGCAGACAGTATCACATATGACAGGATTAGATACAGTGGCTCAACAGACAGTATCACACATGATAGCGTTAGATACAGTGGCTCAGCAGACAGTATCACACATGATAGGATTAGATACAGTGGCTCAGCAGACAGTATCACATATGATAGAATTAGATACAGTGGCTCAGCAGACAGTATCACACATGATAGGATTAGATACAGTGGCTCAGCAGACAGTATCACACATGATAGGATTAGATATAGGGCCCAGCTCGTTGACATTGCAGCTCCAGCGCTGGACCCAGGAAAGGTAAGAATAATAATTGTTTTGCTTTTTTTACGTGTTACTAATTATTTTTGTGTGTTTTTGTTTTTTACAAGGTTGGTCATTGGACTATTTCGGATTCGATGACTACTTTGATGACGCCGTTTTTTTTATTTTCAATGAAATGGTTAATGAGGGTTGTGTGTGATTTCTATTTCCTATGTCTTTGTATTTTTCTAAACTTTATTACTACCGCCTTAGTAATGGCCGCTGGCTTATTGACAACGTCCATTACTAAGGTGAGGCTTAGGCCTCATTCACACGACAGGGTCCGAGTGTCGGCCGGGAAAATCGGCCGTTTTTGGCCGATTTTCCCGGCCAGTTTGCATCCGGTTTGCATCCGTTCCGATTCCGTTCCGGGCCGTGTTGCCGTTTTTACCGGCCGATTTGGACCCGATTTGCATCCGTTTTTTCCCCTGTCCGTTTTAAAATCGGATGAATTTCATTTAAATTTGTTGCCACACATAGCCCTTTGTAGATAATGCCACCCAGCCCCCTGCAGGTGATGCCGCCCAGCCCCCTGCAGGTGATGCCGCCCAGCCCCCTGCAGGTGATGCCGCCCTGCCCCTTGTAGGTGATGCCACCCTGCCCCCTGTAGGTTGCACCCACCCCCCCCTTCCAGTAGAAGTCACTGACTTCAATGTCCATATATGGACAGTGTAGTCACTGACTTCTCCTGGAGAGGGATTCCCTGCCACAGGTCGGGGATTCCGCTGCAGAAGTGAGTGACATCGCTGTGTCCATATATGGACAGTGTAGTCACGCACTTCTCCTGTAGCGGCATCCCCGGCCATAGAGTCGGGGATTCCGCTGCAGAAGTGAGTGACTTCGCTGTGTCCATATATGGACAGTGTAGTCACTCACTTCTCCTGTAGCGGAATCCCCGGCCATAGAGTCGGGGATTCCGCTGCAGAAGTGAGTGACTTCGCTGTGTCCATATATGGACAGTGTAGTCACTCACTTCTCCTGTAGCGGAATCCCCGGCCATAGAGTCGGGGATTCCGCTGCAGAAGTGAGTGACTTCGCTGTGTCCATATATGGACAGTGTAGTCACTCACTTCTCCTGTAGCAGAATCCCCGGCCATAGAGTCGGGGATTCCGCTGCAGAAGTGAGTGACATCGCTGTGTCCATATATGGACAGTGTAGTCACGCACTTCTCCTGTAGCGGAATCCCCAATCCCCGGCCGGGGATTGGGGATTCCGACTCCTACAGTGAGCAAAAAAAGACCCTCCTCCTCCTCACATGCACTCTGCACTGTGAGGAGGAGGAGGAGAGAGAGCGCGAGCGACGGTAGACCCGGCCATCACTTGGGACACATTCCAGTGATGGCCGTGTATTACCCGACCCCAAAGACTTCTATGGGAGCCGGGCGGCCAGGTACCCGGCTGAAAATAGGGCATGTCCCATTTTTTGACGGCCGTGTGAATAGCCCCATTAGGGGTCTATTGTTCCTAATGCAGCCGGGTGCCGGCCGATTTATGAACGGCCGGCACCCGGCCGGGAAACCCTGTCGTGTGAATTCCGCCTTAATGTTCGACATGAAGAGGCTAACATTAAGGTCTAATGCACACGACCGTAGTAGTGTGCGCGGCCGTGATTTGCGGATCGGGCGGCCGCGGAATGTCACCCACGAGCTGCCCGCAAATTGTGGACCGCGCAGATGGCCACGTGCATTAATTTCTGAGCCTGGACCGCAAAACACGGGAGTAATAAGACATGTCCGTTCTTTTTGCTGTCCAGGCTCCTGGGCCATGCAAGGATACGGGCCACTGAGCCACGGTGTGCATGGGCCCATTGAAATAAATGGTTCTGCAATTCACCCGCAGATTTGCAGGTGAATTGCATCCGCAAAAATACGTTCGTGTGCATGAGGCCTAACCCCCATTATTACCCTGGTACCCACCTCCAGCAGCCTAGCATTACCAGGGTGAGAAGGGCCATTGTGTTTGGCCTTTCCAAGCCTAATAATGCCAGCCTGCGGCCGCCCAAGTGCCCGGCCATCACTACAGATCATACCCGGCTCTTCCCAGGATCCCTGGTGGCGGTGGGTACCGGGGTAACAATGAGGGTTAGTGCACCGGCTAACGCTAAGCCGTGCCTTAGTAATGGACGTTGTCAATTAGCCAGCAGCTATTAATAAGGCAGTAGTAAAAAAGTTAAAAATACTAAGACATAGAAAAAACTGGTTTATTGAAATAAAAAAAAAACACACAACACTCATAAACCATTTTATTGATAATAAAAAAAAAGTCGTCATCTAAGTAGTCCTCGAATCCGACGTAGTCCAACTACCGAACCTTTAAAAAAAAAAACACAACCACAAAAAAAATCATTAGTAAGGGCCTGTTCACATCACCGCTGCCCTTCCGTCTGAGGTTTCCGTCGGGTAACGCCTCAACGGAAAGGCAAACTGAAACCTCAGCTTCTGTTTCCCTCACCATTGATGTCCATGGTGATGGAAACATTGCTAAAGGTTTCCGTTTGTCAATGTTGTGACAGGGTTCCGTTGTTTTGACGGAATCAGTAGCGCAGTTGACTCCGGTTGCGTCAAGAACAATGGAATCCTCTCAATACGGTGACAAACGGATACCTTTGAGATGCTACGCAGACCCTAATAGTTGGCAGGTCAATGAATGATCAAAAAACTAATGTGCACAGAGGAGACCCAATTTCCCAACTACTGAAAGAAATTTTTTTTGTATATAAAATATAACTTTTATTGATGTATGGGTAAAAATAAAGAGTCCAAGGGACGACAGACAAACATGCACTGTGAGTTAAAATTGTGGCTAAAGTCAGCTTGGCACAAGTTCGTATGCAATCAGTGCTTCTCTAGCCCCATCTTTATCCCCTGATGACGCTGTGTTAACAGCGAAACATGTCGGGGGGGCTTTTGTAATTTTAAAACGCAATGTCAGGCTGGCCTTTACACTGCTATAGACAGTGATACTTGTTTGCGCCTGCATAAAAAACGCCCCGTGGGAATGGAACGCCGTTTTTCCCGTTGAAATTAATGGGCAGATGTTTGGAGGCGTTCAGCACCTGTATTTTCAGCCGTATTTTGGGGAGTTTACGACCCGGAAAACGGCTGAAAATAGCCCGTGTGAACATACCCTAACACATACGGTAGGCTTTAATACAAGCCCCAAGTGCATGTGTGATACGGTTTGTTGGACCCTGTATCTAAGCCTAAGGGAGGCTTAGATACAGGGTCCAGTAGACAGTAATCTTATACAGTATAAGATTATTGTCTGCTGGGGCCCAGTATCTAAGCCACATGGTAGGCTTAAAAGGGGTTGTCCAGTCCCTAAACATTGATGGCCTCTCCTCAGGAGAGACCATCAATAGCTGATGGGTCGGGGTCCGACTCCCGGGACACCCGTCAATTAGCTGTTTTGAAGCGGATGCAGCGCTCGTACAAGCGCTGCTTCCCATTCATTTTCCTTACTTGCTCACACTGGGAATCGCTGACACATCCGTGTCGGCGATTCAGTGTGAGAAAGTGACCGGAATGAAGGGGAAGTAGCTGCACCCTCTTCAAAGCAGCTGATTGGCAGGGGTCCCGGGAGTCGGACCCCGACCCATCAGCTTCAGCAGACAGTGGTATTAAACTTACCCTCCTCTTCCGCCACAGCGGAGGTCCTGACTCCATCCAGGGTCGAGATGTTGTGCGCAGCGCATAGCGTTGTGACGTCATGCGCTGTGACGGCAGGACCGCCGCTGCGCTCCAGAAGGAGGAATGTAAGTACTGTCAGTTACTATAGTAACGTGTAGTTTATTACATAGGCCCCAGTTACTATAGTAACTTTTCACTGATGTGGTGCGGGGGGCTGCAGGCTTCCAGGCCCGGTCGCAATTGCGACCCCTATAGTTACGCCACTGCATCCCATACTCGCAGGGGATTCATATCTGCCATACTGTTCATCTCAAACAATTCTGGTATCTCACTCTCAACTTCAGTCTGTACTATCAGATTATACCGTAGGGATTCTTTAGGATTATAATATTGTCAATTATTGCCTTTGCAAGAATATGTAAATTTGAGTGGGAGCTAAATAAATAGTCTATCCTTGAATACGTATCAAATTTTGTTGAATAGAAAGTATAGCTCCTCTCTCCCAGCTGTAATACGTCCCATGAGTCTATCAATTGATACTGCTGCAGTCATTTTTTTACTTTCCTCAGCATCACATATGGCAGATGTTAATACGTCCACCAATGAGTCTAATGCCATATACCAACCACCCATGTTCCTTCTTTAAACTCCTACAATCGCTCCAACTGTATCTCCACTGTCCTGACCCGATAGCTGTTTGCTAAATTTAATAATGCTAGGGTATAATATCTGTCCTTCACTAGTATTGCTCTTCCTTCTGCATTACAGCTCTGATCCATATATTCCCGCTGGATATCAAAATATAATATAATAAAAAAATACTAGATCCCCCGGATATACAATCCGAAGACTAAGGCCTCATGCACACGACCGTAGCCATGTGCACGGCCGTGATTTTCGGGTCGGCCGGCTGCGAGCCGTCCACAAATCGCGGGACATGCACATGGCCGCGGCCATTATTTTCAATGAGCCCGGACCGCAGAACACGGCCGTAATAAGACATGTCCGTTCTTTCTGCAGTGCGGACTCCCGGGCCGTGCACGGACCGTAAAAACTACGGTCGTGTGCATGGCCCCATAGAAATGAATGGGGCCGCAATTCTCCCGTGGATTTTTGGGGGAATTGCAGCCGCAAAAACACGTTCGTGTGCATGGGGCCTAACTATGATAGCATCTGTAAACCGTCGGCGGGAGGGAGATAGGAAGAGAGAGGGTTGGCGGGAGAGAGAGGTTGGTGTCCACACCAATCTCTTATATTATCCGTGTAAATGCCCCTTAACTTACCCCTTTCCCTATATTTTAGGGTCCCCAACCCCCATCTTTCCCTCCCCTCCCTAGTATGTGTTGTGCCATATTCAACCTTGTGTAAAATACATTAACTGTATATAGAGGCGTAGCTATGTTCTCGTGCACCTGGGGCAAAGAATCAGCTTGGCGCCCCCCCCTCAAACTCTTTCCCGACATCTCCTTCTCACTCACCAGGTTTGCATTCTCAACCAATCAATGAGGTGTAACTTTTTTTTCACTTTTATTTTAATGTAACTGAAGTATAAAGCCATTTGTACATTTTACAAGCAGTATAGTTCTATGTGCGGTCCTTATTTTGCGGTTCCGTGATATGCAGCTGTCTAAATGGCAATGGATGTGTGCTTGAGGCCTTCGGCCTAATGCCCACTTCAGTTTTTTTCATTAGGGTGCTATCCGTTGTTTGAACTGATAGCACCCTGACACATTCATTTCAATGGGTCCATGCACACTTCCATTGTTTTAACGGAACCGTGCCGCCGTTCCCTCAAAAACAGGGAAGGTCCTACGCCTGCCCGTTTTTGACGGAACAGTCTCGGCATTTGCATTGATTTAGTCTGTGAAACAACGGACTGCACACGGAAGCCATCCTTGTGAGGTCCGTGATTCACGGAACCGTCATTAGCGGCAGTACAACGGCAGACGGAAGTGTATATGAGGCCATACAGTCAAATCCTTCCTCCCCACTAAAACACTTTATACAGAATCCCCTCACCCCACACATAATATTTAGGGTATGTGCACACGATAACTGCATTTACGTCTGAAATTACGGAGCTGTTTTCTGGAGAAAACAGCTCCTGAATTTCAGACGTAAATGCATGTACTGGCGTTTTTCGCGGCGTCTTTTACGGACGTAATTTGGAGCTGTTTTTCATTGAAGTCAATGAAAAACGGCTCCAATTACGTCCCAAGAAGTGTCCTGCACTTCTTTTGACGAGGCTGTTATTTTACGCGCCATCTTTTGACAGCGACGCATAAAATGACAGGTGGTCGGCAAAGTACATCGTAAGACCCATTGAAAGTAACGGGCAGATGTTTGCCGACGTATTGGAGGCGTTTTTTCAGACGTAATTCGAGGCGTAAAACGCCTCCAATACGTCTGAAAATAGGTCGTGTGATCTCAGCCTTACAGTCAAATCCCCCTCCAACACAAAAACGATTTATAAAAAAACACACACACACAGGCACACACACCTGTACTTATCAGTCCGGAGCTCCGTGGAGGGATCGTCATGTTATGAGGTGTCACACGTTGCAGGCAGGAGGAGAGCTGTGTTTAAGACTGCTCCTCCCCAGCCCTCTCTTCCTCCATCCTCCCTGCCTGTCTGCTAGCTGGGGCTGAACACTTCAATGGTGTTCTCCTCACAGGCAGAGTGTATGGCTGGCTGCATTATATGACGTCACATGTGACGTATAATGCAGCCGCCCGGAGCACACACGCTCTGCCTGTGCAGGAGAACATCGTGCATTACATTACACAGCTCCCGCTCCTGTCCCATGCGCTGCCCATGGAACTAAACGTCTATGGGGGTACCGGCCCGGAGGGCACATGCCTCCACTCCCCTGGTCGGCGCCCCCCCTTCCTTCCCTTGTAGTTGCGTCCGGGGGAAACATGCCCCCCCCTAGATACGCCCCTGACTGTATATAATATCTTGAGAACACCCACCTACCGCCCCCTCCCTGGCCTTATAGGGTGAATCTTATGACCTAAATATCTACAGTGGAGTAAATAAATTCTATAAAGATCAGCTACATTTGTCTTGGTCCATCTAACCCCTATCTGCGCCAAGTCTATCTTGTTTGTTTGTGGGAAAATACTATCATAAGAGTATAGGGTATGTTCACACGGCCTGTTTTCGTCCGTTTTTCAGGCCTTAAACTCCCGAAAAACGACTGTAAAAAAATGCCGCAAAAATCGCAAACGGCACAAAAAACTTCTGAAAATCAGGAGCTGTTTTCTCTTGAAAACAGCTCCGGAATTTGAGACGTTTTTGACTCTGCGTGTGAACATGCCCTTAGGGTATTTCACACGGCTTATTTTCGGCCGTTTTTCGGGCCGTAAAAATCAGAGGCAGAACGCCTCCAAACATCTGCCCCTTGATTTCAATGGGAAAAACGTTGTTCTGTTCCGATGGGCCGTTTCTTTACGCGGCCGTTTGGAAAAAAGGCCACGTAAAAAAACGGCCGCAAAAAAAAAGTGCAAGTCACTTCTTGAGACGTTTTTGGAGCCATTTTTAATAGACTCTATTGAAAACAGCTCCAAAAACGGCCGTGGAAATCGCGAGTGGCTTAAAAAAGTCTGAAAATCAGGAGCGGTTTTCCCTTGAAAACAGCTCTGTATTTTCAGACGTTTTTGACTCAGTGTGTGAACATACCTTTATTATTATTATTAGGGTATGTGCACACGACCTCTTTTCAGACGTAAATGAGGCGTTTTACGTTCATACGTAGCGTAAATACTGCTGTTTTTGCGCAATGGATTTAGTTGTGGAGAATCCGCTGCATAATACAGTAGCAGTAGAATGGATGAGATTTGAACAAATCTCATCCACACACTGCGTAAATGATGAGAGGAAAAAACGCTCAGAAATTGACCTGCGGTGCGGTTTTTTAATCCGCAGCAGGTTAATTGTAATTGCGTAATCGCTGCTTTTTTGTTGCGGGTTTTCTCCATTGAATTCAATGGGGAGTTTAAACCTGCAACAAATGGCAAATGTTGCGATTTTTGCGGTGGAAAAGCTGCGATTCCGCCGCAAAAATCGCAACTAAGAAAAAAAATAAAAAATCTTATACTTACCCAGAAGTCTGTGCTTCTTCATGCAGGCCGTTCTCGTGGGATGACGTTTCATCATATGTGACCGCTGCAGCCAACAGCAGCCTCCTTCCCGTATTCGCTACCAGCAGTTTGATGTGCTCCCCGACGCCTCTGCCTTAAGGGCATTCTTTCTTTCTTTCTTAATCCTCCTCCTTTTTTTTTTCCTTTTTATACTTTTTATACTTTTATACTTTTTACAGTGAGACCTTATTCACTGAACCTTTTTTTAGTTATGCGCACACTTATAGCACCATTTCCCTTGTCTCCCATGCAGCGGTGACGCAGGCTGTTCAATGCTCATAATGACACAGGTTAGCAGTTCACTTTTTTGTTTTTTACTTCAGTATTTCGTTTTAGGATTTTACTTTACACCCTGCTCTTGGGGTTAATATATCTACTGTGAGTACTTTAATCCTGAGTTCTCCAATTACTTATGCCACAATACCACTTTCTAATGTATGCTCTAGGGAATGTTTAAGTAAATATGTACTCACAGTCAATCTCTTCGCCCTGTTCTTGTTGATAGTGACCTTTGGATATATTTATGTTTAAGCTGCTCAAAGGACTTTTTCTTTGCAGCCACTGTTTCCGTCACCTCCCTGGAGCTTGTGCGGGCTGGCTCTACCCCTTGTTTCTGCTGGAGCATGTGTACGCCTTCGTCAGCCTCAGTAGGTCCCCTGTTGTTATGCATTTCTTGTGCATGGGTCTCAGCTATTTCCCTGTTTACTGCCTTTAGTGTTCTCTCCTGGAGCTGGGCAGTCACACGGGCCCACTCTCCTGACTTCGTGCCATCGAGGCCTTCTGTGTTTGGCGCTAGGCATCGGCCTGTTCCTAGCTGGGTACTGTCAGTTCCCCTGCCATTAGTCTCTGTGTCTTCCCCAGAAATAGTGGGAGCACAGTCAGTTGCACCACTCGCTTGCTGTGGTATCATGGTTCGGCATTACTCCACGTCGGGTGAACGGGGCTTCTTTCAGCGCATCCTGACGTTCATTCCCTCATACCTGCCAGGAAACCGATGCAAACACAGAGAGAACATACAAACTCAATGCAGATGTTGCCCTTGAACCCAAAACCTCATCACTGTAAGGCAACAGTGCTAACCACTGAGCTGCTCTTTACTCAGTAATGCTTCCCCCACTAGTAATGCTGTCCCCTAGTGCCTCATACCCAAGTAAAGGTGCCTCCTAATACATCACTCAGTCTCTTCAGGCCTGCAGCCTATGAGACGCCAGGATGGGATACCTGCCCAGGCAGACGTGATAACATCACTGGTTCACGCCGGCCCGTCAAGAACTCCTGACCTGGCGTCTCATAGGTTGTGGGCCTGAAGTGGCCTGTAGCCTTTGATACTGCATAGCGGGGCAGGGAGCTGTTGGCTTTCTGCCTCTCCATAGTATTTATGTGTCCTGTGGATGACCGGTGCTAGCGGCGTCCCTGCTATTTAATAACACAACATCGTAGTGAGAAAATAATCGCATCTGAGTTCATAATACCTCTATAACAAAGGTTCCCTAGTAATCTTTCCCTATGAAGTCCACAAGGCAATGATTAGCAGTCACTGCATATCGCTGTCCACATTCCTAATAGGGCATATGGACAGGGAATGTCTTCACGAGACAACCCTTTTAAGGATTTATTCCACAGGTTGGTGGAGAAACCCCAAAATATATGTTAAGAACAATATTATGATTTCATGTTGCATTATAGGAAATTAAAAAAAGGATATGGGTATGACTTATTTACATTGCTAACAAAACACGTACGTTTATAAGTACTTTTTATTTTATTTCTGCAGTTTATATAGCACCCACATATTCTGTAGCACTGCACAGACCTTGTCATCACTCACTGCCCCCAAGGGGCTCACAATCTTAATTCCCTATTCGTACGTTTTTGGAGCGTGGAAGGAAACATAATAGAAATATATGCAGATCTTGCCATTGATCATCTTTGAACCTAGAACTTCAGTGCGACCAGGGCAACAGTTCTAACCACTGAGCCACCAATTTTAATATTTTAGACCGTTTTCTTTCAAATATTTAGTTTTCTATTGTACAGAGACTACAGGTACAGGTTAACCATACTTAGTGACACATTGGAAAAACCTGTAAGTAAACCGTATTAGTTTACCGATGACCTATCTGTAGTGTGAAAGAGAAGAAAAATATTAATCTTATGGCTTAATAAAACATGCTGTGAGAATTAATCTAAAACTGCTTAGTTGTCAGCTTAGATTATCTTAAAATATGAGATGTATTTTAATACTGATTGTAAGTAAGACATTTTTCATAGAGAAAAGTTATGAATATAAAGATTATGTTCCATATATAATGAGTAGCACAATCTGACTATCGCTTTTCAAAGAGCTGAGCATGAGCTCCTACCAAAGTAGCTATTGAGATGACAATGATTTGCCAGTCAGTGAGAATATGCACATCTGCGTGGATGACGCAGTTTCCAACAAGTCCGTTCCATTGGTCTGAAAATATACAGTAGCAGACATTCTTAGTAATTGTTTAATGTGATAGTAATTGTAGCATCTGCAAACAACTTAGACTCTGTTCACATTGCAGTTCATGGTATGCAGCTTTAATTTGTGGTGTAACAAAAACAATTTTCCATGGAAAATTGCTCAATCATAACAAAATGATAAAGGTTCTGATATTGAATAAATAATGGTGCCCTCATCTACCATTTATGTGCCCTGGGCATTCTGCCCAGTCCATGGGATTGCAGGTTTCAGTTGTATCCAAGTGTGCCCACGACAGTAAATATGTTTGATGTCTGGAAGGGAGTGCCACACTTCAGATGTAGAGAGAGGCCCTTCAATAGCAGGTGGCACTGACAGCCGCTAGCAAGCGGGGCATTGGAAGACATAGACTTAATACCTAACACACGGGCCATTGTGGTTATCAAGGGGGATCGTGCCTATGATTCCGAACATATTCTCTTTAGATCAGGATTTCCCACATTTTAAGATGCCACTGGATTATGCAGCGACTGCATCCTAGTGCCCCTGACTTCTCAAAGCCCCAGATTAGGGCCTATAGACAACCATGTAGTTTAAGGAACAACCTAGTCAGAGTTCACATTGGTACTGGATGAGAGCAACACAGGTTCTTGAGTAAACTCAGACTTGACACACTTCCTTGTCCCTCTTCTAGCAACTGCAACAGTATTATAAAGGGGGGAATATTTTTTTTTCACACCCACCCAGGGAATTCCTTTAAGACTCATAATATTACACCTGCAATTCAGACTTTGTGGTCTATCATTTAACCCCTTCCCTCTTTAGCCACTTTTGACCTTCCTGACAGAGCCTCATTTTTCAAATCTGACATGTTTCACTTTATGTGGTAATAACGTTGAAATGCTTTCACCTATCCGGGCGATTCTGTTTTCTCGTGACACATTGGACTTTAAGATAGTGGTAAAATTTGGTCGATACATTCAGTATTTAATTGTGAAAAACACGAAAATATAGTGAAAAATTGCAAAAATTAGCATTTTTCTCAATTTAAATGTATCTGCTTGTAAGACAGGCAGTAATACCACACAAAATTGTTGCTAATTAACATCCCCCATATGTCTACTTTAGATTGGCATCGTTTTTTGAACATCCTTTTATTTTTCTATGACCTCACAAGGCTTAGAACTTTAGCAGCAATTTCTCACATTTTCAAGAAAATTTCAAAAGGCTATTTTTACAGGGGCCAGTTCAGTTGTGAAGTGGTTTTGAGGGCCTTATATATTAGAAACCCCCAAAAAGTCACCCCATTTTAAAAACTTCACCCCTCAAAGTATTCAAAACAGCATTTAGAAAATGTCTTAACCCTTTACACATTTCACAGGAATTAAAGCAAAGTAGAGGTGAAATTTACAAATTTCATATTTTTTTGCAGAAATAAATTTTTAATACAATTTTTTTTATAACACAGAAGGTTTTACCAGAGAAATGCAACTCAATATTTGTTGCCCAGTTTCTGCAGTTTTAGGAAATATCCCACATGTGGCCGTAGCGTGCTACTGGACTGAAGCACCGGCCTCAGAAGCAATGGAGCACCTAGTGGATTTTGGGGCCTTATTTTTGTTAGAATATATTTTAGGCACCATGTCAGGTTTGAAGGGCTCTTGCGGTGCCAAAACAATGAAAATCCCCCAAAAGTGACCCCATCTGGGAAACTAGACACCTCAAGGAAATTATCTAGGGGTGTAGTGAGCATTTTGACCGCACAGGTTTTTTACAGAAATTATTGGAAGTAGGCCGTGAAAATTAAAATCAACATTTCTTCAAAGAAAATTTAGGTTTAGCGATTTTTTTTCTCATTTCCACAAGGACTAAAGGAGAAAAAGCATCGCAAAATTTGTAAAGCAATTTCTCCCGAGTAAAACACTACCCCACATGTGGTAATAAATGGATATTTGGACACACGGCAGGGCTTAGAAGGGAAAGAGCGCCGTTTGGCTTTTGGAGCTCAAATTTAGCAGGAATGGTTTGAGAGGCGATGTCACATTTACAAAGCCCCTGAGGGGACAAAACAGTGGAAACCCCCCACAAGTGACCCCATTTCGGAAACTACACCCATTGAGGAAATTATCTAGGGGTATAGTGAGCGTTTTGACCCCACAGGTTTTTTGCATAAATTATTGGAAGTAGGCTGTGAAAATGATAATCTAAATTTTTTCAAAGAAAATGTAGGTTTAGCTAATTTATTCTCATTTCCACAAGGACTGAAGGAGAAAAAGCACCGTAAAATTTGTAAAGCAATTTCTCCCGAGTAAAACAATACCCCACATGTGGTAATAAACGGTTGTTTGGACACACGGCAGGGCTTAGAAGGGAAAGAGCGCCATTTGGCTTTTGGAGTCAACATTTAGCAGGAATGGTTTGCGGAGGCCATGTCACATTTACGAAGCCCCTGAGGGGACAAAACAGTGGAAACCCCCCACAAGTGACCCCATTTTGGAGACTACACCCATTGAGGAAATTATCTAGGGGTATAGTGAGCGATTTGACCCCACAGTTTTTTTGCAGAAAATATTGGAAGTAGGCCCTGAAAATAATAATCTACATTTTTTCAAAAAAAATCTAGGTTTAGCTAATTTTTTCTCATTTCCAGAAGGACTGAAGGAGAAAAAGCACCACAAAATTTGTAAAGCAATTTCTCCCGAGTAAAACAATACCCCACATGTGGTAATAAACGGCTGTGTGGACACACGGCAGGGCTTAGAAGGGAAACAGCACTATTTGGCTTTTTGAGATCACATTTAGCAGGAATGGTTTGCGGAGGCCATGTCACATTTGCAAAGCCCCTGAGGGGACAAAACAATGAAAACGCCCAAAAAGGAACTCCATTTAGGAAACTACACCTCTTGAGGAATTCATCTAGGGGTGTAGTGAGCATTTTGACCCCACAGATGTTTCATAGAATTTATTAGAATTGGGCAGTGAAAATAAAAACAATCCTTTTTCTTCAATAAGACGTAGCTTTAGCGCAAATTTTTTCATTTTCTCAACAAATAAAGGAAAAAAAGAACCCAAAATTTGTAAAGCAATTTCTCCCGAGTACGGCAATACCCCATATGTGGTCATAAACTGCTGTTTGGGCAAACGGCAGGGCTCAGAAGGAAAGGACCGCCATTTGGAGTGCAGATGTTGCTGGATTGGTTTCTGGGCGCCTGTGGGCCCAAAACAGTGGAAACCCCCAGAAGTGACCCCATTTTGGAAACGACACCCCTCAATGCATTTACCAAGGGGTGTAGTAAGCATTTTAACCCTGCAGGTGTTTTGTAGAAATTAGTGTTCACTCGATGTTGCAGAGTGAAAATGGGATTTTCTTCCATAGATATGCCAATATGTGGTGCCCGGCTTGTGCCACCATAACAAGACAGCCCTCTAATTATTATGCGGTGTTTCCCGGTTTTAGAAACACCCTACATGTGGCCCTAATCTTTTGCCTGGACATATGACAGGGCTCAGGAGTGAAGAGTACCATGCGGAGTGGAGGCCTAATTTGGCGATTTACAAAGTATTGGTTCACAACTGCAGAGGCTCAGATGTGAAATAATAAAAAGAAACCCCTGAGAAGTGACCCCATTATGGAAACTGCACCCCTCAAGGCATTTATTAAGAGGTGTAGTGAGGATTTTCACCCAACAGGTCTTTTCCATAAATGAATGCACTGCGGATGGTGCAAATTAAAAATTTATATTTTTCCCTAGATATGCCATTCAGTGGCAAATATGTCATGCCAAGCTTATGACACTGGAGACACACACCCCAAAAATTGTTAAAAGGGTTCTCCCGGGTATGACGATGCCATATATGTTGAAGGAAACTGCTGTTTGGGCACGCTGTAGGGTTCAGAGCCGAGGGAGCACCATTTGGCTTTTGGACAGCGGATTTTGCTTGGTACTAAATTTGTTTGAGTATTGCTGGTGTTTTATAATGTGGGGGTACATGTAAGCAGGGCGGAGTATATAAGGGGCATAGTCAGGTGGTATGAAATTTTTTTTATAATCCATAGATGTGTGTTACGCTGTGAAGCAATCCTTTCCGCACAGGCCAGTGTCGCACTGATAAATGGTGTAATTTCTTATCCCCCTTTTGGTCCACACTCTGCACCTTTGTAGTTTGAGGAATTTTGCTGGGAAGTGTTGTCCTGGTATAATACGGGCACCAGTGGCGGATTAAGTAGACCATGGGCCCTGGGCTGTTACCCAAACTTGGGCCCCCCTTCCTCACCGCCGCCCTGCCGCGCCGTAACTATTTTTGACACTACTTTTTTGGGCAAGCATTAACAGTGTTACGATTTCCCTTGTCACAGGGCTGTGTCCCTACATACTGACAGTATCACACTGTGCAGGGACACAACCTCCTGACAAGGGGAATTGTCTATCAGTCCTGGACTGCAGAAAGACTTTTTGTGAAATACAAGGATTCCTATAATAAACATGTCAGGAGAGGTGACAGATTCTCTATAAATCTAGTGACTCACAGGTGACGACGTCTCAGATTCTAGTAGTTTTTTTCCTCTTTTCTTCTCCATCCGGTCCAGCGCTCATGACGACTTCTCCCGGCCATGACTCATTTCTGCAGAATTTGCCACTCAGACGTCTCCTCACTTTTCCAACATTTCCACACCTATAAACGAAAATAAAGTTATCATGGTGCCACATACTGTGCCCCTAAATATAATAGCACCAAACACTGCGCGCCTGAATATAATACCACACACTGTAAAACACCACATACACACAGCCCCCTGTACATAGTGCCACACACAGCCCCTGTAGATATTACACACCCCCATAGATATCGCCATACACAGCCCCCTCTATATATCACACATCCTCCCCGTAGAGAGCGTTACACACAGCCCCATATAGATAAACTTTATGAATAAAAATTGTAAAATAGCAAAAAAGGTGTGTATAAAAACGATAAAAAACGAACCCTGCATTGTCTACGGAAAAAACGTCGCAAAAATCACGTCGTTTTTATTTATTTTTTATAAAAATGTGTGTTTGGTGCAACTTTGTAATTACGTTTTATTAAAAAATATTTTCACTTTTTGAGATACAGCTGCTTTGTATCCTGTATCCGTCAGGTCAGCAGGACTGACAGGATCAGTGACACGCAGGATCCACCTCAAATCTATCACATCGAAGATTATAATTTAGCGCAGGGCCCGTTTCACTGATCCCGTCAGTCCTGCTGACCTGACGGATACAGGATACAAAGCAGCTGTATCTCAAAAAGTGAAAATATTTTTTAATAAAACGTAATTACAAAGTTGCACCAAACACACATTTTTATAAAAAATAAATAAAAACGACGTGATTTTTGCGACGTTTTTTCCGTAGACAATGCATGTTTCTTTTTTTTTAGCGTTTTTATACACACCTTTTTTGCTATTTTAGAATTTTTATTCATAAAGTTTGAAAATAATAGTAAAAAAATAAGCTTTTTTACGTTTCAGCTATTTTTTTTGGTAATAACATAGTTTTACCCTAAAATAGACCTTTTATTTGTAATCGTCATTGTTTACCGTAAATGTTAATATATTACATGTCTATATTAGGGTAATTGGGTCAGCGCTAGCGTTACAACAATGATTGGCGGGGGGGACGGACGGTTTTTATTGGGGTGGGTATTTTATGTGTATTTATTATTTCATTTTTTTTGCGCTTTACTTTCCTATTTTTTTATTACTGTGGTCTGTTCCTCAAAGGTCAAAAAAGACCTTTGGGGAACTTTATATATATTTTTTCTTTCTTTTACACCATGTTTTTCCACTGTAACTGGAGCTGCACAGCAGCCCCAGTTACAGGGGAAATCAGCCCTCTCATAGTGACGATTGTCACTAATAGGGCTGTGCTGGGTCTAGTTAGACCCAGCAGCAGCCTGCCACTAACGGCACCCGGCGATCATGTGAACAGTCACATGATCACCGGGAGGAATAGAGACAGCGCCGCTGCTGCTGTCTCTATTCCTATACACAGCGTTCATTGAACGCTGTGTAAGAAGACATCGGAGAAGACAGAAGCAGCGAAAGCTGCTTCTGTCTTTTCCTCAGGGTCCCCGGCAGTCACTGACAGCCGGAGACCCGATCGCGCGGGCAGCAAGTTAAAACCCGAGCCGTAGAAAGTCTATGGCTCGGGTTTTAAGGACCCGTCCCTGACCGCTGGCCGTAAAAATACAGCCAGCGGTCGGGAACCAGTTGGGAAGGAGGATAAGCCTGCTGTACTGACCTCAGCGCCGGTGACCGACCGTCTTGCAGATTCGGAGTAACAGAACAGCCGTCCCTCGCTGTTCTGTTACTCAATGGCGGCGGCCCGCACTTGTCAGGGAGGCGTGTCCTACCCCTTTCCCGGCCAATTCCCTGCTCCTCCCCTCATCTTCGTTAGTTAGCAGCGCTAGCGCGCTGAATAAGTAACTTTGCAAGATGATGTGCGGTTCGGGCTGCCATGGGCCCCCTGGGAGCCTCGGGCCCCGGGCGGCCGCCCGAACCGCCCATATGATAATCCGCCACTGACGGGCACCGTCGCTTCCAGCGGATATGTTTGGGCCCTCCCTTTCCTGGTTCCCTAATTTTAGGTCCTTGATAAATCGCCTCTTCAAACAGAAGAAATGTTCCCCTCGGGCACAACTGCATATTTTTTTATTTCCTGACTTATTGGAGCCATAACTAATTTTATTTTTCATAGACGTAGCGGTATGAGGGCTGGTTTGTTGCGGGATGAGCTGTAGTTATTATTGGTACCATTTTGGGGTACATGTGACTTTTTGATCACCTTTTATCCTATTTTTTGGGATGCCAGGTAAACAAAAAAATGCAATTCTGGCACAGCTTTTTTCGGTTTTTTTATACAGCGTTCACCATGCGTTATAAACTACATGTTAACTTTATTCTGTGGGTCAGTACGATTCTGGCGATACCTAATTTATAGCATTTTTTTATGTTTTACAACTTTTTTCACAATAAAATTACTTTTGTAAAAAGAATGTATTTTTTTTCTGTCGCAAAGTTGTGAGAAACATAACGTTTTAATTTTTTTGTCGACGGAGGTGTATGAGGGCTTGTTTTTTGCGGGACGAGCTATAGTTTTTATAGGTACCATTTTTGGATACGTGCGACTTTTTGATCACTTTTTATTCTAATATTTGTAGGGCAAAGTGACTAAAAAACTGAAACTCTGGTAACGTTTTTTTTTACGCTGTTCACCGCGTGCAATAAATAATACAATATTTTGATACCTCAGGTCGTTACGGTCGTGGCGATACCAAATACATATGGTTTATTATTATTTTTCAATAATAAAGGACTTGATAAGAGTAAAAGGGGGATTGTGTTTTATTTGATTACTTGAAACTTTTATTGTTTTCAAACTTTTATTTTTTGCACTTTTTTTACACTTTTCTTCAAGTCCCACTAGGGGACTTGAAGGTCCAACGGTCAGATTTTTTTTTTTCTAATACATTGCACTACCTATGTAGTGCAATGTATTAGATTTGTCAGTCATTCACTGACAGCAAGCCGATTAGGCTTCGCCTCCCGGCGGGGCCTAATAGGCTTCCGTAATGGCAGAGCAGGAGACCATTGTGTCTCCTGTTGCCATAACAGCAGTCGCCAGTCCCGATTGCCTGTCAGGGCTGGCGATCTGCTAGTAACCGCTACGATGCAGCAATCGCTTTCGATTGCTGCATCGAAGGGGTTAATGGCAGGGATCGGAGCTAGCTCCGGTTCCTGCCGTTACAGGTGGATGTCAGCTGTACAGTACAGCTGACATCCACCGCTGATGACGCCGGATCAGCTCCTGACCCGGCGCCATCTTGCCGCCAGCTACGGAAGCCGATCAGGCTCCGCCGCCGGGCGGATCTTGACCGGCTTCGGTGCTAGGCAGACCGGGAGGCCAGTATTAGGCCTCCGGTTGCCATTGCAGCCGCCGGAACCCCGGCAATTTCATTGCTGGGGCTCCGATGAGCTGCAAACACCTTAAGTGCAGCGATCGCGTTTGAGCGCTGCACTTAAGGGGTTAATGGCGGGGAGCGAAGCTAATTTCGGTCCCCGCCGTTACAGTCGGATGTCAGCTGTAAGATACAGCTGAGATCCGGTGATGATGGCACCGACTCAGTTTCTGAGCCGGTGCCAAACATTTGACGTACATGTACGGCATTTTGCGGGAAGTCAATGCTTTCCATGACGTACATGTACGTCAAATGTCGGGAAGGGGTTAACATGCCACTTTGGTCTTCATTACGTTGGCGAGACAGAGCTTCCAGTCCTTAAACATTTGATTGAAGCCTGTTACAAGCTTTCCCAAACTCAAGCTTTTTGGAACAGACGTCTTACCCAAACCAAAATGTAGGGATAATCGCATACAAAAACAAACAAAGAGATGCACTGGACTTACACCCTTGGGACTTTGATCCCATGCCTTTTATTTAAATGGTGTTTATTGCTTGCACCGTATATTACTTTATTATACCATATTATATTGCATAAATTACATTATAACTGTGATCCAGTGCACAAAGCAAGGTCCATAAAGACATGGTTGGCTGAGATTGGTGTGGAAGAACCCGACTGGTCCGCACAGAGCCCTGAGCTCAACCCCATCGGACATCCCTGTGATGAACTAGAACGGAGATTGTGAGCCAGGCCTTCTCATCCACCATTAGTGTCTGACCTCACAAATGCTCTTCTGAATGAATGAGCAAAGATTCCCACAAACACAATCCAAAATCTTGTAGAAAGCCTTCCAGTGGATAAAAAGACAGAAAGGGGGAGGGGAGTTGAAGTAAGGTAAAGGGGTTTGGACACTCTGACATCTCCAAATAGCAGGATTTAACTTTAGAATTAGGTTACAGTAGCATCATAATTCCAACATGGCAAAGCCACTAAAAGATAGTTTAATATACCTGGTAGTTAGGGCTGGGCAATTAATCAGAAAAAAAAACAAAATTCTGCGCAGATAACCGAGGTCATCTTGCGCATCTTTTTTTCCCCCAGGGTTTTAACTGGGGCCGTTGTCACGATCTGTGGGTATGTGGACCCACTAGGCCGCACCACCGTAGCGGGGAGGCAGCTGGCCAAACAGAGTACCCAATAATACAAAGTCCAGCACAAGGGTACCTGAATCGTCCAGACAGTCGCAGTGGCTAGGCACAGATGGTACTTCAGATGGCAGATGATGCAAATCGTGGCAGATGACACCAGGCATGGTGTAACAGAGCAGGCGTAACCAGAGGCACAACACGACTCCAACTTCTAAGGCACAGGAACAACGGTAGCATGGGATACAGGTATCAGGTACGGGAACAGGATAAGGCCGGATTCACACGAGCATGTGCGTTTTGCGTGCGCAAAAGGCACTTAACAGCTCCGTGTCATGATCATATGGTGCGCGGCTGCGTGCTTTTTGCGCAGCCGCCATCATTATGACACTATGTTTGTAAACAGAAAAGCACGTGGTGCTTTTCTGTTTTCATTCATACTTTTCACTGCTGTTGCGCGAATCACGCGCGTCCCACGGAAGTGCTTCCGTGTGGTGAGCGCGATTTTCACGCACCCATTGACTTCAATGGGTGCTTGATGCGCAAAAAACGCACAAATATAGGACATGTCGTGAGCTTTACACAGCGGACACCCGCTGCGTAAAAATCACGGACTGTCTGCACGGCCCCATAGACTAATATAGGTCCCTGCGAGGCGCGTGAAAATCACACGCGTTGCACAGACATATATCACGTTCGTCTGAATAAGCCCTAACACTAAGGGAACATTTGCAAGACTAAAGCGGGTAAATACAACAATGCTCAGGCAATGAGTGAAGGGGCAGGGCCCTTCTTATAGTCAAGGGTGCTCATGGGTTAATTGGTCATTATTGTCATGCGCGCGCTAGCTCTTTAAGGCCCGGGCACAAGCGTGCGCACGCACCCTACGGAACACAGCCGAACGGAGCGGAAGTGAGCTGCGGCCAAGCGCTCACGGATCCATGGCTGCGGCCGTCGGGGGGGGGGGTAATAACCCAAATGGTCCGCAGCCATAGGCGCTACAGCAGTCAGTTCCCTGCTCTACTATTCACTGTATAACACTGGCCGCTCACAGCTTAGCACAGACAGGCGCGATGACGACAGTGCCTCGCCCTTGTCTGTGCTGCACTGTGAGCGGCTCAGCACGAACGCATGCAGTGTCCGCTGCCCTTCTCCCATATACAGGTGTTTCAAGAAGCTTATTAGTCCATCGAGTCCTCAATGTTCATCCTATTTATTTCTTGTTAAAGAGATTACAGTAACGTTTTTATTTTTAAAAAACGAGCATTTTTGGCCAAGTTATGACCATTTTTGTATTTATGCAAATGAGGCTTGCAAAAGTACAACTGGGCGTGTTTACAGTAAAAGTACAACTGGGCGTGTATTATGTGTGTTACATCTGGGCGTTTTTACTTCTTTTACTAGCTGGGCATTAGGAATGGGAGTGTATGATGCTGACGAATCAGCATCATCCACTTCTGTTCGTTAACACCCAGCTTCTGGCAGTGCAGACACACAGCGTGTTCGAGAGATCACGCTGTGACGTCACTCACTTCCTGCCCCAGGTCCTGCATCGTGTCGGCCACATCGGCACCAAAGGCTACAGTTGATTCTGCAGCAGCATCAGCGTTTGCAGGTAAGTAGCTACATCGACTTACCTGCAAACGCTGATGCTGCTGCAGAATCAACTGTAGCCTCTGGTGCCGATGTCCTCGCTCGTCCGACACGATGCAGGACCTGGGGCAGGAAGTGAGTGACGACACAGCGTGATCTCTCGAGAACACGCTGTGTCTGCACTGCCAGAAGCTGGGCGTTCTGAAGAGAAGTGGATGATACTTCTCGTCAGAACGCCCAGCTAGTAAAAGACGTAAACACGCCCAGATGTAACACACATAATACACGCCCAGTTGTACTTTTAAACACGCCCACTTGGACTTTTGCAAGCCTCATTTGCATAAATACAAAATGGTCATAACTTGGCCAAAAATGCTCGTTTTTTTAAAAATAAAAACGTTACTCTTATCTACATTGCAGCGCCTATCTGCTGCAATAGCAGATAGGGGTTGCAAAATCTGGTGACAGAGCCTCTTTAAGCCTCAATGCCCACCCCAATAGTATATACACAGATGGGGGTTATATACAGGGAGGATGGGGGTTATAGACAGGGGTGATGGGGTTTACATACAGGGACCCCCATCATCCCTGTATATACCAGCCCACCATTATCCCTGTATATACCAGTCAGCCATCATCCCTGTATATAATCCCCATCATCCATTTATATACCATTGGGGCGGGCACTGTCCGCTCGCTGCAGCACATGAACATTGAGGCTAAACAAGTAAATGGGGCAGGCATTGAGGACACCATGGACCAATAGGATGCCTGAAACGCTGGTATATGCCAGAACTGCTGCGGAACCAGAAAATATGCTCTGAGCCACACAGAACGGAGGAGCAGAGGGGTCTGCTCCACGCGTCATTGGAACAGGGGTGGAGTATGTATTTTATTTTTATTAGGCACATTATACTGTGTGGGGGCTATTGGGGGAATTATACTGTGAGGGGAAGTGTATGTACAGTGGTATACTGCAGGCTCAGGGGATCTATATTAAAAGGTGTGGCATGCAAATATAGGGCATGTCAAGCAGAAGGGGTGTTGCCTAAAAATAGTTTATTAATCATGGTTATGTTTAATTAATCGTGATTTAGATTCAGGTCTGGTAGTTAAGCCAAAGCATTTCTTTATCTTGATTTTGATATTGTTTGGGAGAAGAAGGTATAACTAGCCCAAATTATTTGACTTTCTGCTCTTTGAATAAGTAATATTCTATCCAGTCCAATCGAAGAAAGAAAAAACTTTCAGAAAAAGTCGAATAGCCAAGAGGGATGAAATCCAACAGCGTAGTATTCTTTCAATATAGGTAGCGGTTTGCTGTGTTGGATAGCAGGGTTGCTAAGTAGGGAAAACATCAGGGAATATCTTTGATTAAGAGGTAATAGACGTCTGTTTTTGTTCCAAGTTTTCCATGTAGTTATTAATAGTCAGATGTCACCTGAAGCGCCCTATTTTTTTCCATCGAAGTAGCTGTATGGGGGATTGTTTGTGTTTGGGCAGAACTTTAGAATACTTTAATTTATTGTTTGATTTATTAATTTCTTTTTTACAGGACGAATGCGGGAAAAAAAAAAAAAGACCATTTTCTTGCCAAAAGATATGCACATCTAGCAGGAATACAATGATCACACTGGACAGACCAAATCACTGGCCTTCTAGGGACCAATGCCCGAAATGGCCATACCTCTGTCCCCAGCCGCCATCCTTATATGTCCCTGCCCCCTGAGACCAGCACAGACCACACCGCAGGTAACAAACTCACTGCCTACAACAATTCTCTCTGTTGTATGCCACTCTGTAGGGACAGGAAACCCTGGTGTTCGTTGTAAGGAGGGGTTATTTAACCTCTGTGCTCCTGTCCTTACACAGGTCAAGGGGCAACATCCAATGCTGTGCTGTCATAGAGAAGCCATATCAGTCTTTTCACTGTGTCCCCTTTATTTGGATCCACCCTGTTTGGCTCAAAAAACTGCATGTGACATATGAATGCCATAGACTACAATGGTATCCGTTTAACGTATACATCATTGAAGTCTATTGAAAAGCCCATGACGTATATGTTAGGCTAAGTTCACATATCGTCTTGTGCACACGTTTGTGGTATACGATGACGCAGATGTTTTTAAAGTTACAAGAACTTTTGCATTTGTAACATACGCTTAAGTTTTTTGTAGTATACGTCGTATACGTTTGTGTCCGGTCTTACTTCTAAAAAGTATACTCTTTGTTCTGGAGCTAAATCAAACTTTGTAAAGTCAAGATTTTCCATATATAGTTACAAAAACGTATATGTTTTACGTATATGCAAACGTAGGGTTTAAGATTGCATACGTCGTCATTGACTTCAGTACTAATAAAAACATGTGTGTGATATACATTTTGAAAGAGTACTGAAAAACAGACTACGCTTTGAAGGACATGAAAAAAAAAAAAAGGGATAGAACGTAAACACACAAAACATATGCACAAACTAAACCATTAGGGCATCCATCATTGCCATAGGAATCATTGTACACACTGTGATGCAAATTTTGACACGTTTTTCATGTCAAAACGTGCACGTCAGACGTGCAGTAAAATTGATATGTGAACTTGACTTAAATCTATACCTGTGACGTATGCCATACAGTCACCCATAGGCTCTCATGTTAACCAGGCGGTTTACCATTTTTTTGGTGGGATCCCTGGCGATGGAAAAGCCTAGTCTTCTAACCTATTCCATTCTTTAAAAAAAAAAAAAAAGGGGGGGGCGGGGGGGGGATACCAACATATACCAGCCAGACATAGGCCAAAGGGACATACAATTGGCCTCAGTCAGGCTAATGGACACGCGATGCTGGATGAATGTCCCTTCCAAAGACTACAATTTCACAGCAACAAATTCGATCATGGAGCTCTGGTATTTGATATGTACAAAATTCTTTATAAGAATCTACCATAGTGACAGTCCAAAACTTTTCTGCTTATCAGACAGTGACCTCTAGTGTCTGGTTTTGGGTATATAACTTGATTTGCAAGGCAAAGACTCCAATGTAAATATATACTGTATGTATGTTTTGAACATCTTTATGAACTCCCAGTGCTGGAGTAACATACTAAACAAATAGTCAGAAAAACTGCAGAATTCAGTCCAATTTATTTGCACTATGCAAAAGCAGCAGGTGCCATTTACCATAAAGCGGAGAAATGCTGTGCTCTGACAAATATAGGTTACGTATACTTTAAAGTGTACATTTAAAAAGTAAATGAGATATATATTCTGCAAAGGAATCCAGAGTCCGATAATCAGCCTAAACAACCCTGATCACGCTGGGTACGGAAGCTTGCACTCTCAGCAAGTCCCGATACAGTTTGTGAATTGCTTCATGATTTCTGTTCAGGTCGCTCCCTCTTTCTTCGCTTTGAGCTGCCGTCTTCATTTGCTGCTGACGTTTTCTCTGCTGGTCTTTTCTTCAGTGCCCTGACTTTACGAGTTTGTAGTTTACCCAGATCCTGTTTCTGCATATGGATTCTGCCATACCGTGTACCAAATGTATCGTGAGATATGTTCTTCTTCTTCTTTGCCTATGGACAAGAGCAAACAGCAAGCATAAACTGGAGAGTAATGGCAGGTTGAAAACCAAAGTTTCCTCCAGCATCTTCATGCACAGCTAGTCAAAATGACTTTTACACAAAATACACAGTCAGCACTTCTAATCCTTAAGAAAATCCATTGCTGTAATATCAAAACGATATAGCTTTTCAGAAGAAGACTTGGGCATGCAGTACCTGAAGGGCTTTAGGACGTCTCAGAGACAGCTTGTAGAGGTCATCAGAAGCCAGATGCGTCCTCCTCATTACAAAATCAAAAGAAGGTCCCATTTCTTCCAGTTCTATTCTGGGTGTCCTGCACCCAGACTTCTTCAATAGTACCCTGTTCATGTCAACAGAAAGCAATAGGTAAGGGGGAAAAAAAGGCACCAACTATGGGAATAGTGAGGGCCATCGGAATACCCTGCTGATAAGTGGTTGATTAACCCTTTAAATACTCTTACTCTCTCTGGGACATTTTTATGTGATCTACTGTGGGATCCAGGACAGGCACTTAGGTTATGTAGAGAACACTTTGTAGGTCTGCTTTTCATAGGTCTTTAAGTCCTCCTCAGGTGGGAACACAGACAGCACAGTATATGGCCCCCTGCTCTCAAATAGCTTATTGTAGAGCACCCCTTTAAGTCTCTAAAACAATCCACCAGTAATTGTGAGCCATTATTAGCTCAGTCTATCAAACGTTATTAAATAGACAGTAGGAAGCGGCTTTAAAAGGGGATAGTGGGCCCCCTGAACTACTGGGCCCCTGTGTACAAATGGCATGTCCGCTCCTGGTTCTCATAATAGTGACACCGTTCGTTACTCATCACACTTGCTCCACAAATACGCCTTCTTCTTAAGTTGTTTCTGCTCCCCTTTGCCCTGCTCTCTGCTAGAATGCATATTAGCCATTACGGTTGGTGACATACATCAATTCAAAGCACTGGTCAAGACTCACAAGTCCCTATATAATTCCATGCACTAGAAAAAGGCAGCGACAGCTGACTCTGCTGCATCTGTCAACCCCATAGACATTGAATTGGCGGTCATCAGTGACCGCCGCTCCATTCAATCTCAGACATCATTCAAATTATGACCACTTTAACAAGGTCCCAAAACCCATCTCTACAAATGTAGTGATAATGGATTCCAGCGCATTCATTAAAAAAATAAAAAAAAATTAAAGGCACCATGAGAAATGCACTTACCACCCCCAATTTAACAATGAGTACAATCAGCGCATAAAAGCCCTTATATAATGCAGAGAAGACACTTCACTGGGATAAATCTACCAAGGTGGTGTTTCGTCAGTCATATAGTAACAGGACAGACTAACCTTGGTGTGGTCTCTCCTCATTATTAATACAATGACAAAAGGAAAAATGACCCAGACCAGGTTAATACAGCGTAAATATACTCACTTGTAGCTACGCATAAAAATCTTCCCATCCACTGCTGTGAAATGCAAGACATGCTCAAGTCCTGCGAGACGTATTGCAGACACTGCTGGTCCTCTAAAGAAATCTACAAATGACAGAAAAAAATAATTGACAAGACAGATCAGCAACTACGTTGCTTAGATTGTGTACTGGTGATATAAAATATGTAATAAATATATTAACACTAGTCCATTTTGACCACAAAACAAAAAGAGCATCGAACAAAAACAAAGGGAAGGAACAGTTGCCTAAAGTAAACGGCCACGTGGCAGATTTAATGTTTTCTTTGATAGTTATCAGTAGCTTTTCATTTGCTGTAGTTGTGTAAATTTTCTTGCATTATTTGTTGCGTACACTTAAAGGCTATGGAAACCTTTAATTTAAAAAAAATTTTTTTTATCTAAACTGCATGTGTTAGTCTAAAAATCATTTTTGCAATTGGTCTTTTTTTAAACAAATTCGAACCGTACATACCATTTCTTCCATCATATGGCTCATACTTCCTTTGAATTTGTTTAATTACAACATTTCTACTCCCTAAACCACCAGCACTGCCAACCTCCATTGTCCCTTAAACTCTTCCCGCGCTTCGCCGCAACTGTAGGACCTGGAGAGGGCTTGCTTCCCGCACCAGGACGTACAGTTGTGGAGCGGATCCCGGTGCACACTGTCTTAACGGACAGTGTCCGGGAACCGGAAGGTCAGCTGTCCCCGACAGCTGACACTCCAGTCTTGCCGGTCAGCGGACCATCGCCGCTGATTTCAGCAATTAACCCCATAAATGCTGCGACCGATTGCGAACGCCGGATTTAAGGGGTTTGAAGCTCATCGGCAGCCCCCACTAAGTGATTGTGGGGGCTGCCGATTAATGTTGTGGCAATCGGAGGCCAGACAATGGCATCTGGGTTGCCAGAGGAGTAGCCTCCGGCTAGTCCTCCTATACTTCCTGTCAGTGTGACGGTCACGTCACAATGACAGTTAGAATACATTATACTACGTAGGTAGTGTAATGTACGCTAGCAGCGATCAAAGCTGCAAGTCTAAATGTCCCCTAGTGGGACAAGTAAAAAAAAAGGTAATAAAAATGTTTTAAAAAAAAAAAAAAAAGTGTAAAAATAAAAGTTATATAAACAAAAAAATGCATTTTTTCCTATATTAAGACTTTCATTATAGGAAAAAAATTAACACGTTAAAATAAGTACAAGTATTTGGTATGACCGCGTTCGTAACGACCAACTATAAAACTATAATGTTATTTTTCCCGCACGATGAACACCCCAAAAAAAAAAAAAATATCAATAAAAAACGACACCAGAATCGCTATTTTTTGGTCACCACCCCTCCCAAAATAGAGAATAAAAAGTGATCAAAAAGTCGCATGTACCCAAAAATAGTAATGATAAAAACTACAACCCGTCCTGCAAAATACAAGCCCTTACACCGCTTTGACTAAAAAATAAAAAAAATAAAGTTATGGCTCTCAGAATATGGTGACAGAAAATACATTTTATAAAAAAGTGATTTTATTGCGCAAACGCTGCAAAACAAAGAAACCTATATACATATGGTATCGCCGTAATCGTATCGACCTGCAAATAAAGTAAAATTGTCATTTATAGCGCACGGTGAACGCAGCGGAAAAAATAAAAATAAATAAACTAAAAAACATTGTCAGAATTGCTTGTTTTTGGTCACCCGGCTTGCAAAAAAATAGAATAAAAAGTCAGAGGAAAAAACCCCCCAAAAAAACGCATATACCCCAAAATGGTACAAATGAAAACTACAGATTGTTCAAATAAGTGAGATGCTGGCCACATATCTATGAATTATTTATTTACCGCAGTATTACACCCTCTTATTATGCCTTGATGTACTCCGCACAGCTTACACATGCCCCCACATTATAAACCAAGCAAAATCTGCGCTCCTAAAGCAAAATGCCGCTCCCTCCCATCTTAGCCCTGCAGCGTACCCAAACAGCAGCTTGCTCCCACATATATGGCATCGCCATACACGGGAGAACCCGCTTAACGTTTTTGAGGAATTTGTCTTCAGTGGTACAAACTGGGCACAACATATTATGCACTAAAATCGCATATCAGTGGAAAATTGCAATATTTACTTTGAAACATCCGCTGTGGATTAACCCCTTTGCGCACTATGACTTAATTGCACGTCATGGTGCGGCGGTTCATGTATGGAGCGGGCTCACGTGCTGAGCCGCCTCCATACGCTGCGGGTGTCAGCTGTGTATTACAGCTGAACACCCGGGACTAACAGACAGGAACAGCAATTGTGCTGTTACAGAAGCCTGTAAAAACAATATACTGCAATACATTGGTATTTCAGTATATTGCACCAGCGATCCAATGATCGCTGGTTCAAGTCCCCTAAGGGGACTAAAAATGTGTCTAAGAATTAAAGTTTTTAGTAGTGAGAATTTTTTATTAATGTTCAAAAAAAAACAAAAACCTTTTCTTATTTTTCTTCTAAAGTAATGTAAAAAAAATAAACAAAATTGGTATCGCTATGTCCGTAAAAAGCCAAACTATTACAATATACCATTATTTAACTCGCACGGTGAACACCGTTCAAAACTTAAATAATTTAAACCGCCAAAATTGCATTTTTTTTGTCACCTTAGCTCTCAAAAAATAAATAAAAATGTAATACAACTTTTTGATCACTTTTTATGCACCAAAAAATGGTCCCAATAAAAACTACAGCTTATCCTGCAAAAAATAAGACCTCCCACCGCTCAATCAACCGAAAAATAAAAATAAAAGTTACGGCACTCAGAATGTGGTGAAACCAAACTAATTTTTATTTCAACAATTAGATTTTTCTTTGTAAAAGTAGTAGAATATAAAAAAAAAAAATATATATATATATATATATATATATATATATACAAATTTGGTATCACCGTAATTGTATTGAGCAGCAGAATAAAGTAAAGTTTTAGTTTTTACCGCACGACGAAAGCTGTAAAAACGAAACCCCCAAAAATGGAATCAATTTTTTTTTCCAATTTCAGCCCACAAATAATTTTTTTTCAGTTTCCCAGTACATTTTATGGTACTTTAAATGGTGTTAATATAAACTACAGCTCCTCCCGCAAGAAATAAGCTCTCACACCGCTCTACTGACAGAAAAAGAAAAAAAGTTATGGCTCTTGGAAGGCAGAGAGTGAAAAACGAAAATAAGAAAGCAAAAAATGGATCAGTCCTGAAAGGTTTAATTCATTTCTAATGAAAAAATGTATGACCACATGTGGAGTATTTCCGTACCTGGGAAAAATTGCTTTACAAAAATTGGTTTGCTTTTTTCTCCTTTATCCCTTGTGAAAAGGAGAAAATTCAACATTTTAGTGGAAAAAATTGTGATATTCATTTTTGCGGCCTAATTCTAATAAATTCTGCAAAAAAACAGTGGGGTCTAAATGCTAACTATATCCCTAGAGCAATTCCTTGTGGGGTGTAGTTTCCAAAATGGGGTCACTTTTGGGGGGTTTCCACTGTTTGTCCCTCCAGGGCGTTGCAAACGCGACATGGCACTGAAAACCAATCCAGCAAAATCTGTGCGCCAAAATCCAAATGGCGCTCCTTCCCTTCTGAGCGCTGCCATGGGTCCAATCAGCAGTTTATTACCACATGTGGGGTATTGCCGTAATCGGGAGACATTGCGTTATAAATGTTGCGGTGCATTTTCTTCGTTATTCCTTGTAAATATTAAAAGTTCCTATGTTATTCAGAAAAAAAAAAAAAAAGCAGATATTCACTTTTACAGACTAATTCCAGTATATTTAGCAAAAAACCTGTGTGGTCAAAGTGCCAACTATACCCTTAGATAAATTCCTTGAGAGGTGTAGTTTCCAAGATGGTCACTTTTGGGGTGTTTCCACTGTTTTGGCACCACAAGACCTCTTCAAACCTGACAAGGTGCGTAAAATATATTAAAAAAAAAAAAAGGAGGCCCCAAAATCCATTAGGTGCTTCTTTGATTCTGAGGCCTGTGTTTCAGTCCATTAGCGCACTAGGACCACATGTGGGATATTTCTAAAAACTGAAGAATCTGGGCAATAAAATATACTATACTTCTTGAACTGCTGCCTTGTCTGCTTTAAAAGAGCCTCCATATTGAGTCTTAGGGTATGTGCACACACACTAATTACGTCCGTAATTGACGGACGTATTTCGGCCGCAAGTCCCGGACCGAACTCAGTGCAGGGAGCCGGGCTCCTAGCATCATACTTATGTACGACGCTAGGAGTCCCTGCCTCGCTGCAGGACAACTATCCCGTACTGTAATCATGTTTTCAGTACGGGACAGTTGTCCTGCAGCGAGGCAGGGACTCCTAGCATCGTACATAACTATGATGCTAGGAGCCCGGCTCCCTGCACTGTGTTCGGTCCGGTACTTGCGGCCGAAATACGTCCGTCAATTACGGACGTAATTAGTGTGTGTGCACATACCCTTACATTTCCCCAGCTTTCTCTTCCTCTCCGCTATAAATCCCATGAGGCTACAGCACAGCATCACATGACCATACCATTTCTGCATGCTGGGGGACACCGATCATCATTCTCTCTATATTCTCCTTTATAAGCCGAGAAACAATTATACAGACAGGGAGGCTGCACTATATTCGTCTACATTGTACCTGTGTGACAGGAACCCGTTTTAGTATCAGTGGTAACTGATTATAGAAGTTTCTGTCCACCCCCCCCCCCCCCCCCATGCAAAATTAGTGTGGTACAGGAACTGCTGAAGCCTGTGATGGCTAGATCTCTATAGACTTAAGAAGAGAAAGCATGTCACCGAGCTGGATGCACAATGCTGCTAAGCAGCTATCCCAGTCTCATATAGAGATAGAAGCAGCAAGAAAACTAACAGATGAGAAACTGACACATAGAATACCATAATGGTACACATGGGAAAGTTTAGTTTTGGCCGGAGTGTCCCTTTAATGGTCTTTGAAGAGATGCCGATATCTGCCTCCTGCTCCCAGCACGCAATTTCATCAGTGGACAAATTGCTGATCTCCCTTTGTACTCAACACTTCCCTCCATTTTTGTAGTGCGTGGAATGGAGTGCTCAATGATTTGTGCATTAAATTAAAAACACTTAGCCAAGTCATTGCCTCCAAAGTTCAAGAAAGGAGTTTTAAAAATGATGGCACGGTGGTACCATGGTCCTACCAATAAACATAGGTGTACCACATTGTTCCAGATGCCTGCTGGAAATGTGGCGAGTCTGTAGGTACAATGGCACATATTTTGTGTGGTTGCCCTTGGGAAGCTTCGGTGATGCATTTCTCCAAAAAATCCATTAAGTAAAAGGACTTTTTTATTCCCAACACTCCTGAAGACTCCCGTTTATGTTTATTAACCAGTTAGTGACCGCCAATACGCCTTTTAATGGCGGCCATTAACCGGCCTTATTCCGATGCATATGCCTTTTTACGGCACTGCATCAGGATAAAGTAAACCGAGCGTCAAATCTCCCTGCTCTCAGCTGCTAGAGGCAGCTGAGGGCGTCCCTGCTCTGCCGGGTGAGATCGATATTAGTATCGATCTAACCCGTTTAACCCTTCAGATGTGGTGCGCAATAGCGTGCACCGTATCTGAGTAGTTTTGGAGAGAGGGAGGGAGCTCCCTCTCTCCCACCGACACCCGGCGATACAATCGCCGAGTGTGTGTCTCCAATGGCAGCCGGGGGCCTAATAAAGGCCCCCAGGTCTGCCTGGAGCGAATGCCTGCTAGATCATGCCGGAGGCAAAAGTATTGCAGTGTATTACAATAGCGATCGGAGAATCGCATATTAAAGTCCCCGAATGGGACTAGTAAAAAAGTAAAAAAAGTTTTTACTGTGTAAAAGTAGTAAAACATACAAAATCTATACAAATTTGGTGTCATTGCAATCGTAACAACCCGCTGAATAAAGTTATTGTGTTATTTATACGACACGGTAAACTGCATAGATTTAAGACGCGAAAAATAGAAATTTCAGGTTTTTTTTCTATTCCCCCCCAAAAAAAAGTTAATAAAAGTTAATCAATAAATAATATGTCCCCCAAAATGGTGCTATTAAAAAGTACAACTTGTCCCGCAAAAAACAAGACCTTATACAGCTATGTCGACGCAAAAATAAAAAGGTTATAGCTCTTGGAATGAGACGATGGAAAAACGTAAAAAATGGCTTGGTCATTAAGGTCTAAAATAGGCTGGTCATTAAGGGGTTAAAGCCCAATTTACATGCAATAAAATCCCTTACTCGCCATCCCAACAGGCTGCAAAAAGATATTCCACATCTTTGGAAATCTCTTGATCCTCTAATCCTGGAAAATTGGTTTGCAGAATTAGCCCAAACCCAACATATGAAAAACCTAAATTGCTCAAACCTCTGAAGACACCACATGGTATGCAACACGTGGCTTCACTGGTCAGCCTTCCTACCCTCTCTCACACCTGCCGCACCCTTGTGAACTGACCGTACCATTGAACCCTTGAAGTACCCTTTGCTATTTTTATGTCTCCTACACACCCCTTTATGTCCTAAGCATTTTTTGGGACCTGCTGTGCCCCTATCTCCCCCTCCATGTTTCCACGGTCTCTTCCTTGCTCCCCCATCATCCCCCCCTCTTTCCTTTTAGAGCCTGTGATTTTGCGAATCTGAGGTTGTTGATACCCTCAAGATGTTTCTCAATGGCAATGTTTGTATTTTTTCGTCTGTTATATATACCTAGGGTTGCACGATGCATCAAAAAAAATAAATAAAAATCAATATTACTTTAATGCCGTGCAGCCTCAAACAGTTCAATACCGTTAATGTATTTTGATACTAAGCTGTGCAGCCTCACAGCGTAGTATTGGAACATATGATTTTAGTCAAAACAGGCTGCGGCTGTGTTATACAGTCACTACCCTGCTCCTCCATTGCCAGCGCTGCACTAATGAGCGGCGGTCTAAGCCTCGAGGACAGAGAACATGGCAGGCGCACTGAAAAACACCACCATGTTCTGTCTTCAGTGCCGGTCGACGATGCTCATTAGTGCAGCGCCGGACGCATCACCTCATGCTGACTGCACGCGCCCACACTCTTGTCAGGAGCGGGGCAATGGCTGTATTACAAAGCCGCAGTCCCGTTCGAACGGCAGAGATCAGAGGAACCTCTGATCTCCGCCGCTATTCCCTTTAATGCTGCGATCAAAGCGGACCGCGGTATTCAAGGGGAAAATGAGAAGGGGGATGCTCCTTGGGTCACATCACAGAGAATCCCTGTGACGCGATCGAGGGACCCCCAGGGCTGTCTGACTATTTCCTGTTAGGGCATACTATCTGTACACAGGCTAATGTACTGGCATATAGATATATGCCAGTACATTAAAGATTAAAAATAAATTATACAAATTTATAGCGGCATTTAGAATGTGTACGCTGTAAAAATTAAAATAAAATTACATTTCTTTCACTTATAAATGTGAGGCATGAGGTGTTCTGAATTTAGTACCTCCATGTGCCTCAAATTAATAGTAATTAACCCAATCATGTACCTCATACATTAACCCAATGTTGTCCATTGTGACTGAGAAACACGATGGGGTTAATTACTATTAATGTGAGGCACATGGAGGTTCAAAATTCATCACACCTCGTGCCTCACATCAGAAAATGGAAGAACTTTTTTTTTGGTGTTGGTAACGTATCGTTTTGGTATCGAGGATCGCAATACACAAGGTATCTAAGTCAAAATTCCGGTATCGTGACAACCCTATTTATGCCAAAATAAAATCTTTGCAGGAGTAAAAGCAAAAAAACAACAACGCTGAACCGTTGAGTTTCTGCAACTTGCATGGATTAAAATACATTGCAAGTTGCAGAATGCCATTCAGACGTGCTCTGAAAGCTTGATCTCCAGTGGCACATGTCTCCTCCCATTGATCTAAGAGGAATGATGCATGTATTCAAAGTTTATTAACTTTGATTTGATGAAGTTGAAGCCAAACTGTTAAAAAAAAAAAACATGTATTAGGAGACCAATCACAAAAATGCTTTTTAGCCAATATTACATGCAATACAATGAAAAAATTTAATCCAAAAAGGTGTCCATTACCTTTAACCCCTTAAGGACGCAGCCTAGTTTTGGCCTTAAGGCTCAGAGCCCATTTTTCAAATCTGACATATTTCACTTTATGTGGTAATAACGTCGGAATGCTTAAACCTACCCAAGCGATTCTGAGATTGTTTTCTCGTGACACATTGGGCTTCATGTTCGTGGTAAAATTTGGTCGATATATTCAGTGTTTATTGGTGAAAAATTGCAAAATTTAGAGAAAATTTTGAAAAAATTGCATTTTTCAGAATTTAAATGCATCTGCTTGTAAAACAGACGGTTATACCACCCAAAATAGTTACTAGTTCACATTTCCCATATGTCTACTTTAGATTGGCATCGTTTTTTGAACATTCTTTTATTTTTCTTGGACGTTACAAGGCTTAGAACATAAACAGCAATTTCTCATATTTTTAAGAAAATGTCAAAAGCCTTTTTTTTAAGGTACCTCTTGAGTTCTGAAGTGGCTTTGTGGGGCCTATGTATTAGAAACCCTGATAAAACACCACATTTTAAAAACTAGACCCCTCAAAGTATTCAAAACAGCAGTTAAAAAGTTTTTTTAACCCTTCAGGCATTTCACAGGAATTAAAGCAAAGTGGAGGTGAAATTTGCAAATTTCATTTTTCTTGCTGAATTTCAATTTTATTCATTTTTTTTTCTGTAACACAGAAGGTTTTACCAGAGAAACACTACTAAATATGTATTTTCCAGATTCTGCAGTTTTTAGAAATGTCCCACATGTGGCCCTACTGCGCTCGTGGACTAAAAGACAAGCCCTAGAAGCAAAGAAGCACCTAGTGCATTTTGAGTCCTCTTTTTTATTAGAATATATTTTAGGCAGCATGCCAGGTTTGAAGAGGTGTTGAGGTGTCAAAACAGTAGGAATCCCCCAATAGTGACCCCATTTTGTAAACTACACCCCTCAAGGAATTCATTTAGGGTTGTTGTTACCATTTTGACCGCACATTTTTTTCACAGCACGTATTTGAATTGGGCTCTGAAATGAAAAAAATGTCATTTTTTCCAATAAAATGTCATTTGTGATCAAAATTTCTTATTTTCACAGGGAACAAAATACCCCATTTTGTTGCCCAATTTGTCCTTAGTGTGGCAGTACCCCATTTGTGGTGATAAACTGCCGTTTGGGCCCATGGGAGGGCTCAGAAGGAAAGGAGCGCTATATGTTTGTTGGAGTCCAGATTTTGTTGGATTGGTTTTCGGGTGCCATGTCGCATTTGCAGAGCCTCAGAGGTATCAAAGCAATGGAAACCCACCAAAAGTGACCCCATTTTGGAAACTACACCCCTCAAGGAATTCATTTATGGTTGTTGTTAGCATTTTGACCGCACAGTTTTTTCACAGCACCTTATTTCAATTGGGCTGTGACATTAAAAAAATGTCATTTTTTCCAATAAGATGTAATTTTTTACCAAAATTTCTTATTTTCACAGGGAACAAAATACTCAATTTTGTTGCCCAATTTCTCCTGAGTGCATCAATACCCCATTTGTGGCAATAAACTGCCGTTTGGGCCCATGGGAGGCCTCAGAAGGGAAGGAGCGCTGTGTGTTCTTTGGAGTACAGATTTTGCTGGTTTGGTTTTCGTGTGCCATGTCGCATTTGCAGAGCCCCAGAGGTATCAAAGCAATGGAAACCCACCAGAAGTGACCCCATTTTGGAAACTACACCCCTCAAGGAATTCATTTATGGGTAATGTGACCATTTAGACCCCATAGTTTCTTCACAGAACTTATTTGAATTGGGCTGGGAATGAAAACAAAATTATTTTTGTCAAATAATATGTAGTTTTGGCTGAAAATTTCTTATTTTCACAAGAAACAAAATACCCCATTCTGTTGCGCAATTTGTTCTGAGTGCCGCAATACCCCATTTGTTGTGATAAACTGCCGTTTGGGCCCATGGGAGGGCTCAGAAGGAAAGGACCACCATTTGGCCTACTCGGGATTTTCTAGTGCGAAGTCATGTATGCAGAAGCCCCTGAGGTACCAGTACAGTTGAAACCCGCAAGAAGTGACCCCGTTTTAAAAACTACACCCTTAAGGCATTCATCTAGAGGTGTAGTGACCATTTTGACCGGAGACCTACACCCCATAAACTGTAATGTGGGTTCTCCCGGGTATGGCAATACCCTACATGTGGCTGTTATCAGCTGCCTGGACACACAGCAGGGCCCAGAGGGGAAAGACGAGGGGGGATAAGCTGTGCGGAGTGCATCAGGGTAAGTAAAATTGGGGTAAATTATAAACCAAGGGATGTATGATAAATTTTAAAACACTTTCATACAGAGCTCTGGTTATTCGGGACACGTGTCACATTGATATATTGTGTCCTCCCTTATCCCCCTCTTATAGCAGACTTGTGGGCTCGCTTCCAGAAGTACTGGGTGCCCCCCCTTCTTGGTCCCTAAAGATTAGGTTCTTGATAATCACCTCTTGAAATTCCAGGAAAGTTCCCGTCTGGCCTGCACATCGACGTAGCACGTACGCATTGTACAAAGCCATCTATATGATGTTCCCGGCCAGCTTCTTATACCACACCGCATGGCGCTGTAGGGCTTCAGGGCTTGATCTTACAAGTCCATCACTCCCATGTACCTATTGTAGTCCAGGATGCAGTCTGGTTTGGGGGTGGCCTTTCCTTCATATATCCTAAACCTGTAGGTATACCCTGATGCACTCTCACAGCTTATACATCTTCACGCCATACCTTGCCCTCTTACCCGGCAGGTACTCGCGGAATTGAACCCTCCCTTTAAAATGTACCAGGGACTCATCAATAGAAATACACTTCTCGGGGGTGTATGCTTGAGAAAACCGGGCACTGGAACGGTCTAATAGGGGTCTCCGTTTAGACAAACGGTCAAAACTGGGGTAATCTCGGGGTGGGCACGGCTCATTATCAGTATAATGTAAGAAGCGAAGTATTGCCTCATTTATTTATTTTTTTAGGTTCCAGTTCAGTTCTGAAGTTGCTTTGAGGGGCCCATATATTAGAAACCCCTATCAAATACCCCATTTTAGAAACTAGACCCCTCAAAGTATTCACAACAGCATGTAGAAAGTTTATGAACCCTTTAGGTGTTTCACAAAAATTTAGAGCAAAAGTAGAGGTGAAATTTACTTTTTTTTTTGTCAGAAAATCCTCTTTATACCATTTTTTTTATAACACAAAAGGATTTATCACAGAAACGCAACTTAATACGTATTGCCCAGATTCTGCAGTTTAGAGAAATATCCCACATGTGGCCCTTGGGCGGTAATGGACTGAAGCACCGGCCTCCGAAGCAAAGGAGCACCCAGTGGATTTTGAGGCCTCTTTTTTATTAGGCACCATGTCCGGTTTGAAGAGGTCTTGTGGTGCCAAAACATTGGGAACCCCCCAAAAGTGACCCCAATTTGGAAACTAGACCCCTTGAGGAATCCATTGTAGTTTTCTTGGGGTGCGTGCGGCTTTTTGATCAGTTTTTATTCCATTTTTAGGTGGCGTGGTGACTAATAAACAGCAATTCTACGATTGTTTTTTTTTCGTTTTTTTTTACAGCGTTCACCGTGCGCTATAAATGACATTCACTTTATTCTGCGGGGCGATACGATTACGGCGATACCAGATGTTTATATTTTTTTTTTATGTCTTATGGCGTTTGCACAATAAAATACGTTTTGTAAACAATCATTCACTTTTTGTGTTACCTTATTCTAAGAGCCATAACGTTTTTATTTTTCAATCAATAAAGCCGTGCGAGGACTTATTTTTTGCGTAACGAACTGTAGTTTTGATCAGTACCATTTTTAGGTACATGCGACTTTTTGATCTCTTTTTATTCCATTTTTTGGGAGGTGAAGTGACCAAAGAATTGTGATTGTGGTTCGGTTTATTATTATTTTATGGCGTTCACCGTGCGGGATAAATAATGAAATAATTTTGTAGTTCAGGCCGTTACGGACGCGGCGATACCAATTATGTATAGTTTATTTGTATATTTTTATTAATAATAAAGGACTGATAAGGGAAAAGGTGGGATTTTTACTTTTATTACTTTTAAATCTTTTATTTTCTAATTTTTACACATCTTTTTTTAACTTTTTTTTCACTTTATTACTTTGTCCCACTAGGGGACATGAGGGCAGGAGGCTCTGATCGCTATTCTAATACACTGCACTACATGCGTAGTGCAGTGTATTAGAACTGTCAGCTACTCACTGACAGCAAGCATAGTGGGTCCTGACGTTGTCAGGACCCACTAGGCTTCCGTCTATGGCATAGCCGGACGCCATTGTTTGGTGTCCGGTTGCCATAGTCACCATCGCCGGCCGCTATCGCGTAGCAGGCCGGCGATGGCAGCTTAACCCCTAAAAAGCCGCGATCTCTATAGAACGCGGCTTTTAAGGGGTTAATCAGCGGGGACACAGCGATCGGTCCCCGCTGTAGGAGCTGTGACAGCTGCTGAACAAGACAGCAGCGTCACAGCTCCTGTATGTGTCGGGAGGACGGCCGAAACGGCCGTTACTCCCGAGACGTACTATTACGGCATGGAGCGCGAACGATACAGCTGCCATGACGTAATAGTACGTCAAGGAGCGGGAAGGGGTTAAACGTATAGTTTTTTTGTGCTTTTTATCTAGCACCAAAATGTCATTCTAATAGTCTTTATTTGTCTTGGGCAGAGGAATTTCTCTAGTCTATTTGTAATACTACCAGCATTTCAGATGTTATTTTCATTACCTATCAGCAGGCTTTTCATTCGTCTATAATCTTCATTTATTTCAAAAGCATCACCAGCAAATATCAGTAGAGGCTTTGTTCCTTCAGTACACTTGGAAGACTGTAAGACAACACAAAAAGAGCATATATCAGAGTAATAAATAAGTAATATAATGTAGCAAACTACATAGGTAAGCAACAATTGAGTCCTAGAACAGCGCAAAACACATCACCCATTCTTAACCCTCCCTTCCCCAAAGGGGGAAGGGCGAGATAAAAATACACATCACGTATTAGTGTTAAATTATTTGAAACATTTACATAAAGATGCTCGGTGTATCTGATGTGGAAATTACCTAGATATAATGTGCAAAATCACGTAACACACTTGAACAGAACATTCAGGTGGAAAACCAAGAAACCTTAGGGTTTAAATGATTTGATCTCATATGCCTATTTATAGCGTAGATAGACCATTTTGAGTAAACCTATTGCCATATAACAGAGTGGTCCACTGCCAATGCTGCTGGACGAAGAAAGAAAGAAAGAAAAAGAAAGAAAGAAAGAAAGAAAGAAAGAAAAAGAAAGAAAGAAAGAAAGAAAGAAAGAAAGAAAAAGAAAGAAAGAAAGAAAGAAAGAGAAAAAGAAAGAAAGAAAGAAAGAAAGAGAAAAAGAAAGAAAGAAAGAAAAAGAAAGAAAGAAAGAAAAAGAAAGAAAGAAAGAAAGAAAGAGAAAGAAAGAAAGAAAGAAAGAAAAAGAAAGAAAGAAAGAAAAAGAAAGAAAGAAAGAAAGAAAAAGAAAGAAAGAAAGAAAGAAAAAGAAAGAAAGAAAGAAAAAGAAAGAAAGAAAGAAAGAAAAAGAAAGAAAGAAAGAAAGAGAAAAAGAAAGAAAGAAAGAAAAAGAAAGAAAGAAAGAAAAAGAAAGAAAGAAAGAAAGAAAGAAAGAGAAAAAGAAAGAAAGAAAAAGAAAGAGAAAAAGAAAGAAAGAAAGAAAAAGAAAGAAAGAAAGAAAGAAAGAAAAAGAAAGAAAGAAAAAGAAAGAGAAAAAGAAAGAAAGAAAGAAAAAGAAAGAAAGAAAGAAAGAAAGAAAAAGAAAGAAAGAAAGAAAGAGAAAAAGAAAGAAAGAAAGAAAGAGAAAAAGAAAGAAAGAGAAAAAGAAAGAGAGAAAGAAAGAGAAAAAGAAAGAAAGAAAGAAAGAGAAAAAGAAAGAAAGAAAGAAAGAGAAAAAGAAAGAAAGAAAGAGAAAAAGAAAGAAAGAAAGAAAGAAAAAGAAAGAAAGAAAGAGAAAAAGAAAGAAAAAGAAAGAAAAAGAAAGAAAAAGAAAGAAAAAGAAAGAAAAAGAAAGAAAAAGAAAGAAAAAGAAAGAAAAAGAAAAAGAAAGAAAAAGAAAGAAAAAGAAAGAAAGAAAGAAAAAGAAAGAAAAAGAAAGAAAAAGAAAGAAAAAAAGAAAGAAAGAAAGAAAGAAAAAGAAAGAAAAAGAAAGAAAAAGAAAGAAAAAAAGAAAGAAAGAAAGAAAGAAAAAGAAAGAAAAAAAGAAAGAAAGAAAGAAAGAAAAAGAAAGAAAGAAAGAAAGAAAAAGAAAGAAAGAAAGAAAGAAAGAAAAAGAAAGAAAGAAGTTACCCCTATAAGAACCACTGCTTTTCCAAGCAACAGTATTTGGCTGTTATCAATGCCACATTGCTTTGTAATGCCTCTGGCACTTTGATGGATACTCTGCTTAAACCCAATTATTGTTGAGGGTAAGGATGCACGATGCATCGAAACTTCGATACAGTTTCGTTACTGTGCACCCTGAAACTGTTCAATACCGGTATTTCATGTATTTCGATAATAAGCTGTGTGGTTGCACAGTTAAGTATAGTAATACATGCATGTAGTTAGAGCGGGGCTGCGGCTGTGTAATACAACCATTACCCCTCTCCTGAGTCCTGAAAAGTGCGCGCGCGGTCAGCATATGTTGCGACCAGCGCTGCACTAATGACAGAACATGGCAGCCGCACACTGAAAAACACCCCCATGTTTGGTCTTCCGTGCCTGCGCCGACGCTCATTAGTGCAGCACCATCCGCATCACCTCACGCTGACCTCGCACTTATTGTCAGGAGCGGGGCAATAGCTGTATTACACACCCAAAACCCCGCTCGTAACTGCAGAGATCAGAGAAACCTCTGATCTCCGCCGCTATTCCACTGAATGTTGCAATCAAAGCTGACCGCAGCATTCAAGGGGTATGCCCTTTGGATCGCGTCACGGGGAATACCTGTGAAGCGATCAAGGGACATACCATATATGGCCAGACAGCCCAGGGTCCATTGCAGGACCGCAGGGCTGTCTGACCATATTTCCTCTTAGGGCATACTGAGGTATGTCCTAACAACTGCCTGTGTACTATCAGTACACAGGCTAATGTACTGGCATATAGATATACGCCAGTACATTAAAGTTAAAAAAAAAACAGTACAAAAACAATAGGTAATGTTAAATAAAAAATAATATTTTTTTTTTACGATAGACTCAATACATAAAATATACACATATTCAGTATAGTCGCGACTAATAACACAAAGCGACATTCAGATATACACGGCTATAAAATAATTGAAAAAAAAAAAAGCTCTTTCACTTATTAACGTGAGGCACGAGGTATTATAAATTTTGACCCTCCATGTGAATTGTCCATTGAAGGACCCCAGGGATTTCTGACCATATTTCCTGTTAGGGCATACTATCTGTACACAGGCTAATGTACTGATATATAGAAATATGCCAATACATTAAAGTTTAAAAATAAAAACAAAAAGTAATGTTAAATTTTAAAAAAAACCTTTTTTTTCTCAATAAACATTAAAATAAAAGTCAATACATAAAATACACATTCGATATCGCCGCGACCATAATAACCTGCACAACAAATTTATAGCGTCATTTAGGATGTGTGCGCTGTAAAAAATAACTGCTTTCTTTCAATTATTAATGTGAGTCACGAGGTGTTCTGAATTTAATACCTCCATGTGCCTCACATTAATAGTAATTAACCCCATCATGTACCTCACACATTAACCCAATGTTGTCCATTATGACTGAGGAACATGATGGGGTTAATTACTATTAATGTCAGGCACATAGTGCTTCAAAATTCAATCACACCACGCGCCTCACATCAGAAAATGGAAGAACTTTTTTTTTTTATTGTTATTGATGGCACTAGTAAAAAGAGTTGCACAGTTAAAGAGGATCTGTCACTAGTTTAGTAATGCCCATTCTCCTAGCTAATCTAATAGGCGCTGTCACACTGATAATGCTAGTGAAAATTGTGTCCCAAAGGTTTATTATTTTATAAGTTATGAGCTTTTTTCTAAACATGTATAATGAGGCTATACTAGACAAGTGGGTGTCAGCACCAGCGATTCTCCTGAGGTGGAGCTACATCACAGCCTCTGACACTGTCCTATCAGCATGAAGCTGCTTCACACAGTGCGAGAGACAGAGGCTGGAGGATGGGGGATCACTTAAAAACAGCCATAACTCGGGCTGTGGACCACCTAGAACCGTAGTCAGTGCCGTAACTATCGCGGTACTAGCCGTAGCGGTTGCTAAGGGGGCGCAGCTTGAGGGGGCCCGTGCCGCTAGCCGAACGCCCCCCCATATGTCCGATGGCGCCGCTAGCAGCCGTAATGGCATGCTACAGTGGTAGCGACGCTACTACGGGGCCCGTGCCGCCGAACCTCTAACATATGTGGGCCGGGCGACACGAGCCCCCACATGCCTGGGGGCATCGCTAGCAGGGGAGGGGGCCCCGGTGCTAGCGACAGCCACCCCCTCTTGCAGTAATTGTACCTGCGTCTATAGCACGCAGGTACGAATACATGCATTAGCGCGGAATGGTCGGGCATGTTCCGTACCCGACTATTCAGCGCCTTACAATGAAGCTGATTGGCGGGGCAAAATGACTTCATCGCACCGCTTCCGTGCTTGAAAAGCGCTGATTGACGGGGCAAGTCATTTTGCCCCGCCAATCAGCGCCTTTGAACGACGCGTCGTTCAGCTCCAGCAGACCTGCTAAGAGAGCAGATCTTCATTGCCACCGGATGGCGCGGGAATGGGATCATTCGAGTATATAAAGTTTTTCTTCTACCGTGTTTCCCCGATAGTAAGACACCCCCGATTGTAAGACGTATCGGGGGTTTCAGGGGGGTCGGCTAATATAAGCCGTACCCCGAAAGTAAGACATATGTCTTACTTTCGGGGAAACACGGGGGTATTGCCGCCTCCTGCCCACTTCCGCGCCGCCCCCCTCTCCATACGTCACCGCGCCGTCCCCTGCACTTGCTCCTGCTGCAACTGCCGGAATCGAAGCGCGCGCCGATTCCGGCAGTTTAACCCATTAAATGCCGCTGTCAATAGTGACAGCGGCATTTAATGTGTTTGACAGAGGGGGGAGCTCCCTCTGTCTCCCGATCAGCGCCCCCGCAAACAAATCGCGGGTCGCCGTCGGGTTTCCATGACAGCCGGGGGTCTAACAAAGACCCCCAGGTCTGCCTTCAGCATCTGCCTGTTAGGCGATGCCGGAGGCATGACCTAATAGGTTGCCTGTCAGTTTTACACTGACAGGCAATAATGCTTCGGTATACTAAGTATACCAAAGCATTATATATGCGATCGGCACATCGCATAGTGAAGTCCCCTGGTGGGACAAAAAAAAAAAATGTAAAACAGTTAAATAAAGTTTGTGAAAAAATAAATAAAAATAATTCGACAATTTTTTTCCAATATAAGACATACCCCGAAAGTAAGACATAGTGGGGCTTTTGGGGATAAAAAGAAAGTAAGACACTGTCTTACTTTCGGGGAAACACGGTAATAAAACTGGGTGGCATTATCTACAGGGAGGGGATGTGGGCCACTATATACAGGGGGGGGGTCTATATGTGGTGCACTATATACAGGGGTGGGCTATAAGTGTGATATTATATACAGGGGTGGGTTACCTGTGGGGAACTAGCTACAGGGGGCTATATGTAGGGCACTGTCTACAGGGGTGGGCTACATGTGGGACACTATATGTGAGGAACTATCTACAGAGGTGGACTAGATGTAGGGCACGGTCTACAGAGGTGGGCTATATGTGGAGCTCTATCTATAGGGGAAGCTATATGTAGGGCAGCACGGTGGCTCAGAGGTTAGCACTATTGACTTGCAGCTCTGGAGTCCATATGTGGGCACTATCTACAGAGGCTCTATGGCGGTCACTATCTACAGGGGCACGGTGTATGTGGGGAAGTGTATGGTACAATTACAATCAGTGACCGTGTATGGCGCTATTATAGTTAGAGGTGCAATGTATAGTACTATTATAATCAGGGACACAGTGCATGGCGCTATTATAATCAGAGGTGCGGTGTATGGCGCTGCATTATATTTAGAGGAGTTGAGAATTTTAACTTTGTTTATAGGTGCAGAAATGTTTTAAAAGTGAGTAGTGAAGACATCTGAGCGGAAAACTGCAGAAATGGGTCGCGGCTGAAAGAAATCCATCATAGAAGTCTGGACCGGAGGGAGAAGAAAAGATCTAGAATCTGAGACGTCACTTAATGTAAATGTTTATTCGGCCTCTAATCAGCACTGTAGTCGCTGTATGATCTACAGTGAGATGAGTGGTATGATTTTTTTTTGTGAAACAGCATCTCCCAGCATATCCTTACTATTGTTCGGGCCATGCTGGGAGCTGTAGTTTTACTCTGTACAAATCTATATGGCAGGGGTTGCACTAAATTGAGCTGTATTTGTTCTGGTGTTGTATTTATGTACGGAGTTCGGTTCTGGTGCTGTATATATGTACTGAGCTTTGTTCTGGGGATGTATATATGTACTGTGCTTGGTTCTGGGGATGTATATATGTACAGAGCTTGGTTCTGGGAATGTATATATGTACAGAGCTTGGTTCTGGAGATTTATATAGACTATATTTATAATAACAAAATTGCAGGGGAATTGTTCTCAATTCATTGTATATTTTATGGGAACCTGTCTGGTAGTTTTAACCTCTTGAACCGCCACCATGTAGTAATACAGGACCTGACAATATTTCCAAATCTATGTTTTTTTCAGATGCAGCAAAATCTTTAAAATCCACCTTTTAAAAACGGTGCACACTATATACATATACTATATACTAATTACTCATTAAAGGGTAACGTGGCGGTGCCGCTATCCTCAAGAGTCACACTGTCCTGCCTCCAAACCCACCTTTCCATGTTTGATTGACATCCCCCTGGCTGATAAAACTCTCAGGCGCGCCGTTGCCTTCTGCCACTATACACAAGGGGGGGGGGGGGGGGACGGGCTGTGTTGCACTATATACAAGGGAGGGGCTGTGTGGCACTATATAGAAGGGGAGGGCTGTGGCTATCTACAGGGGTCTGTGCGAAACTATCTACAAAGGGGGGGGCTGTGTGGCACTATATACAGTGGGAGCTGTATATCGCTATATACAGGGGGGCATTATGGCGATATCTACTGGCGGGGCTGTATGGCACTAGCTCCAAGGGGAGGTGGGGGGGGCGCTATCTACAAGTGGGGTGTGACACTCATTAGGCGGGGCTGTATAGCACTGTCTACAGGGGGGCTGTATGGAACATTCTACAGGGGGGCTGTATGGCACATTCTACAGGCGGCTCTATCTATAAGGGGGACTGTTTGTGGCTCCTGGGGGGGGGGGGCCCAGTCAAGAGTTTGCTATGGGGCCTAGTCTTTCCTAGTTACACCCCTGACCATAGTTCTGGTGTCAAAAGATTCAGAGATTTAGCTGTGAAACGACCGGAGATATCACCAGTTGAAAACAGTCGGGAATGGAAGCTGTATACTAAATCATGCCGTGTTGCTGTATGACAATTGGAGTCATACAGAAAACATTATACCGCCCAGAGTGAAAAGAAAGTCACCTCCTATTTGGAAAGTATCGCCAAATTAGCATAATTTAAAAAATAAAACAAAAATGCTTATAACTGCAAATAAACTTTTTGAAAAACCACTGTGGTTATCAGCATCATAGCGCCTATTAGGCTGGATTCACACGAGCACATTACGGCCGTAATGGACGCAACGTATTTCGGCTGCAAGTCCCGGACCGAACACACTGCAGGGAGCCGGGCTCCTAGCATCATAGTTATGTATGATGCTAGGAGTCTCTGCCTCGCTGCCGGACACCTGTCCCGTACTGTAATCATGTTTTCAGTACGGGACAGTAGTTCCACGCAGAGGCAGGGACTCTTAGCATCGTACATAAGTATGATACTAGGAGCCCGGCTCCCTGCAGTGTGTCCGGTCCGGGACTTGCGGCCGAAATACGTTCCGTCCATTACGGACGTAATGTGCTCGTGTGAATCCTTGGGGACCAGCCCCATTTTTTCAAGACTGACATGTGTCATTTTATGTGGTAATAACTCTGGAATGCTTTCGCCTATCGAAGCGATTGAGATTGTTTTCTCGTGACATATTGTACTTTATTTTAGTGGAAAAATTTGGGCAATAAATTCATTGCTTATTTGTGAAAAACACTAAAATTGTAAGAAAATTTGAAAATATGATTTTTCTAATTTTAAGTGTATCCGCTTGTAAAACAGATAGTAATACCACACAAAATTGTTGCTAATTAACATCCCACATATGTCTACTTTATATCTGCATCGTTTTTTGAACATTATTTTATTTATAAGGCTTAGAACTTTAGCAGCAATTTGACATTTTCAAGAAAATTTCAAAAGGCTATTTTTCAAGGACCCGTTCAGTTCTGAAGTGGCTTTGAGGGCCTTATGTACTAGATAGACCCCATAACTCACCCCATTTTAAAACCTGCACCCCTCAAAGTATTCAAAACAGCATTCAGAAAGGGTTTTAATCATTTAGGCATCTCACAGGAATTAAAGCAAAGGAGAGGTGAAATTTACAAATAATTTTTTGGGCAGAAATTGATTTGTAATAAAAAATTGTAACAGAAGGTTTTACCAGAGAAACGCAACTCCATATTTATTGCCCTGATTCTGCAGTTTTTAGAAATATCCCACATGTGGCCTTACTGTGGTAATGGACTGAAGCACCAGCCTCAGAAGCAAAGGAGCACCTAGAGGATTTTGGGGCCTCCTTTTTTAGAATATATTTTAGGCACCATGTCAGGTTTGAAGAGGTCTTGTGGTGTCAAAACAGTGGAAACTCCCCAAAAGTGACACGCTTTTGAAAGCTACACACCTCAAGGAATTTATCTAGGGGTATAGTTAGAATCTTGACCCACAGTTCTTTTGCTATATTTATTGGAGTTTGTCTGTGAAAATGAAAATCTACTTTTTTTTCTGAAAAAATATAAAAAGGTTTACTTTTTACAAGGAATATAGAATAAAATGCACCCACTGCAGAGCTCAGAAGGGAGGGAGCATGATTTGGAGCACAGATTTTGCTTGTTAATCGTTCAGTTAGGAGTTTTACGTGTATTTCAGTATATTATGTGGGGGCATATGTAAGCTGGGCAGAGAACATCAGGGCATAATAAGAGGGAATAATTATGGGGTAAATAAATAATAATTCATAGATATGAGGCCGGTGTCGCACGGATAAATGGAGCCCAATGTTATCCGCTTTTGGAACGCTCTGCCCAATTTCTGTCGCTATATTCTGAGCACCAGAACTTTATTTTTTCTCTACCGAAGCTGTGCGAGGGCTTATTTATTCCATTACAATCTGTAGTTTTCATTGTTACAATTTTAGGGTACATAACTTTTTATTCGATTTTTTGGCAAGCAAAGTGACAAAAAAAAAAAAAACACATTACATTTTGACAATGTTTTGTCTTTTTTTTTTTTTACAGTGTTCGCCGTGCGCTATAAATGACATTTTACTTGATTCTGCGGGTCTATACGATTACGGCGATACCATATGTATATAGGTTTTTTATGTTTTGTGGCGTTTGCGCAATAAAATCAATTTCCTATAAAATAATTTTTTGTCACCATATTCTGAGATCCATAACTTTTTTATTTTGCGGTCAAAAAAAGCTGTGTAATGACTTGTTTTTTTGCGGGATGGGTTGTAGTTTTTATTGGTATAGTTTTGGGGTACATGCGACTTTTTATTCTATATTTTGGGAGGGGTGATTACCAAAAAAAAAAAAGTGATGCGGGAAAAATATTCGTTTTATATTTTGGGTCGTTACGAATGCGGTGATACCAAATAAATGTACTTTAAAGTTTATTTTTTTCCTATAATAAAAGACTTATTATAGGAAAAAAGCATTTCTTGTTTTTACACTTTTATAAAACAATTACTTTTTCTTTACATTAAGGCCTCATTCACACGACAGGGTCCGAGTGTCGGCCGGGAAAATCGGCCGATTTTCCCGGCCGGTTTGCATCTGTTCTGATTCCGTTCCGGGCCGAGTTGCCGTTTTTACCGGCCGATTTGGACCCGATTTGCATCCGTTGTTTTCCCTGTCCGTTTTAAAATCGGATGAATTTCATTTAAAATTTGTTGCCACACACAGCCCTTTGTAGATAATGCCACCCAGACCCCCTGGTAGGTAATGCCACCCAGCCCCCTGCAGGCGATGCCACCCAGCCCCCTGCAGGCGATGCCACCCAGCCCCCTGCAGGCGATGCCACCCAGCCCCCTGCAGGCAATGCCACCCAGCCCCCTGCAGGCGATGCCACCCAGCCCCCTGCAGGCGATGCCACCCAGCCCCCTGCAGGCGATGCCACCCAGCCCCCTGCAGGCGATGCCACCCAGCCCCCTGCAGGCGATGCCACCCAGCCCCCTGCAGGCGATGCCACCCAGCCCCCTGCAGGCGATGCCACACAGCCCCCTGCAGGTTGCACCCATCCTTCCAGGAGAAGTCACTGACTTCAATGTCCATATATGGACAGTGTAGTCACTGACTTCTCCTGAAGAGGAATTCCCTGCCACAGGTCGGGAAATCCGCTTCAGAAGTGAGTGACGTCACTGTGTCCATATATGGACAGTGTAGTCACTCACTTTTTCTGTAGCGGAATCCCCAGCCATAGAGTCGGGGATTCCGCTGCAGAAGTGAGTGACTTCGCTGTGTCCATATATGGACAGTGCAGTCACGCACTTCTCCTGTAGCAGAATCCCCAATCCCCGGCCGGGGATTCTGACTCCTACAGGGAGCAAAAAAAGACCCTCCTCCTCCTAACATGCACTCTGCACTGTGAGGAGTAGGAGAGAGAGAGCGCGAGCGACGGTAGACCCGGCCATCACTCGGGACACATTCCGGTGATGGCCGTGTATTACCCGGCCCCATAGACTTCTATGGGGGCCGGGTACCCAGCCGAAATAGGGCATGTCAAAAAGCCGGTCGTGTGAATAGCCCCATTAGGGGTCTATTATTCCTAATGCAGCCGGGTGCCGGCCGATTTATGAACGGCCGGCACCCGGCCGGGAAACCCTGTCGTGTGAATCCTGCCTTAGACCTGCAGCACTTATGGCTGCTATAATACATTACACTACCTAGGTAGTATAACGTGTTATAAATGGTCAGTGTAACGCTGAGTGTCACACTGACAGGAAGCCTATGAGGACCAGCCTCGGCTGGTCCTCATAGGCTTCCGTGCATGGCAGACCCGGAGGCCGTTGTATGGCATCCAGTTTTGACATACAACTGACGTCAGCAACCGCAATCGGTCCCCGGGAAAGTTTGTTGTAGTAACAAACTTTCCAGTTTGTTGCTACAACACACTTTCCCTGCGATCAGGTCCCGATCATTTCTCCGGGACCAGAGGCAGGGGTTAACAGCACGATCCGGGTGTCAGCACTACTCAGACACCCGGATCGTGCTTTTAACAGCCACTGTGAATTCACGTCGGCACTGCACAGAGCCCAGCAAGCGCCGACGAGAACTTACGGTGGGCAGTCAGGAAACCGTTAAACATGGCGATCATATTCTCTGTAGCCGAACCAATCGGATGTCAGAGAACAGGTTGCTGGGGAGCCGCGGACACTGACACCACCTGCGTCAGAGCGATCTCCCCAGTGCTATGCCGGCAGAAGCAGAGGTCTGCAGATTCTCGCTGCACGGGGTATATGCGAATAGGACGTGAATCTACAGATTGTCGGCATGAAAGGGTTAATTACACTTGCTTAACTTAAGATCACTTAAACCCAGCTCTGCGTAGTCAATTGGGTGTGTTTGCATACTTATATCCTAATTAATAACTTGTTAACCGATTCAGGACCGGGCTATTTCAGCCTTCAGGACCAGACACCGTTTAGCCATTTTGAGCACACGTTAGTTAAACGGCTATAACTTTTTTATTTGTTGGGCTAGCGACGTAATTTTCTTTGCATTGTTTGTTTTCATAGACAAAGCAGGCTGAAAATAGTAAAAAAAATAAATATGCTTTTAAACATTTCAGCTAATTTTTAATGGTAAGAATATAGTTTTACCCTAAAATAGACCTTTTATTTTATAGTCAGTCTACCATAAATGGATATATTACATGTCTATTTTAGGGTAAATGGGTCAGGGCTAGCGTTATGACAATGATTGGCGGGGGAAAGTTTTTTTGGGGTGGGCATTGTATGTGTATTATTTCGTTTTGTTGCACTTTATTTTAACTTTTTTCTTATTATGTTCTGTCCCTCAAAAGGTCAGAAAGGACATTTGGGGGACTATTTTTCTCTCACACCTTATTGAAAACGTGACTTTCAGCTGCCCGTTGCTCGGGCAGCCAGCTAAAAGCTGTGCCCTGAATAAACTATTTTAAGGACCTTCAACCGCCGGCCGTTTATATACAGCTGGCCGTCGGGAACCAGTTAAAGTGGGAAGTTGTTTCTGGCTATACATTACATTAAATGGATGGCCACCAATGTAATGCATGGACACACCGGGTCCTCCGGAGTGGCTCTCCATTTTGGCTCATACAGGGAGGCCCCAAGCAGTGGACCACATTTATGATGTCCATGTGTCCTAATAGGGCATATGGACAAGGGCTATTGCAGTGGGACAACCCTTTTAACCCTCTAAGACATCATTTTATCTTGATCATTTGGAATATAGAAATGCTTAAAATGTAATTAAAAAATTACAAAAAAAAAAAGAAGAAAAAAAAAAGACAAAAATAAAAAAATCGGGCTGGCTGGGTCAATACAGCACGTATAAAAGCATTAAGACATAACACTGGATTAACAGAGTTCATTGTGGTCTTGGCTTAGGTCACACAATACACAGCATTCTTCAGATGGCTTACTTAAAGGAGGTAATTAGAAATTTCAGTACGAAGTACCAAGGTATTGAGACATAAGGGACTTTAATTCGACTGGTAATTCGATTTCTAGTAAACCCTCCATGACCGCACCACAGGAGGTAGGACCCCGCCTTTAATAGGGACAGGAAAAAGCATAAGAGATTAAAAACCATTCCTTCTCAGTGTATATCCACTAAGCACGTACAGTATCTAAACATATCTGTTAGGGCCTGTTCACATCAGCGTTGTCTTTCCGTTGAGGGGTTCTGTCGGAACTTTCCGTCCGGGGAACCCCTCAACGGAAAAGCAAATTGAAACCATAGCTTCAGTTTGCATCACCATTGATCTCAATGGTGACGGATACTTTGCTAATGCTTTCAGTTTGTCACCGTTGTGAAAGGGTTCTGTTTTTTGACAGAATCAACACTGTGGTCGTCTAATATGTGGAAATAATGTTTATACAGCCTAAATAAGGGGGGGGACGGGGACGTAATATACAGGTGCTGTCAGGGGGTTTACTAAAAATCGGAATTACTGGTAAGTCTAATTCTATTTTCTGAAGGTACCCTCCATATCAAAACCACAGGAGAATTCCCAAATAAATATGATTGGGGGGTTGGGGGAGGGGACTACAGCTAGGAGAACCTTTCTGCTAAAAAAGATCCACGCTGGATCCAGATTTAATCTGTAATGTTTTGTTAAAGTGTGAACAGATGACCAGGTTGCTGCTTTGCAGATCTGTTCAATAGATGCATCAGCTTTTTCTGCTCAGGATACCAACATACAGCGTGTAGAATGGGCCTTCAGATGTTCTGTAGCAAACATGTGAAGATCCGGATAGGATACACTTATAGCCCTTTTTTATCCAGTTTGCAAGTGTATTTTTAGCCAACTCTCTCTTGTTAGGACCACTGAATTGAATAAAAAGGTTCTGGTAACGTCCAATGTGTGGAGCTTTTCTTCCTTCTGGTTTGTTGGATTTTGACAAAAAAATAAAGTATGTCTTGGGACATGTGGAAGTTGGAAACTATTTTGAGAAAGAAAGCGGGATCTGGATGAAGGATAATCCTATCATCTAGAATTCTGAGAAAAGGGATCTCTGATAGAGAGTGTCTGTATCTCTCCTATCCTTCTAGCTGTGGTTATAGCTACTAAGAAATCTGCCTTCCAAGAGATGTTACAGGTAGATAGAGGTTCAAAGGGAGGTAAGGCCAAACCCCTCAACACCAAATTTGAAATTCCAAAGGTAAAGAAAAACAGAAGGTCTGGGAAATAATTGAAATGCTGCTACAGAGAATCTTTTTATCCATCTATGTGAGGCCAGATCTTGGTCCAAAAAATTACAAAAAGGGCAGATACCTGAACTTTTAAAAGGTGCTAGGTTTTAGCCCTCAGGCCCGATTTCAGAAAATCTAATATTTGTGCAATCTTAGGATGATGGTCAAGGAAGCGTTTACCGCACCAGGATAAGAATTTTTTACAAACCTCCCCATAGATGGCAGTAGTGACCTCTTTCCTACTTTTTTGTAGGGTTTTTATGACCGCTTCTGATAACCATCTGCCTTTTACTATCAGGCCCTCAGAAGCCAGGCCGCTAAATTTAATTTTTGAGGATCTTAATGTAGGAATGGTCCCCGATAAAGAAGATCTGTGAGTGTTGGAAAATTCAAGTATATGTTATCTTCAGACTACTCAGGAGACCGTACAAGTCCCTTTTTGAACAAAGGGGAGAGATCAGAATGAGATTGATCTTCTCTAGCCTCAGTTTCTGTAGAACTCTTGGAATTAAGGGAATAGGAGGGAAGACATAGGCTAGACTGATCCTCCATTTATGTGGTATACAATTTTCTTTTGGGTTCAGTGCGTTATCTTGTTTGAAGTTTGGAGTTTCTCTGGTTGGCAAAAAAAATCCACCTGCTGGTGATCTGAAGGAAGATTGACTGGGTTTAGACACCATTCTGTGGAATTTAAGGCCTTTATGCTCTGAAAGTCTGCCTGGGTATTTAAGGTTCTTTATAAATGGATGGCTGATAGGGATTAGTCTTGGTTCTGCCCAGTAATTATTTGTGAAGCCAAGAGTTGGCAATTTCTCTGTTTTGTGCCTCCCTGGTATCTTAGATACGCCACCGTGGTTGTGTTGTACGAATAAATTCTTAGTGTGAATTTCTGATTAGGTGTTCTGCTGATCTTAGAGCTTCTAGTACCACTCAATTCCAGAAAATTGGATTAGTGAAGGCTTAGGCCTAATGCACACGACCGTGATTTCAGCTCGGATGGCCGCAGAGTGTGACCCGCAGGCCGTGCACATGGCCGTGTGCATTAATTTCTATGAGCCTGGACCGCAAAATGCGGCCGTAATAAGACATGTCCTATCTTTTTACGGTCTAGGCGCCTGGGCAATGCGCGGACCATGGAAACCAGTCGTGTACATGGGCCCATTGAAATTAATGGTGAGAAAACAGCCTATGACTTCCGGTTCTGGGATGTGAGGACGGAGTTAAGTGAGCTCCTGAAGCCCTGATCCCCTGACCCTCTGCCGCCACACACCCACAGGATTTAAACTGCCTCGGCATTCAGCTGAGGGCTCAGTGAGAGGAACCGAAGGGTTTATGAAGAGATATCTCCTTCGGAGCGGCAGCAGAGAGGTTTCCCGTCCAGCTGGACACAGCACACGGTGAGGCGCAATCCAAGATGGCGCCGGCGCTGCAGCCATTACTTACAGAGCCGGTCTCAAAGCACATTACACCCTGGGGAGGTGATAACGCCGTCGGTAGTTACTGACTTACCGCTGGACTGCAGAAAGTTGGCGATAGAGGTTGCTACTCATCTGGCCCCTGATATTCAGGGGGTCCTTAATAGACATAGTAACGACGCTCCAGAAACTTCAAAAAAAGAGGTGACTTCTCATGGCACCTGACAGGATGAGCTGGAACAGCGTGTTGGCCTCATGGAAGACGAATCTGCAGGGGCCCATACCTGCATTAGAGGTCTGATGCGAGAGAACACCAAGCTTAGGGATCGTTTGGAAGATCTCGAAAACCATTCCAGAAGGAATAATTTACGGATTGTCGGACTACCTGAGCATATTAGACCACAAGTTCTCCAGGGGGATTTGGGAGACGGAGCTGCCGGAAGAGTTGGGTCTGACTAGATCATGCAGAGTGGAAAGGGCACATAGAGTGGGCCCTCCGGGTCCGATAGCAAACGCAAAAGGAGAGCCGCAAACCAGACCATGACAGGTGATAATGCGCTACTTGGACTACAATGAAAAAGAGGAACTTTTGCGCATCTTCAGAAATCGTAATACCCCTTTGCAGATGATCCTGATCAAATGATCCTGCAAATGATCCTGTTTGCAGATTATTTAGCAGAGGTCATGCGGCATCGGAGATCCTTTGGCGGGATTTGCACCTCCATCTACAAACGCAAAATCAAAATCAAATTTCAGCTACAATATCCGGCTACCCTGAGGATCACGCAGATGGATGGCACCATCAAGTTATTTCACACGCCCGAGTGTCGGGAGCGGAGACTACGAGTCAAGGATCTGGAGGGGATGGTCGTCCCTCATCAGCTTTTCCTCAACGGGACTGTACTTGGTCTGAAATAGCTTGTGCTCCCTCACCCAAGCAACAATGGGCAGAATAGTCCAAGACTCTACATCGACAACGCTTGGACAAGCTGATTGAAACCATCCCGGACTGATAAGTAGATCATGTGTGATGAAAGGCTGCATTTGATTGTGCCTTACATTCATGTGGTCACTAGTTTGGTTGACCTTTACTTGAAGAGGTTTCAGCTTTATTAGACATAGGCATATGCAATTTCAACAGATGCAATTTCTCCTTCCTCTAGTATGCCTTCTGATGCAGAGGGTATATAACTGCCACTTTCCGAAAAAGAATCCTCTTCCACCATGATTTTGCGTTTCTTGGGTGTGGGAGGGGGTCAGCTGGGAAGTAACTTTGGGAAAAGGATGCCAGAGAGGATTGTATCATGTTTGGCCATCTGCATAATTTCATCCAAAAAAAGATGGCTGCTGTTCCCTGATAACCTTTTCTGTACATATTGGACATTAAACCTTCTTATAACTTCAAGATAACTTTTTAGCACACACACAGCACTTTTTTAGACTTTGGAGGAGGCTCCTTTTCCACCTACATATAATGAAAAACAATACTTACAGGTCAAGAGGCCACGCTAGGTTCAGCAGAAACGGGTTTCAGAGTCGAATTATCCATCCCAAGAAAACAGATTTAGACAATACAGCAGTAGTCAGTAGCAGAGATCCTAGCTTGAGACTGAGACCCTCTGTCTAGGAGACCTTCAAACCAGGTGAATGGGATTAGTGTGGAGAAAATCTGCTAATCCAGAAGGAGGGATACTTGATTGACTTCCTGCAGCCCTGTTTGGCTCATTTCCTGGAAAGGAGACTCCATGTGCATCTTCCCCCTGGCCACTGGTGGTGGGCGCCAGCATGTTTTTCGGGACGTCACCACTAAAACCTAAGCCGAAGATGCCTGCTAGGCCTAAGATAGAAGTAGCATGGCTAAGGAGCTCTGAAAAGGACTGCATCCACTGCATTACCGGAGAGGCGCAGGTGAGGTTACGACGGATCCCGAACTCATGAGAACCCCGAGCCGTAAAGGCAGCAAGTAGGACCAAACCCTCGCTGCCTGGTGGATAATTAGTTCACTAGTCATCCCTGCCACCAGCACAGAGACTGTAGTATACTCTTGTTGCCCCATAGGGACAGGAAAAAAAATAAAAATGGAGGAATGTTGAGGGGGCTATTTAACTTCTTGTGCTTTATCCTGTCCCTATTAGAGGCAGAGTCCTACCAGCTGTGGTGCTGTCATGGAGGGTGCCTTGAGAAATATAGGTCAGAAGTAACAAAACTAAAAAATCACCCAACCAACACAAACATTAATAGGAGCTTTGGAACATACCTTAATGTCTTTTAAGGGAACATACTTCTCCACGCCTAGCTCAATCATATCCAGCACATGACAATCAAACATCCGGCCTAGTAAACAAATATATACAGTTGCAATGAAAAAATATATTATTTGGCAACAAGCTATCTGCATAACCAGAATCCAAAATATAAGAACTGGAAGACCGCTCAATGTTGAACTACAAAAAAAAAACAAAACTAAATTTGGAGTTTGTTACCATCATACGTGCTTTAAAACTTTTCTGCTCTAGTTATTTGAAGCTATAGTATATTCTCGTTTATTTGCTGTAGATAACAACCAAAATAGATAATGTGATCGGCACATTCTGGAGCATCTTTCCTTAGAACTCAGCATTGTTCTGTGCCTTGTCCTAGAAATGTATGAATAAATTGCCAAATAGGCTTCAGCATTCCCCTCTTCTATAGGGTGCAGGTCTATATAATCTAACACGGTCAGTACTGATTGGTGTAGGGACACGGTCCATTGACTAGGGGAATGAGAACTCCAATCAATTCTATTTTCATTAACTGAACAAAGCAGGGATGAATTTCAGGAGACCAAAACCCTATGGCTGTCATCCGATACTAGTATAGGCACTGCGTGGGGTCTACCATTTCTAGATCTAACACCCAAAATTTTGAAGATTACAAAGAAATCCCTCCGAATGTGGCGAAACAAAAACAAATTTTTGTGGTGGTAAAGTAGTAAGACATAAAACAAAAAAACTATAAATTTGGTATCGCCATAATCACACTGACATGTAGAATAAAGTGAACATGTGATTTCTACCGATTGGTGATAGCCACAAACATAACAGATTTCCATTCACTGCCTCAAAAAACATTTTTTTCAATACATTATATGTACCACGAAATAGCGGCATTAAAAAAAAAAATAAAAAAAAAAAATACAGCTTGTCCCACAAAAAACAAGCCCTCACACAGATATGTAGGCAGTGGGAATAAACTAAAATGAAAACTGTCTGCGACAGGAAGGGGTTAATATCTCTTTATAGTGTTTGGAGCGCCATTTTTCTTATACAGATTTCCAAATCCCCTGGCTCCCTGCAGTCACTGTAAGAGGGAGCTTATACGATTTCTACATTAAACTCAATAATGAAACAGTATGCAGTAAGCATACATTATGGAGTGCTCCATGCGGTGCTGCAGGCAGATTTCATCATTTTACTCTATGGCTAGAAGCTCTGGAATAGAAAAACAATAGTTCCAACCTTTGCAAAGACACTATATTATCAAATTGCTCAGACTTTGACCTATTTAGATAAAAAATAATCAAAATGGTGTTGGAAGGTAGGAGGTGGACTACATTTCATGAACAGCAGTGCACATGTACAGTCCTATTAAACTTACCGAAGATCAAGTTGTTGGGACGTTTCTTATTATGGGACCCAAACACAAATAACGAGCAGTCCGCTTTCTTCGAAAAAAATTCCTAGAAAAATGAATTTAAGTGAAACCGTTTAGAATATAATGAGCTTGAGAGGTAATACTATATGTAAATGTCCAAAAAGAAATCCCTGACAGTGGTGGTGACGTGTTCTGGGCTCATTTGTGCTAAACTCCCTTTTTTTCAAATTTCTTTAAAGCCCAGTTCACACAGTATTTCAGCACTAATTTTGACACGGAAACAGCGTCGGAATCAGTGCCAAAAAACACCTCAAATCCCCTCCATTTATTTCAGTGGAAAAACATATTGATCACTGGCAGAAAAAAAAAAAAAAAAAAAAAGTGTCGTGCCCTATTTTTAAGCGGTTTCCACCTCTGAACCTCCATTGAAATCAATGGTAGGCAGAAAAAAAAAAAAAAAAAAAAAAACGCTCCACTCGTTTGAAGCATTTTTTTGGGTGCAGTTCTTGACCAAAAAATGCCTGAGGTTCCTGCACTCAAAAAAAAAAACAAAAAAAAAAAAAAACCTCACATTTAATAAGCAGTAACAAAATTCCTGCATGCATTTTTTTTCTGCCTGATAAAAACCTGTGTGAAGTTATCCTAAATGTACTTGCCTCTGTTGGGTTGCACGTTTTGTTCCACCAAAAATAGAAGCGGTAGCACAACCGTACACAAACCTCAAAATACTTTATATCTTCATACAAATATTTGTGTGTTTCAGTTGGAACAGTCATGCATAGATTGGTGTTAAAAGTGTTGTCCCATCATGACCATCTCTTTTCATATGCCCTGTTAGACCGCATGGATGTCACAGAGGTGAATCCCTTCTGAAAGGCTGGCCCTTCTGGCATCAGCTTCTCCCAGCAATACCTTCCGATTGCTGGAGTTCAAGAAGCCGAACCTCCGGCATTGTTTTTATACTGGGTCCAGAGTTTTATGGAGTAATAAAAGTCGTACATGCCTCCCCTGAATAGAATGGGAGCGTGACTGCAGTATTTGGCCATACTGTTGACAGTATGCAATCTGCGGACACGGATATAATGCTTTGGTAAATTTAGTAGAGACGAAAGCCGAATACCCGCTCCTCCAGGCACGGGATGCCGGTGCCAGGCTTATTCCAAATCGTTGTGAATAGGTGTATGCATTGAAATAAAGTCCCTTAGTGACCACGATAAAAAATGTAAACAAAATACTTCTGATACTTGAAGTTGGGAGTCCCATGAAAATGTTATTATACTGGCACTCCTTTATGTGCACTTACCACGGATGTCTGATCTTCAAAAGGCCTGGTCATATTTTTCCTAAACAGAAATATCCGGAGTTCAGAATCACATGAATAGGAGGTTCAATCATCCAAACTGAGACTTTAACTACACTTAATTACAGACCACAAAATATATTTAAACTAACATTCACAAACCTATACATATAAAAGGTTATATCACTATGATATGCCATCACTTTATGATCAATGGTGGTCCGACCTTTGGAACTCCCACCGATCCGGAGAATGAAAGGGCTGCAAGGATGATTTAGCAATGCATCCCCTTCTAAGTATTCCCTGCACAGCGGTGCCCGGCCACCCGACTATGCAGGAACTGTGCAGGGAAAAACAGTGGAGGGGACGCAGCTTTAATGTAGTGCTGCGGGCACATTGTTCGAAGGATCGGTGTGGATCCCAGAGGTCGGACCCCCATTGATCATAAAGGGATGGCATACAGTTGATACATGCCACTTTATAAGATGGGAATAACCCTTTAAACCTCACAACATGCACTAACCATAGGTCAAATGGACAGACTGATTATTTGCTTGTTGTGGCCTGGTGAATACATGCTAGGTAAACACTGGGTCCCATCACAGAGATCTGCGGTGGGAAATGGAGAGAAAACGGACAAGGAGGCGGCACGTATTATTTCAGAACTGTACAAAACTGCTTTGTAATATGCCTACATACATGGGCTTTTAGTTATACCATTTATGTCTGATGAAGAAACCCAAAATGTTATAAAAGCAAGTATTTCCAAACTTTGCAGTTATAGTAACAACCATCTTTCTTCATAATCCTTTAATATTAAAATAGAAAAAAAACCACATACATATATACACCATTGAGCCAGAACATTAAAACCACCTGCCTAATATTGTATAGGTCCACCCTCTGCTGCCAAAACAGCTCTGAACCGTCTAAGCATGGACTCCACAAGACGGTGTCCTGTGGTATCTGGCACCAAAACATAAGCAACAGATCAAGACCTGTAAGTTGTAAGGTGAGGTCTCGGTGGTTCGGACTGTTTTTTTCCAGCACATCCAACAGATGCTCGACCAGATTAAGATGTGCAGAATTTGAAAGCCATGTAAACCCTCATGTTACTCAAACCATTTCTAAACAATTTTTGCAGTGTGGCACCGCCATTAGGGAATACTGTTGCCATGAAGGGGTGTGCTTGGTCTGCAGTAATGTTTAGGTAGGTGGCACGTGTCAAAGTAACATCCACATGAATGCCAGGACATAGGGTTTCCCAGCAGAGCATTGCCCAAATCCTCACCCTGCTTCCACCGCCTTGCATTCTTCCCATATGGCACCAGAATGCACTCTCAATTGGCCATCCCTATACGATAAAAAAAAAAAATGGGATTCATCAGACAAGGCCACCTTCTCAATGGTCCAGTTCGGATGCTTACGTGTCCATTGTAGTCGCTTTCGGCGGTGGACAGGGGTCAGCATGGGCTGTCTGACCGTTCTGCCACTATGCTACTCAACACAGAAAGCTGCAATGCACCGTATTCTGGCACCTTTCTATCACAGCCAGGATGAACTTTTTCAGCAATTTGTGCTAAAGTAGCTCTTTTGTAGGATCAAACCAGAAGGGTTAGCCTTCACTCCCAACATGAATCAATGAGCTTTGTGTGTCCATAACCCTGTTGCCAGTTCACTGGTTGCCCTGCCTCGGACCACTTTTGGCAGGTACTAACAACTACATACCAGGACTACCGTACAAGACCTGCTGTTTTGGAGATACTCTGACCCAGTAGTCTAAACCATCACAATTGGCCCTTGTCAAAGTCGCTTAGATCCTTATGTTTGCCATTTTTTCCTAATTCAAACACGTCAACTTCAAGAACTAACTGTTTAGATGCTGCTAGATCCAACCCCGACACGTGCCACGGACACACAAAAATACGAAAAAAAAATAGACAGTTTATAACTTACTTATTATACATCACACAGTAAGGCTTCTTCAACGAATGCTGAAAAACATAAATAAGTTCAAGTTAATATCAAGGCCAACATTTACTGAGGTTATCTTCTACAACAGCCCAGATGGTACATTGCAATGAATGTTCCAAAAGAGATTTTGGTTTTATGGCTTTTAGCTACAGGTTTACGGTGGAGTCCAAATAAATATCTGTCGGCTAAATGAGCGTATTGAAAACCTCAGACACACTCAGAAGCAAATATCAATTAATGGTTACCATTGGGGAAGCTGTACCCTGCCAAAATATGTGAGGCAAGATGGTGCTTAAAGGGGTTCTCCGGGAATTTTTTATTGATGGTATCAAAGATATTTTTACATAACGTGAACACAAATTGCTTTCATGGAAGATTTGTTCAAAACAGCTGCAAACTGTATGTCTTGCTGAGAAGAATGGGTGTCCTGTTTTAGTTTTTATGGACATATGAGAATTGACCCAATGCCCTTTGTATTCTGCTCTTCGAATATAAAGCTAAAGATACATGTTAAACACAGGATTGGACGTTTCTGTTTCGAAACCATACGTGGAAGAAATGTATACTTGAATATGAGGGCAACGCCTACTCTCGTATGGACTTTAAAAAAAATATGATATGTCTTGCCACTGGGGCAAAGACTATTTGTGCACAAACTGTGTGTCTAATTGTCTATCCCGGAGATAGGGAGATAAAAAATGGAATATCCGAGGGCGCAGCTGTACTGGAAATTGCTTTTATTTGTACAACAACGGTTGTTGTACAAATAAAAGCAATTTCCAGTACAGCTGCGCCCTCGGATATTCCATTTTTTATCTCCCTATCTCCTGGATCTACATAGTGGATTTTTACCAATCTTCAAACCGGAATTTGGGCTGCAACTGTCTCTACCTAAGTCTAACTTGGACACGCACCTTGGGATGTTATGCTCCGAGCATAACAACATCAGGTCAGCACAATTGACCACTTTTTTCCTTTTGTTCTCACCTAATACAGGCTCATGCACTATGTGCGTTTTGTTTCCTTTTTCCCTATAGCGTGATAATTGTCTATCCCGGCCGGCAGAGCCTACACAGGTCTAAAAACACACAAGACATTTTAACCATTGCTTCCTCCTTATTGGACATGTATTTTTAATGCATCAATAAATTTCAAGTTTTAACCCTTACCTCGGGAGTGCTGGATTACTACCATTTTTCTTTTGGATTATACCGAGAGATTAAAGAGGCTCTGTCACCACATTATAAATGCCCTATCTCCCACATAAGGAGATTGGCACTGTAATGTAGGTGACAGCAGTGCTTTTTATTTAGAAAAACTATTTATTTTCAACACGTTATTAGTTTATTTTAGCTTTATGCTAATTAGTTTCTTAATGCCCAACTGGGCGTGTTTTTACTTTAGACCAAGTGGGCGTTGTGGAGAAGAGTGTATGACGCTGACCAATCAGCGTCATGCACTTCTCTTCATTTAGTCAGTGCATAGTGACACTGCGTTGTTCGCTATGTGCGGTCTTATACTGACATATTAACGTTACTGAAGTGTTTAGACCGTGACTAGACATTCCTTCCAGCCAGGACGGGATGTCTATTCACAATCCCGGCACTTCGTTAACGTTTGTCTGGTACTTACAGAAGAGCAAAGCGTAATCTCGCTGTAAATGACAGGTTACGTCACGCTGTGTGTCTGCAGTGAAAGAAGCTGGGTGGGAACGATGAGTTCACCCACATGTCCTTCAACCTTGGCGTCGGAAGAGAGAAGACACATCAGCTCCAGGCGTCAGATTACAGTTGAATCAGCTGCAGCATCTCCATGTGCAGGTAAGCATCGCAAACTCCCTAGAGACGAGCATATTAACCTTTTGGACGCCTGGAGCCGATGTATCTTCTTTGTCCGACGCCAAGGTTGAAGGACCTGTGGGTGACATCACGCTGTGTGTCTGCAGTGAAAGAAGCTGGGTGGGAACGATGAGAAGTGTATGATGCCGATTTGTCAGCGTCATACACTTCTATTCACAACACCCAGTTGGTAAAAACACAATACACGCCCAGTTGGTAAAGCGAAAAAACACGCCCAGTTGGTAAAACGAAAAAACACCCCCAGTTGGTAAAACTAAAAAACACGCCCAGTTGGTAAAACTAAAAAACACACCCAGTTGGTAAAACTAAAAAACACACCCAGTTTGTAAAACTAAAAAACACGCCCAGTTGTCCATTGAAAATCTCATTTGCATAAATATAAAATTGCTCATAACTTGGGCAAAAATTATCGTTTTTCAAAAAAAACTTTGCTGTTATCGACATTGCAGCGCCGATTCAATAGGAGATAGGGATTTGATAATCTGGTGACAGAGCCTCTTTAAACTTAACTCCCGGCCACTTACTGATTACATGGTCAGGAGTTACGGAAACAATCTAAGGCTCGGTTCACACGACCTATTTTCAGACGTAAACGTTTTACGTCTGAAAATACGGCTACAATACGTCGGCAAACATCTGCCCATTCATTTGAATGGGTTTGCAGACGTACTGTGCAGACGACCTGTAATTTACGCGTCGTCGTTTGACAGCTGTCAAACGGCGACGCGTAAAACGACTGCCCCGGCAAAGAAGTGCAGGACACTTCTTTGCAACGTAATTTGAGCCGTTCTTCATTGAAGTCAATGAAGAGCAGCTCAAGATTTACGAGCGTCAAAGACGCCTCGCATAATGCGAGGAGGAGCTTTTACGTCTGAAACGACGCAGCTGTTTTCCCCTGAAACCAGTCTGGCTTTTCAGACGTAAAAGGTAGCTAGCGTGTGCACATACCCTAACTCGCTGAGTTACACTGTCTCCGTAACTTCCATAGAACTGAATAGTAGCTACGAAAACAGCGTAGCTTGCATGCTACACTGCTTCCGTAACTCCCATTCACTACTATGGGAGTTACAGAAACAGCGTAGCTCAACGAGTTAATTTGTTTCCGTAACTCCCGACCATGTAATCAGTAAGTGGCCGGGAGTTAGCGCGAGCACAAAAATCTAGAACGGGTTTTAGGGGGGCCCCGTTCTAGAGATAGCTGCGGGTCCCAGAGGTTGGACCCACATCTATCTGATATATCCTGTAGATATATGTCAAATGTCCCTCATGGGAAAACCCCTTTAAGATATGCCATCACTTTCTGATCAGTGGAGTCTGACAGTGAGGATCCCCACTGATCCTGAAAACTAAGGGTCGTAGCACTGGTTTATCTCTGCGGCCCTTCAGTTTTTCCCTGAATAGTGGTGATCCCAGCCACCGCTGTGCAAGGAACTAGCCCCATTGACTTGAATGGAGCAGATGTTCCCTGCCCATTACGGATTGTTGAGGGTCCAGATCCTGTGTGACAGTGGGCAAAGAAAAACCAAAGCTACCACTCTGCTTTACCTAGTGCTGCAGTCCCTTTGTTCTAATGATCAGTTAGGGTCCCAGCCGACAACCCCCAGTAAATAAAGGAACACCCTACTGATAAGCACATCACCAAGTGATCAGCTTGCACAATCTACATCACCACACACTTAAATGACAGGTGTCGCGGAAAAAAAAATTTTTTTTAATATAAATTTGCTTTTAGTGCGTTATTAAAATAAATTTTATTTATTTGTGTTTTACTTTTTTTCTTTCTTTTACTTCTCTATGGGGGCTGCCATTTTTTTTTTCATCTCTATGTGTCGATTAACGACACATACAGAGATGGAATACGGCACATACATCCCCATAGAGAATGCGAAATGGAGCCGTTCCATTCACTAGTGTACGCCGTTTGTGTGGGAACGGCGCATGCGCCGCTCCCACACAGTCCAAAAGGAAGGTCTTCGGCCGAGCGACATCCGGCGCCATTTTCATGTGGACCGGAAGCCGCGGCCGGACAGTAAGATGACTACATCCGGTCGCGGCTTCCGGGCATATGTTCAGAAGCAAGCACTAGGAGCGGCGGCAGGAGCAGGTAAGTTATGTTTGTGTTTTACTGTGTGATTACCACTGTATCTAAGCCTACTACACTGTGCATTTGCTCAAACAATGGCAGCACACAGTGTAGGAGGTTTGAACATTCGACCCCCTCCTTTCTCCTGGCACTAGCCAGGATAAAGGAGGGGGATTGTTTGAGCACACTAGAGCGAGTGTGTCTTCTCCAATTTTGCAGAATAAAGCAATGAGGTTGCTTTATCACATGCCAATGCTGCAATTTTGGGAATTGCTCCCTCTAGTGACCAGCACAGGGAAATGTTATAAATTATATTAACCATACCTTGAGAGAATTTATTCAGGCTGAATTCCCTTTTAAATGGGAGGATACATCTATCCCTTAGGGCTTATTCAGACGAACGTAAAATACGCGCGTGCAACGCGCGTGATTTTCACGTGCGTTGCCCGTAGCTATATTAGACAATGGGGCCGTGCAGACATGGCAGCGTTTTTTGCGCAGCGTTGCTCCGTTGCAAAAAACTCACGACATGTCCGTTGATTCACCGTTTTCAACGCATCACGCACCCATTGAAGTCAATGGGTGCGTGAAAACCACGCATGTCGCACGGAAGCACTTCCGTGCGAACTGCGTGTTTGCGCAACAGCTGTCAAAAGGATGAATGTAAACAGAAAAGCACCACGTGCTTTTCTGTTTCCAAGCATCCAAACGGAGTGTCTTTGCGATTAGCGAACCCCGACAACCGAAGCTAACTTCACCGGGTTCGGCCAAACTCGTTTTGGCCGAACCCGGCTAAAAAATTTCCGGTCCGCGACGTCGGGAGACATTCACTGTGCATGGTGCTGAAAGAGTTAAACTGGTTCAGCACCATGGACAGTGACTTGCGATCCCAAAATACATGAACCTGTAAAAAAAAAACGAAGTTCTAACTTACCGATTACTCCTGTCTCCTTCCTGCAGTCCGACCTCCCGGGATGACACTTCAGTTCAAGTGACAGCTCCAGCCAATCACAGGCCAAGCATTGGCTGCAGCCAATCACAGGCTGCAGCGGTCACTTGGACTGCCGCGTCATCCAGGGAGGTGGGGCTCGATGTCAAGAGAGGCGCGTCACCAAGGACGCGTCACCAAGGCAACGGCCGGGAAGTTCTCGGTAAGTAGGAACTTTATCTTTTTTTTTTACAGGTTTTTCGCTGTTGTGTTCGGCATTCACTGTCGAGGGTGCTGAAAGATTTAGCTCTTTCAGCACCTTGGACAGTGACGGGCGTCGACAAGCCTCATCTCTATGATGCCGGCTGCGCGAAAATCACGCAGCCGCGCATCAGACACGGATGACACACGCAGCTGTCAAATAGTGTTTGCGCGCGCAAAACGCTGCGTTGTTTGCGCGCGCAAAAACGCAACGCTCGTGTGAATCCGGCCTTATTTGGGGATCCAAGTGGGGTTCCCACTTTCTTTGATGCCTAGGCTGAACCTAGATCCCTTGTTGTCCTCTATTCAAGATCTTAATAGCATTTCTAAATATGAACCATCCTGGTTGGGGTGTAATGTTTGTTATAAAATGTTTATTTTACCAAAAATACTATATTTTCTACATACTATATCGGTTCCTATACCTTCCCCTATTCTTATGAAGTTTCAAAAACTTAGAATATTTATTTGGGGAGGTTATCACCCGAGGATAGCTGCATCTACACTGATCGTTAACAGACGTAGAGGGGGGCTAGGGATGCCTAATATTGTATCTTATCATAAAGCATTAATTATCAAGCAAACAAGTGCCTGGATCTTAACGACATCCTCGCCTAATTGGACCTCCATTGAGCAAAATCTTATGGGCATTAATTCTCTCAGAACCGTTCTATTAGCTTATGCGGTAAAACCATCCTTGCCCCTGCCAGTGGCTCCTACAGTAAAGGTCTCTGTACAGGCTTGGTTGTCTCTTTTATCGGCCACCTCCTCCATTGAAAGAGGAGAGCCAGTCCCCTTACCCTTAAATGTTCTTGAATTGATGATTCCAGGACTGAGGGTACAGAGATGGGTAGGGTGTGGTATACAGCATATATCGGATTTATATTATCAAGACAACCTTCGATCATTTTTAGATCTTGCAGACAAATACCAGATTTCAGGTAGGGATATATTCCAGTATATGCAGATTACATCTTATCTGAAGAAATTCCCTACCACGATTTATAGGTGATCATTTCTCTAATCCTAGCAAAGGGGACTTGAATTTTACAAAACGCATTTATGATTACTTTAATGGAGATTACAAAGCGGGCTCACTTTTTGAAATGGGAGCAGGATTTGGGACAGGTGTTTACTATAGAACAGTGGACAGCAGCTATCAAGTGGACGATGAAAACATCTCTGTGTATGAACCTCTTAGAGGTCTATCAAAGTGTTCATGAGATGGTATTATACTCAATTCAAACTAGCAAAAATTTACCCCCATGTGACGGGCCTATGTTGGAGAGGATGTGGTCAGATAGGTTCCATTTTTCATATTTTTTGGAGGTGCCCTAATATAATGCAATTATGGGAGGAGGTATTTTCTCTTATCTCTTCGGTGCTGGGAATCCCCGTCAGCTTTATTGTCCATAGGATTAGGAGATCTTCCAGGAGATTTTAGGTACTTGGTGGGACATGTGTTTCTCACTACCAAACTCCTAATAGCTAAGGCTTGGAAATCCTCCACATCTCCCTCATGTCAGGAAGTAATAGGCAGGGTATCCAATCATTGTATTTATGAACGCCTATTTTTTCTAAGGAACCATAGATATGGTGCGTTCTCCAATTTATGGGGCCCCATGGATGAACAGATTTGCGGACTGCAGAGACCAATTACCTACTTTAGTTTGAAAGCTTTTTTTCCCTTCCCCTTCCTCCCCAAGTTAAAAAGACAAGCTTGACTATTTCTCTGTGACTTGATGTACATTTCTTAGATTTTAATGTATTTTGATATTTATGTAATGCATATGCATAGTAATGTACTGATCGATGTTGGAAAAAAATCAATAAAAAACTTAAGTTATAAAAAAAAAAAAAAAAGAAATGTTATAAATTAGAATCTAAGGGGTTTCATTTGCGACACATTCCCTTTAAGGCACTATGACACGAGTCTACCAAGTAGATTTTGCCCGGTGCAGTGAAAGCCGATCAACGAGACAGGTCATTGATAAATCATCATCATGTCGGCAGCGCGTCTCCTTGCTTACACAGGGAGATGTGCTGGCGACAATGATAATATAAGTTTTTTTAGACCGATACGATCAAGCGTTTGCTCGTTCATCTGCTGATCGTTCCCGTTTACACAGGGCAATTATCGTCAGTGAGCGTTATATGAACGATCGTTTGCCTGATAATTGCCCAGTGTAAAACCCCCTTAGGTACTTGTATGCCTAGGTCAAGTCAGATGTGCATTTATCCGCGGCAGAAATGCAAGTCCTACTCTCTTATTTCGGTCATGGATGTGCAGTTGTGCCGAAGATCCACACATGGATTAACCCCACTTCAATGGGACTAATCTCTGGCCTTCTCCGTGCAGAATCCGCAATATGAACAGGTTCATTCTTCTCATGGATGATTTATTTTTTCCACAACGCAGACAAACCTGTACTTTTATTTTTTTTCCAGAGCTTGTGAACGGATTTACAAAAACCCCATTCACATGCACTGGACCTAGGAGGTTAGTGGAATTAATGAGGATTTCTCCACAAAATCCAGAACATAGTCTTATATACATCCTCCTATCAAGAAAGCTTTACAGGATAATAATGGAGTTCATTTACTTGAAACTTTTGAATAAGGGAATGTAAATTATTTCACTAACAGAGGAAAGGAAAGCCCACCAATATGCAGTGTTTCATCTTTCTAGCCACACATACCAGATCTTTGAGTGCTTGGGTCACAGTCATGCTGGCATTCCCCCCTTTAATAAGCATAGCGTTTTTGTCATTCTCAGTAAGCTTGGGTTCCCGGTGCTGAAGGAATCTCTTTGCTCTCCTTGTTTTCGGTTTTCTATAACAGAAATCATAGCGTTACTAGGACATATCAGTGCAACCAGTGAGACGACATAACTGACGGGAGCACCCGTACACATAATGCACCAGCTATTAGGGGCCCGTACTCACATTACACGATCTAACTCAGACATCGTAAACTCTCTCTTCCACACACGTGTTTACACTGGAGAACTTTCCTCTTCCGCCCCGGAAAATGACGTCATGTACCGGCGCATTCCTGCGCGTCATCAAGCCGGAATCATGGAGACTTGGGTAATACCGACGTATGTGTAACTGAAAGCACAGTTGTTGGGTGACACCTAGCGGACTGGCGGGAAAGACAAGACAGCTATCGTTTTTTCTGGATTTGAACCTTAGTTATTTTTCTTCCTTATCGGTCGATATTTGTACCCTTCATTTACTATACTAACCTTAATCTTATAAGATAAAAAAAATATCACAACGATAAAAAGATAGGTGTGTGCTATAGAGTAAATTTGTCAGATTAACAACAGAGCCAGACACAGTGGTGCCCATAACTAGCACAGTTGTAGTTCCCTCATAACATGGCACTTCTAGTGGCACAAGTAGATCTGGGATGAGACAGAACTTTGGTCTGCTGAATGTTCCCAGTCCTATCAGAGGGTTTTCTTTGTGCAACTTCACTGTTACAGGCAATGTTCTCTCTAAGTCTTGGCAGCACCTCAGCGGGGCAGTTAGGGAGCAGGGCAAGTCTCCATCAATGGTGGACGATCTGATGACCAAAAGTAATACCCCCAGAAAACGCTAATATAGCAACTAAATAAGAGAATAGGAAAACGTATTTTAAACTAGTTTTAATTACTTTTTTAACCCCTTCATGACACAGCCTGTTTTGGCCTTCAGGACACAGCCGATTTTTTCAAATCTGACGTGTGTTACTTTATGTGGTAATAACGTCAGAATGCTTTTACCTATCCAAGCGATTCTGGGATTGTTTTCTCGTGACATGTTGTACTTTATGTTAGTGAAAAAATTTGGTCGATAAATTCGGTATTTATTTCTGAAGAACACCAACATTTTGAGAAAATCTGCATTTTTTTAAATTTAAACATATCTGTTTGTAAAACAGACAGTAATACCACACAAAATATTAACTAGTTAACATTTTCCACATGTCTACTTTATGTTTGCATCGTTTTTTGAACGTCCTTTTATTTTTATAGGACGTTACAAGGCTTAGAATTTTAGAAAGTCCCCATAAATCACCCCATTTTGAAAACTGCATCCCTCAATGTATTCGAATCAGCATTCACAAACTGTTTTAACCTTTTAGGCGTTTCACAGGAATTAAAGCAAAGTAGAGGTGAAATTTACACATTTTATTTTTTTTGCCGAAATTCATTTCTAATACATTTTTTTCAATATTTTATGACCCAGATTCGGCAGTTTTTAGAAATATCCCACATGTGGCCCTAGTGTGCTAATGGACTAAAACACTGGCCTCAGAAACAAAGGAGCACCTAGAGGATTTTGGACCCCCTTTTTTTTTTAGAAATATTTTTTGGCCACTTTGTCAGGTTTGAAGAGGTCTTGTGGTGTCAAAACAGTGGAACCCCCCCAAAAGTGACCCCATTTTGGAAGCTACACCTGTCAAGGAATTTATCTAGGGGTATAGTTAGCATTTTGACCACACACGTTTTTCGCTAAATATATTGGAATTAGTCTGTGAAAATAAAAAATTTCTGAAAAAACATAGAAATTTTTAATATTTACAAAGGAATAACGAAAAAAATGCACCCCAACATTTGTAAAGCAATGTCTCCCGATTACGGCAATACCCCATATGTGGTAATAAACTGCTGTTTGGAACCACAGCAGGGCTCAGAAGGGAAAGAGTGCCTTTTGGATTTCTGAGTTTGCTGGATTGGTTTTCGGTGCCATGTCACATTTGCAATGCCCTGGCGGGACCGAAACAGTGGAAACCCCCCAAAAGTTACCCCATTTTGGAGACTACACTTCTCAAGGAATTTATCTAGGGGTACAGTTAGTATTTTGACCACACAGGTTTTTCGCTAAATATATTGGAATTAGTCTGTAAAAATGAAAAAACAGAGACATTTTAAATTTTTACAAGGAATAAAGGTAAAAAAAGAACCACAACATTTGTAAAGCAATTTCTCCTGATTACGGCAATACCCCATATGAGGTAATAAACTGCTGATTGGACCCACGGCAGGGCTCAGAATTTTGCTGGATTGGTTTTCAGTGCCATGTCGCGTTTGCAATGCACTGGAGGGACCAAAACTGTGGAAATCCCCCAAAAGTGACCCCATTTTGGAAAATCCCTCAAGGAATTTTTTTACGGGTATAGTGAGCATTTAGACCCCACAGGTCTTTTGCAGAATTTATTAGAATTAGGGTTTGTTCACATGTTCACACGAAAACGCCAATTATGCCTGAATTTCAGACGTTTTTACAAGTGCAGGCGTTTGTCGCGGCGTCTTTTACGGACGTAATTGGAGCTGGTTTTCATTGAATTCAATGGGCAGATGTTTGCAGCCGGTTTTGAGACGTTTTTTCAGCCGTAATTCGAGGCGTAAAACGCCTGTATTACGTCCGTAAATAGGGTGTGTGAACATACCCTAAGGCCACGAAAATGAATATCAAAATTTTTTCCACTAAAATGTTGAATTTTCTCATTTTCACAAGGGATAAAGCAGAAAAAAATTAAATTAAATTGTTGTAAAGCAATTTCTCCCGAGTATGGAAATACACCACATGTGGTCATACGTTTTTTTTCATTAGAAATGAATTAACCCTTTCAGGACTGATCCATTTTTTGCTTTCTTATTTTCGTTTTTCACTCCCCGCCTTACAAGAGCCATAACTTTTTTTATTTTTCCCTCAATAGAGCGGTGTGAGGGCTTATTTTTTGCAGGAGGAGCTGTAGCTTCTATTGACATCATTTAAAGTACCATAAAATGTACTGGGAAACTGAAAATAAATTATTTGCGGACTGAAATTGGAAAAACTGATTCCATTTTTTGTGGGTTTCGGATTTACAGCTTTCGCCATGCGATAAAAATGAAAAATTTACTTTATTATGCGGCTCAATACAATTACGGTGATACCAAATTTATATAATTTTTTTATATTTTACTACTTTTACAAAGAAAAATCTATTGGTTAAAATAAAAATTGTTTTGTGTCACCACATTCTGAGAGCCGTAACTTTTTTATATTTCGGTTAATTGAGCGGTGGGAGATCTTATTTTTTGCGGACGAGCTGTAGTTTTTATTGGTACCATTTTTTGGTACATAAAAAGTGATTAAAAAGTTGTATTAATTAGTTTTTTTGAGATCTAAGGTGACGAAAAAAACAGCGATTTTGGCGGTTTAAATTCTAATTTTTTTTTACGGTGTTCACCGTGCGAGTTAAATAATGGTATATTGGAATAGTTTGGACTTTTACGGACGTAGCGATACCAATTTTATTCATTTTTTTACATTACTTTAGAAGAAAAATGGGAAAAGTTATATTTTTTTAAACAATTTTTTTCTCACTACTAATAACTTTAATTCTTCTACAGATTTTATTAGTCCCCTTAGGGGACTTGATCCAGCGATCATTGGATGTATTGCAGTATATTGTTATTTTTACAGGCTTCTGTAACAGCGTGATCACTCTACCTGTCCATTAGTCCCGGGTGTCAGCTGTAATACACAGCAGACACCCGCAGCGTATAGAGCGGGCTCAGCACGTGAGCAGGCTCCATACATCAACCCCCGCACCATGACATGCTATTAAGTCATAGTGCGCAAAGGGGTTAATGAACAGTGGATGGTTCAAAGTGAAAATTGCAATTTTCCACTGATATGCCATTTTAGTGCATAATATGTTGTGCCCAGTTTGTGCCACTGAAGACAAATACCTTATAAAACGTTAAGAGGGTTCTCCCGGGTATGGCGATGCCATATATGTGGGCGCAAACTGCTGTTTGTGCACGCTGCAGGGCTCAGAAGGGAAGAAGCGCCATTTTGCTTTTGGAGCGTAGATTTTGCTTGGTAATAGTTCTGTTTGGGGTTTTTGCTGGTATGTCAGTTTATAATGTGGGGGCATATGTAAGCTGTGCGGAGAACATCAGGGCATAATAAGAGGGTATAATCATGCGGTAAATAAATAATAATTCATAGATGTGTGTCCGGTGTCGCACTGATAAATGGCGCCCAATCTTATCCGCTTTTGGAACACTCTGCACATTTTGCATCGCCATATTCTGACAGTCAGAACTTCTTTATTTTTTCTCCACCGGAGCTGGGTGAGGGCTTAATGTTGAGGGACAATCTGTAGTTTTCATTGGTACCATTTTGGGGTAGATGCGATTTTTTGATCACTTTTTATTCTATTTTTTTGTAATTCTGACTAAAAACCAGGAATTCTGAAAATGTTTTTTAGTTTATTTTTTTTTGCAGCGATCACCGTACGCTATAAATGACATTGTTACTTTATTCTGCGGGCCGGTACGATTACGGCGATACCATATGTATATAATTTTTTTATATTTTGCAGCGTTTGCACAATCAAATCACTTATTTATAAAAAAATATATTTTCTGTGTCACCATATTCTGAGAGCCGTAACTTTTTTATTTTTAAGTCAAAAAAGCTGTGTAAGGGCTTGTTTTTTTGCGTGGGATGGATTGTAGTTTTTATTGGTACTATTTTTGGGTACATGCAACTTTTCGATCACTTTTTATTCTTTATTTTGGGAGGGGTGGCGTAGTTTTTTATTGATTTTTTTGGGGTGTTCATCGTGTGGGAAAAATAACATTATAGTTTTAAAGTTTGGGACGTTACGAACGCGGTGATACCAAATATGTGTACTTTTTTAACGTGTTCATTTTTTTCCTATAATAAAAGTCTTATAGGAAAAAAAAGCATTTTTTGTTTATGTAAACTTAAAACTTATATTTGAAACCCCCATAAAACACCCCATTTTAAAAACTGCACCCCTTAAAGTATTCAAAACAGCATTCAGAAAGTGTTTTAACCCTTCAGGTGTTTCACAGGAATTAAAGCAAAGTAGAGGTTAAATTTAGAAATTTCATTTTTTTTGCCCAAATTTATTTGTAATACATTTTTTTTTCTGCAAGACAGTTTTACCAGAGAAACACAACTCAATATTTATTGCCCAGATTCTGCAGTTTTTAGAAATATCCCACATGTGGCCCTAGTGTTTTAATGGACTGAAGCACAGGCCTCAGAAGCAAAGGAGCACTTAGTGGATTTTGGGACTTTCTGTTTTTTTTTTAGAATATATTTTAGGCACCATATCAGGTTTGAAGAGGTCTTGTGGTGCCAAAACAGTGGAAACCCCCCAAAAGTTACCCTATTTTGGAAACTACACCCCTCAAGGAATTTATCCAGGAGTATAGTTAGCGTTTTGAACTAAAGTTTTGACCTAGCTCCGGTCCTGGACTTTACAGCGGGATATCAGCTGTAATATACAGCTGACACCCGCTGGTGATGGCGCTGGCTCAGCTTCTGATTTCTAACTGCAGAGGGATCCAGGAGCCGGGTCCGCAGCAACCAGCTGACCCTGCGGAATAAATCTTGCTAAAACATTCCTGCATCTTATAGTCCACAGTCAAGGGACCCGGCTGCAATTTGATAGGTTAAACAACCTATCATTAGGGCGGTTCGGGCGGCCGCCCGGGGCCCGTGGCTCCCAGGGGGCCGATGGCCGCCGGAACCGCACTTGACCGCATGGGCCCCCTCATGCCCGGTGGCGTCGCTAGCACCGGAGGGGGCCCCGGTGGTAGCGGCAGCCAGATTAGTTTGTATCTGAGTTATAGGCACGTTAGGTCTGCAGAATGTCGCATTTGCAATGCCTTGGAGGGACCAAAACAGTGGAAACCCCCCAAAAGTTACCCCATTTTGGAGACTACACTTCTCAAGGAATTTATCTAGGGGTACAGTTAGTATTTTGGCCACACAGGTTTTTCGCTAAATATATTGGAATTAGTCTGTAAAAATGAAAAAACAGAGACATTTTACATTTTTACAAGGAATAAAGGTAAAAAAAGAACCACAACATTTGTAAAGCAATTTCTCCTGATTACGGCAATACCCCATATGAGGTAATAAACTGCTGATCGGACCCATGGCAGGGCTCAGAATTTTGCTGGATTGGTTTTCAGTGCCATGTCGCGTTTGCAATGCACTGGATGGACCAAAACTGTGGAAATCCCCCAAAAGTGACCCCATTTTGTAAAATCCCTCAAGGAATTTTTTTACGGGTATAGTGAGCATTTAGACCCCACAGGTCTTTTGCAGAATTTATTAGAATTAGGGTTTGTTCACATGTTCACACGAAAACGCCAATTACGCCTGAATTTCAGACGTTTTTACAAGTGCAGGCGTTTGTCGCGGCGTCTTTTACGGACGTAATTTGAGCTAGTTTTCATTGGAGTCAATGAAAAACGGCTCCAATTATGTCCCATGAAGTGACATGCACTTCTTTGAGGCAGGCGTCTTTTTACGCGCCGTCTTTTGACAGTGGCGCGTAAAAAAAAGCCTGTCTGCACAGAACACCGTAAGACCCATTGAATTCAATGGGCAGATGTTTGCAGACGGTTTTGAGAAGTTTTTTCAGCCGTAATTCGAGGCGTAAAACGCCTGTATTACGTCCGTAAATAGGGTGTGTGAACATACCCTAAGGCCACGAAAATGAATATCAAAATTTTTTCCACTAAAATGTTGAATTTTCTCATTTTCACAAGGGATAAAGGAGGAAAAAAATAAAATACAATTTTTATAAAGCAATTTCTCCCGAGTATGGAAATACACCACATGTGGTCATACGTTTTTTTTTTTCATTAGAAATGAATTAACCCTTTCAGGACTGATCCATTTTTTGCTTTCTTATTTTCGTTTTTCACTCCCCGCCTTACAAGAGCCATAACTTCTTTAATTTCCCTCAATAGAGTGGTGTGAGGGCTTATTTTTTGCAGGAGGAGCTGTAGCTTCTATTGACATCATTTAAAGTACCATAAAATGTACTGGGAAACTGAAAATAAATTATTTGCGGACTGAAATTGGAAAAAAATCTGATTCCATTTTTTGGGGGTTTCGCATTTACAGCTTTCGCCATGCGATAAAAATGAAAACTTTACTTTATTATGCGGCTCAATACAATTACGGTGATACCAAATTTATATAATTTTTTTATATTTTACTACTTTTACAAAGAAAAATCTATTGGTTAAAATAAAAATTGTTTTGTGTCACCACATTCTGAGAGCCGTAACTTTTTTATTTTTCGGTTAATTGAGCGGTGGGAGATCTTATTTTTTGCGGACGAGCTGTAGTTTTTATTGGTACCATTTTTTGGTACATAAAAAGTGATTAAAAAGTTGTATTAATTAGTTTTTTTGAGATCTAAGGTGACGAAAAAAACAGCGATTTTGGCGGTTTAAATTATAATTTTTTTTACGGTGTTCACCGTGCGAGTTAAATAATGGTATATTGGAATAGTTCGGACTTTTACGGACATAGCGATACCAATTTTATTCATTTTTTTTACATTACTTTAGAAGAAAAATGGGAAAAGTTATTTTTTTTTAAACTTTTAAATTATTTTTTTCTCACTACTAATAACTTTAATTCTTCTACAGATTTTATTAGTCCCCTTAGGGGACTTGATCCAGCGATCATTGGATGTATTGCAGTATATTGTTATTTTTACAGGCTTCTGTAACAGCGTGATCACTCTACCTGTCCATTAGTCCCGGGTGTCAGCTGTAATACACAGCAGACACCCGCAGCGTATAGAGCGGGCTCAGCACGTGAGCAGGCTCCATACATCAACCCCCGCACCATGACATGCTATTAAGTCATAGTGCGCAAAGGGGTTAATGAACAGTGGATGGTTCAAAGTGAAAATTGCAATTTTCCACTGATATGCCATTTTAGTGCATAATATGTTGTGCCCAGTTTGTGCCACTGAAGACAAATACCTTATAAAACGTTAAGAGGGTTCTCCCGCGTATGGCGATGCCATATATGTGGGCGCAAACTGCTGTTTCTGCACGCTGCAGGGCTCAGAAGGGAAGAAGCGCCATTTTGCTTTTGGAGCGTAGATTTTGCTTGGTAATAGTTCTGTTTGGGGTTTTTGCTGGTATGTCAGTTTATAATGTGGGGGCATATGTAAGCTGTGCGGAGAACATCAGGGCATAATAAGAGGGTATAATCATGCGGTAAATAAATAATAATTCATAGATGTGTGTCCGGTGTCGCACTGATAAATGGCGCCCAATCTTATCCGCTTTTGGAACACTCTGCACATTTTGCATCGCCATATTCTGACAGTCAGAACTTCTTTATTTTTTCTCCACCGGAGCTGGGTGAGGGCTTAATGTTGAGGGACAATCTGTAGTTTTCATTGGTACCATTTTGGGGTAGATGCGATTTTTTGATCACTTTTTATTCAATTTTTTTGTAATTCTGACTAAAAACCAGGAATTCTGAAAATGTTTTTTAGTTTATTTTTTTTTGCAGCGATCACCGTACGCTATAAATGACATTGTTACTTTATTCTGCGGGCCGGTACGATTACGGCGATACCATATGTATATAATTTTTTTATATTTTGCAGCGTTTGCACAATCAAATCACTTATTTATAAAAAAATATATTTTCTGTGTCACCATATTCTGAGAGCCGTAACTTTTTTATTTTTAAGTCAAAAAAGCTGTGTAAGGGCTTGTTTTTTTGCGTGGGATGGATTGTAGTTTTTATTGGTACTATTTTTGGGTACATGCAACTTTTCGATCACTTTTTATTCTTTATTTTGGGAGGGGTGGCGTAGTTTTTTATTGATTTTTTTGGGGTGTTCATCGTGTGGGAAAAATAACATTATAGTTTTAAAGTTTGGGACGTTACGAACGCGGTGATACCAAATATGTGTACTTTTTTAACGTGTTCATTTTTTTCCTATAATAAAAGTCTTATAGGAAAAAAAAGCATTTTTTGTTTATGTAAACTTAAAACTTATATTTGAAACCCCCATAAAACACCCCATTTTAAAAACTGCACCCCTTAAAGTATTCAAAACAGCATTCAGAAAGTGTTTTAACCCTTCAGGTGTTTCACAGGAATTAAAGCAAAGTAGAGGTTAAATTTAGAAATTTCATTTTTTTTGCCCAAATTTATTTGTAATACATTTTTTTTTCTGCAAGACAGTTTTACCAGAGAAACACAACTCAATATTTATTGCCCAGATTCTGCAGTTTTTAGAAATATCCCACATGTGGCCCTAGTGTTTTAATGGACTGAAGCACAGGCCTCAGAAGCAAAGGAGCACTTAGTGGATTTTGGGACTTTCTGTTTTTTTTTTAGAATATATTTTAGGCACCATATCAGGTTTGAAGAGGTCTTGTGGTGCCAAAACAGTGGAAACCCCCCAAAAGTTACCCTATTTTGGAAACTACACCCCTCAAGGAATTTATCCAGGAGTATAGTTAGCGTTTTGAACTAAAGTTTTGACCTAGCTCCGGTCCTGGACTTTACAGCGGGATATCAGCTGTAATATACAGCTGACACCCGCTGGTGATGGCGCTGGCTCAGCTTCTGATTTCTAACTGCAGAGGGATCCAGGAGCCGGGTCCGCAGCAACCAGCTGACCCTGCGGAATAAATCTTGCTAAAACATTCCTGCATCTTATAGTCCACAGTCAAGGGACCCGGCTGCAATTTGATAGGTTAAACAACCTATCATTAGGGCGGTTCGGGCGGCCGCCCGGGGCCCGTGGCTCCCAGGGGGCCGATGGCCGCCGGAACCGCACTTGACCGCATGGGCCCCCTCATGCCCGGTGGCGTCGCTAGCACCGGAGGGGGCCCCAGTGGTAGCGGCAGCCAGATTAGTTTGTATCTGAGTTATAGGCACGTTAGGTCTGCAGAATGTCGCATTTGCAATGCCTTGGAGGGACCAAAACAGTGGAAACCCCCCAAAAGTTACCCCATTTTGGAGACTACACTTCTCAAGGAATTTATCTAGGGGTACAGTTAGTATTTTGGCCACACAGGTTTTTCGCTAAATATATTGGAATTAGTCTGTAAAAATGAAAAAACAGAGACATTTTACATTTTTACAAGGAATAAAGGTAAAAAAAGAACCACAACATTTGTAAAGCAATTTCTCCTGATTACGGCAATACCCCATATGAGGTAATAAACTGCTGATCGGACCCATGGCAGGGCTCAGAATTTTGCTGGATTGGTTTTCAGTGCCATGTCGCGTTTGCAATGCACTGGAGGGACCAAAACTGTGGAAATCCCCCAAAAGTGACCCCATTTTGTAAAATCCCTCAAGGAATTTTTTTACGGGTATAGTGAGCATTTAGACCCCACAGGTCTTTTGCAGAATTTATTAGAATTAGGGTTTGTTCACATGTTCACACGAAAACGCCAATTACGCCTGAATTTCAGACGTTTTTACAAGTGCAGGCGTTTGTCGCGGCGTCTTTTACGGACGTAATTTGAGCTAGTTTTCATTGGAGTCAATGAAAAACGGCTCCAATTATGTCCCATGAAGTGACATGCACTTCTTTGAGGCAGGCGTCTTTTTACGCGCCGTCTTTTGACAGTGGCGCGTAAAAAAAAGCCTGTCTGCACAGAACACCGTAAGACCCATTGAATTCAATGGGCAGATGTTTGCAGACGGTTTTGAGAAGTTTTTTCAGCTGTAATTCGAGGCGTAAAACGCCTGTATTACGTCCGTAAATAGGGTGTGTGAACATACCCTAAGGCCACGAAAATGAATATCAAAATTTTTTCCACTAAAATGTTGAATTTTCTCATTTTCACAAGGGATAAAGGAGGAAAAAAATAAAATACAATTTTTATAAAGCAATTTCTCCCGAGTATGGAAATACACCACATGTGGTCATACGTTTTTTTTTTTCATTAGAAATGAATTAACCCTTTCAGGACTGATCCATTTTTTGCTTTCTTATTTTCGTTTTTCACTCCCCGCCTTACAAGAGCCATAACTTCTTTAATTTCCCTCAATAGAGTGGTGTGAGGGCTTATTTTTTGCAGGAGGAGCTGTAGCTTCTATTGACATCATTTAAAGTACCATAAAATGTACTGGGAAACTGAAAATAAATTATTTGCGGACTGAAATTGGAAAAAAATCTGATTCCATTTTTTGGGGGTTTCGCATTTACAGCTTTCGCCATGCGATAAAAATGAAAACTTTACTTTATTATGCGGCTCAATACAATTACGGTGATACCAAATTTATATAATTTTTTTATATTTTACTACTTTTACAAAGAAAAATCTATTGGTTAAAATAAAAATTGTTTTGTGTCACCACATTCTGAGAGCCGTAACTTTTTTATTTTTCGGTTAATTGAGCGGTGGGAGATCTTATTTTTTGCGGACGAGCTGTAGTTTTTATTGGTACCATTTTTTGGTACATAAAAAGTGATTAAAAAGTTGTATTAATTAGTTTTTTTGAGATCTAAGGTGACGAAAAAAACAGCGATTTTGGCGGTTTAAATTATAATTTTTTTTACGGTGTTCACCGTGCGAGTTAAATAATGGTATATTGGAATAGTTCGGACTTTTACGGACATAGCGATACCAATTTTATTCATTTTTTTTACATTACTTTAGAAGAAAAATGGGAAAAGTTATTTTTTTTTAAACTTTTAAATTATTTTTTTCTCACTACTAATAACTTTAATTCTTCTACAGATTTTATTAGTCCCCTTAGGGGACTTGATCCAGCGATCATTGGATGTATTGCAGTATATTGTTATTTTTACAGGCTTCTGTAACAGCGTGATCACTCTACCTGTCCATTAGTCCCGGGTGTCAGCTGTAATACACAGCAGACACCCGCAGCGTATAGAGCGGGCTCAGCACGTGAGCAGGCTCCATACATCAACCCCCGCACCATGACATGCTATTAAGTCATAGTGCGCAAAGGGGTTAATGAACAGTGGATGGTTCAAAGTGAAAATTGCAATTTTCCACTGATATGCCATTTTAGTGCATAATATGTTGTGCCCAGTTTGTGCCACTGAAGACAAATACCTTATAAAACGTTAAGAGGGTTCTCCCGCGTATGGCGATGCCATATATGTGGGCGCAAACTGCTGTTTCTGCACGCTGCAGGGCTCAGAAGGGAAGAAGCGCCATTTTGCTTTTGGAGCGTAGATTTTGCTTGGTAATAGTTCTGTTTGGGGTTTTTGCTGGTATGTCAGTTTATAATGTGGGGGCATATGTAAGCTGTGCGGAGAACATCAGGGCATAATAAGAGGGTATAATCATGCGGTAAATAAATAATAATTCATAGATGTGTGTCCGGTGTCGCACTGATAAATGGCGCCCAATCTTATCCGCTTTTGGAACACTCTGCACATTTTGCATCGCCATATTCTGACAGTCAGAACTTCTTTATTTTTTCTCCACCGGAGCTGGGTGAGGGCTTAATGTTGAGGGACAATCTGTAGTTTTCATTGGTACCATTTTGGGGTAGATGCGATTTTTTGATCACTTTTTATTCTATTTTTTTGTAATTCTGACTAAAAACCAGGAATTCTGAAAATGTTTTTTAGTTTATTTTTTTTTGCAGCGATCACCGTACGCTATAAATGACATTGTTACTTTATTCTGCGGGCCGGTACGATTACGGCGATACCATATGTATATAATTTTTTTATATTTTGCAGCGTTTGCACAATCAAATCACTTATTTATAAAAAAATATATTTTCTGTGTCACCATATTCTGAGAGCCGTAACTTTTTTATTTTTAAGTCAAAAAAGCTGTGTAAGGGCTTGTTTTTTTGCGTGGGATGGATTGTAGTTTTTATTGGTACTATTTTTGGGTACATGCAACTTTTCGATCACTTTTTATTCTTTATTTTGGGAGGGGTGGCGTAGTTTTTTATTGATTTTTTTGGGGTGTTCATCGTGTGGGAAAAATAACATTATAGTTTTAAAGTTTGGGACGTTACGAACGCGGTGATACCAAATATGTGTACTTTTTTAACGTGTTCATTTTTTTCCTATAATAAAAGTCTTATAGGAAAAAAAAGCATTTTTTGTTTATGTAAACTTAAAACTTATATTTGAAACCCCCATAAAACACCCCATTTTAAAAACTGCACCCCTTAAAGTATTCAAAACAGCATTCAGAAAGTGTTTTAACCCTTCAGGTGTTTCACAGGAATTAAAGCAAAGTAGAGGTTAAATTTAGAAATTTCATTTTTTTTGCCCAAATTTATTTGTAATACATTTTTTTTTCTGCAAGACAGTTTTACCAGAGAAACACAACTCAATATTTATTGCCCAGATTCTGCAGTTTTTAGAAATATCCCACATGTGGCCCTAGTGTTTTAATGGACTGAAGCACAGGCCTCAGAAGCAAAGGAGCACTTAGTGGATTTTGGGACTTTCTGTTTTTTTTTTAGAATATATTTTAGGCACCATATCAGGTTTGAAGAGGTCTTGTGGTGCCAAAACAGTGGAAACCCCCCAAAAGTTACCCTATTTTGGAAACTACACCCCTCAAGGAATTTATCCAGGAGTATAGTTAGCGTTTTGAACTAAAGTTTTGACCTAGCTCCGGTCCTGGACTTTACAGCGGGATATCAGCTGTAATATACAGCTGACACCCGCTGGTGATGGCGCTGGCTCAGCTTCTGATTTCTAACTGCAGAGGGATCCAGGAGCCGGGTCCGCAGCAACCAGCTGACCCTGCGGAATAAATCTTGCTAAAACATTCCTGCATCTTATAGTCCACAGTCAAGGGACCCGGCTGCAATTTGATAGGTTAAACAACCTATCATTAGGGCGGTTCGGGCGGCCGCCCGGGGCCCGTGGCTCCCAGGGGGCCGATGGCCGCTGGAACCGCACTTGACCGCATGGGCCCCCTCATGCCCGGTGGCGTCGCTAGCACCGGAGGGGGCCCCGGTGGTAGCGGCAGCCAGATTAGTTTGTATCTGAGTTATAGGCACGTTAGGTCTGCAGAATGTCGCATTTGCAATGCCTTGGAGGGACCAAAACAGTGGAAACCCCCCAAAAGTTACCCCATTTTGGAGACTACACTTCTCAAGGAATTTATCTAGGGGTACAGTTAGTATTTTGGCCACACAGGTTTTTCGCTAAATATATTGGAATTAGTCTGTAAAAATGAAAAAACAGAGACATTTTACATTTTTACAAGGAATAAAGGTAAAAAAAGAACCACAACATTTGTAAAGCAATTTCTCCTGATTACGGCAATACCCCATATGAGGTAATAAACTGCTGATCGGACCCATGGCAGGGCTCAGAATTTTGCTGGATTGGTTTTCAGTGCCATGTCGCGTTTGCAATGCACTGGAGGGACCAAAACTGTGGAAATCCCCCAAAAGTGACCCCATTTTGTAAAATCCCTCAAGGAATTTTTTTACGGGTATAGTGAGCATTTAGACCCCACAGGTCTTTTGCAGAATTTATTAGAATTAGGGTTTGTTCACATGTTCACACGAAAACGCCAATTACGCCTGAATTTCAGACGTTTTTACAAGTGCAGGCGTTTGTCGCGGCGTCTTTTACGGACGTAATTTGAGCTAGTTTTCATTGGAGTCAATGAAAAACGGCTCCAATTATGTCCCATGAAGTGACATGCACTTCTTTGAGGCAGGCGTCTTTTTACGCGCCGTCTTTTGACAGTGGCGCGTAAAAAAAAGCCTGTCTGCACAGAACACCGTAAGACCCATTGAATTCAATGGGCAGATGTTTGCAGACGGTTTTGAGAAGTTTTTTCAGCCGTAATTCGAGGCGTAAAATGCCTGTATTACGTCCGTAAATAGGGTGTGTGAACATACCCTAAGGCCACGAAAATGAATATCAAAATTTTTTCCACTAAAATGTTGAATTTTCTCATTTTCACAAGGGATAAAGGAGGAAAAAAATAAAATACAATTTTTATAAAGCAATTTCTCCCGAGTATGGAAATACACCACATGTGGTCATACGTTTTTTTTTTTCATTAGAAATGAATTAACCCTTTCAGGACTGATCCATTTTTTGCTTTCTTATTTTCGTTTTTCACTCCCCGCCTTACAAGAGCCATAACTTCTTTAATTTCCCTCAATAGAGTGGTGTGAGGGCTTATTTTTTGCAGGAGGAGCTGTAGCTTCTATTGACATCATTTAAAGTACCATAAAATGTACTGGGAAACTGAAAATAAATTATTTGCGGACTGAAATTGGAAAAAAATCTGATTCCATTTTTTGGGGGTTTCGCATTTACAGCTTTCGCCATGCGATAAAAATGAAAACTTTACTTTATTATGCGGCTCAATACAATTACGGTGATACCAAATTTATATAATTTTTTTATATTTTACTACTTTTACAAAGAAAAATCTATTGGTTAAAATAAAAATTGTTTTGTGTCACCACATTCTGAGAGCCGTAACTTTTTTATTTTTCGGTTAATTGAGCGGTGGGAGATCTTATTTTTTGCGGACGAGCTGTAGTTTTTATTGGTACCATTTTTTGGTACATAAAAAGTGATTAAAAAGTTGTATTAATTAGTTTTTTTGAGATCTAAGGTGACGAAAAAAACAGCGATTTTGGCGGTTTAAATTATAATTTTTTTTACGGTGTTCACCGTGCGAGTTAAATAATGGTATATTGGAATAGTTCGGACTTTTACGGACATAGCGATACCAATTTTATTCATTTTTTTTACATTACTTTAGAAGAAAAATGGGAAAAGTTATTTTTTTTTAAACTTTTAAATTATTTTTTTCTCACTACTAATAACTTTAATTCTTCTACAGATTTTATTAGTCCCCTTAGGGGACTTGATCCAGCGATCATTGGATGTATTGCAGTATATTGTTATTTTTACAGGCTTCTGTAACAGCGTGATCACTCTACCTGTCCATTAGTCCCGGGTGTCAGCTGTAATACACAGCAGACACCCGCAGCGTATAGAGCGGGCTCAGCACGTGAGCAGGCTCCATACATCAACCCCCGCACCATGACATGCTATTAAGTCATAGTGCGCAAAGGGGTTAATGAACAGTGGATGGTTCAAAGTGAAAATTGCAATTTTCCACTGATATGCCATTTTAGTGCATAATATGTTGTGCCCAGTTTGTGCCACTGAAGACAAATACCTTATAAAACGTTAAGAGGGTTCTCCCGCGTATGGCGATGCCATATATGTGGGCGCAAACTGCTGTTTCTGCACGCTGCAGGGCTCAGAAGGGAAGAAGCGCCATTTTGCTTTTGGAGCGTAGATTTTGCTTGGTAATAGTTCTGTTTGGGGTTTTTGCTGGTATGTCAGTTTATAATGTGAGGGCATATGTAAGCTGTGCGGAGAACATCAGGGCATAATAAGAGGGTATAATCATGCGGTAAATAAATAATAATTCATAGATGTGTGTCCGGTGTCGCACTGATAAATGGCGCCCAATCTTATCCGCTTTTGGAACACTCTGCACATTTTGCATCGCCATATTCTGACAGTCAGAACTTCTTTATTTTTTCTCCACCGGAGCTGGGTGAGGGCTTAATGTTGAGGGACAATCTGTAGTTTTCATTGGTACCATTTTGGGGTAGATGCGATTTTTTGATCACTTTTTATTCTATTTTTTTGTAATTCTGACTAAAAACCAGGAATTCTGAAAATGTTTTTTTAGTTTATTTTTTTTTGCAGCGATCACCGTACGCTATAAATGACATTGTTACTTTATTCTGCGGGCCGGTACGATTACGGCGATACCATATGTATATAATTTTTTTATATTTTGCAGCGTTTGCACAATCAAATCACTTATTTATAAAAAAATATATTTTCTGTGTCACCATATTCTGAGAGCCGTAACTTTTTTATTTTTAAGTCAAAAAAGCTGTGTAAGGGCTTGTTTTTTTGCGCGATGGATTGTAGTTTTTATTGGTACTATTTTTGGGTACATGCAACTTTTTGATCACTTTTTATTCTTTATTTTGGGAGGGGTGGCATAGTTTTTTATTGATTTTTTTGGGGTGTTCATCGTGTGGGAAAAATAACATTATAGTTTTAAAGTTTGGGACGTTACGAACGCGGTGATACCAAATATGTGTACTTTTTTAACGTGTTCATTTTTTTCCTATAATAAAAGTCTTATAGGAAAAAAAAGCATTTTTTGTTTATGTAAACTTAAAACTTATATTTGAAACCCCCATAAAACACCCCATTTTAAAAACTGCACCCCTTAGGCTGGGTTCACACGTGGCGGAATTTCACTTAAATTCCGCTGCGGACACTCCGCAGCGTTAATCCGCAGCGGAGCCGTTTGTCCATTGACTTACACTTTAATTTAGCAGTGTTCGTTTAGACGAGGCGTAAAATTCCGCTGCGGAGCATAGGCTGCGGAGCGGAATTTGGTGTCCGCAGCATGCTCTGTCTGTTGCGGAGCAGTGGCGGACTCATGGCGGAATTTCTCCATTGACTTCAATGGAGATTCTAAGTTCCGTAATGAAGTCCGCAGCTGTCATGCACATGTTATGTGTGCTGCGGATGCGTCTTGCTTTTTTAACATGACATTTCTTCATTCTGGCTGGACCTATGTATTTCTAGGTCTACAGCCAGACTGAGGAAGTCAATGGGGCTCCCGTAATGACGGGAGCGTTGCTAGGAGACGTCTGTAAATAGTCACTGTCCAGGGTGCTGAAAGAGTTAAGCGATCGGCAGTAACTGTTTCTGCACCCTGGATAGTGACTACCGATCACAATATACAGCAACCTGTAAAAAAATATAAGTTCATACTTACCGAGAACTCCCTGCTTCTGTCTCCAGTCCGGCCTCCCAGGATGACGTTTCAGTCTAAGTGACGGCTGCAGCCAATCACAGGCCAAGCACAGGCTGCAGCGGTCACATGGACTGGCGCGTCATCCAGGGAGGTCGGGCTGGATGCCGAAAGAGGGACGCGTCACCAAGACAACGGCCGGTAAGTATTAAATTCGTTTACTTTCACTAGGGAAAGTGCTGTCCCTTCTCTCTATCCTGCACTGATAGGGAGAAGGGAAGCACTTTTCCCGCAGTCCGCAGCAGCTAGTCCGCATCAATTTACTGCACATTTTGTGCAGATCCGCAGCAGAATCTGCAACGCAGATTCTGTGCGGCATTGATGCGGACAGTTGCGGAGGAAATCCGCCACGTGTGGTCATGCCCTTAAAGTATTCAAAACAGCATTCAGAAAGTGTTTTAACCCTTCAGGTGTTTCACAGGAATTAAAGCAAAGTAGAGGTTAAATTTAGAAATTTCATTTTTTTTGCCCAAATTTATTTGTAATACATTTTTTTTTCTGCAAGACAGTTTTACCAGAGAAACACAACTCAATATTTATTGCCCAGATTCTGCAGTTTTTAGAAATATCCCACATGTGGCCCTAGTGTTTTAATGGACTGAAGCACAGGCCTCAGAAGCAAAGGAGCACTTAGTGGATTTTGGGACTTTCTGTTTTTTTTTTAGAATATATTTTAGGCACCATATCAGGTTTGAAGAGGTCTTGTGGTGCCAAAACAGTGGAAACCCCCAAAAAGTTACCCTATTTTGGAAACTACACCCCTCAAGGAATTTATCCAGGAGTATAGTTAGCGTTTTGAACTAAAGTTTTGACCTAGCTCCGGTCCTGGACTTTACAGCGGGATATCAGCTGTAATATACAGCTGACACCCGCTGGTGATGGCGCTGGCTCAGCTTCTGATTTCTAACTGCAGAGGGATACAGGAGCCGGGTCCGCAGCAACCAGCTGACCCTGCGGAATAAATCTTGCTAAAACATTCCTGCGTCTTATAGTCCACAGTCAAGGGACCCGGCTGCAATTTGATAGGTTAAACAACCAGTGGCGGATCATCATTAGGGCGGTTCGGGCGGCCGCCCGGGGCCCGTGGCTCCCAGGGGGCCGATGGCCGCCGGAACCGCACTTGACCGCACGGGCCCCCTCATGCCCGGTGGCGTCGCTAGCACCGGAGGGGGCCCCGGTGGTAGCGGCAGCCAGATTCGTTTGTATCTGAGTTATAGGCACGTTAGGTCTGCAGAATGTCGCATTTGCAATGCCTTGGAGGGACCAAAACCGTGGAAACCCCCCAAAAGTTACCCCATTTTGGAGACTACACTTCTCAAGGAATTTATCTAGGGGTACAGTTAGTATTTTGACCACACAGGTTTTTCGCTAAATATATTGGAATTAGTCTGTAAAAATGAAAAAAACAGAGACATTTTAAATTTTTACAAGGAATAAAGGTAAAAAAAGAACCACAACATTTGTAAAGCAATTTCTCCTGATTACGGCAATACCTCATATGAGGTAATAAACTGCTGATCGGACCCATGGCAGGGCTCAGAATTTTGCTGTATTGGTTTTCAGTGCCATGTCGCGTTTGCAATGCACTGGTGGGACCAAAACTGTGGAAATCCCCCAAAAGTGACCCGATTTTGGAAAATCCCTCAAGGAATTTTTTTACGGGTATAGTGAGCATTTAGACCCCACAGGTCTTTTACAGAATTTATTAGAATTAGGGTTTGTTCACATGTTCACACGAAAACGCCAATTATGCCTGAATTTCAGACGTTTTTACAAGTGCAGGCGTTTGTCGCGGCGTCTTTTACGGACGTAATTGGAGCTGGTTTTCATTGAATTCAATGGGCAGATGTTTGCAGACGGTTTTGAGACGTTTTTTCAGCCGTAATTCGAGGCGTAAAACGCCTGTATTACATCCGTAAATAGGGTGTGTGAACATACTTATGTACGATGCTAGGAGTCCCTGCCTCGCTGCAGGACAACTGTCCCGTACTGAAAACATGATTACAGTACGGGACAGTTGTCCTGCAGCGAGGCAGGGACTCCTAGCATCGTACATAAGTATGATGCTAGGAGCCCGGCTCCCTGCACTGTGTTCGGTCCGGTACTTGCGGCCGAAATACGTCCGTCAGTTACGGACGTAATTAGTGTGTGTGCACATACCCTTATTTTTTGCAGGAGGAGCTGTAGCTTCTATTGACATCATTTAAAGTACCATAAAATGTACTGGGAAACTGAAAACAAATTATTTGCGGACTGAAATTGGAAAAAAATCTGATTACATTTTTTTGGGGTTTCGCATTTACAGGGTTCGCCATGCGATAAAAATGAAAACTTTACTTTATTATGCGGCTCAATACAATTACGGTGATACCAAATTTATATAATTTTTTTTATATTTTACTACTTTTACAAAGAAAAATCTATTGGTTAAAATAAAAATTGTTTTGTTTCACCACATTCTGAGAGCCGTAACTTTTTTATTTTTCGGTTAATTGAGCGGTGGGAGATCTTATTTTTTGCGGACGAGCTGTAGTTTTTATTGGTACAATTTTTAGGTACATAAAAAGTGATTAAATGTTGTATTAATTAGTTTTTTTGAGATCTAAGGTGACGAAAAAAACAGCGATTTTGGCGGTTTAAATTATATTTTTTTTTTACGGTGTTCACCGTGCGAGTTAAATAATGGTATATTGGAATAGTTTGGACTTTTACGGACGTAGCGATACCAATTTTATTCATTTTTTTACATTACTTTAGAAGAAAAATGGGAAAAGTTATTTTTTTTTAAACTTTTAAATAATTTTTTTCTCACTACTAATAACTTTAATTCTTCTACAGATTTTATTAGTCCCCTTAGGGGACTTGATCCAGCGATCATTGGATGTATTGCAGTATATTGTTATTTTTACAGGCTTCTGTAACAGCGTGATCACTCTACCTGTCCATTAGTCCCGGGTGTCAGCTGTAATACACAGCAGACACCCGCAGCGTATAGAGCGGGCTCAGCACGTGAGCAGGCTCCATACATCAACCCCCGCACCATGACATGCTATTAAGTCATAGTGCGCAAAGGGGTTAATGAACAGTGGATGGTTCAAAGTGAAAATTGCAATTTTCCACTGATATGCCATTTTAGTGCATAATATGTTGTGCCCAGTTTGTGCCACTGAAGACAAATACCTTATAAAACGTTAAGAGGGTTCTCCCGCGTATGGCGATGCCATATATGTGGGCGCAAACTGCTGTTTGTGCACGCTGCAGGGCTCAGAAGGGAAGAAGCGCCATTTTGCTTTTGGAGCGTAGATTTTGCTTGGTAATAGTTCTGTTTGGGGTTTTTTGCTCGTATGTCAGTTTATAATGTGGGGGCATATGTAAGCTGTGCGGAGAACATCAGGGCATAATAAGAGGGTATAATCATGCGGTAAATAAATAATAATTCATAGATGTGTGTCCGGTGTCGCACTGATAAATGGCGCCCAATCTTATCCGCTTTTGGAACACTCTGCACATTTTGCATCGCCATATTCTGACAGTCAGAACTTCTTTATTTTTTCTCCACCGGAGCTGGGTGAGGGCTTATTGTTGAGGGACAATCTGTAGTTTTCATTGGTACCATTTTGGGGTACATGCGATTTTTTGATCACTTTTTATTATATTTTTTTGTAATTCTGACTAAAAACCTGGAATTCTGACAATGTTTTTTAGTTTATTTTTTTTTGCAGCGATCACCGTACGCTATAAATGACATTGTTACTTTATTCTGCGGGCTCCCATCTCTACCCTTACCAAGAAGGATGTGAACACCAAGGTGTGGACTCCAGAGGCAGAGTCCGCATTTATTAGCCTCAAGAAAGCCTTCACTTCAGCTTCGATCCTCCATCATCCTGAAGTATCTCGGCAGTTCTCACTGGAAGTGGACGCTTCCTCTGTTGGTGCTGGTGCACTTCTGTTCCAGAGGAGCTCCAAAGGAAAGGCAGTAGTATGTGGCTACTATTCTAGACTTTTTTCTTCTGCTGAGCGCATTTACTCTATTGGAGATCGGGAGCTACTGGACATCAAATTGGCTCTGGAGGAGTAGAGACATCTTCTAGAGGGCGCAGCTCACCCCCTGATCTTCACCGACCACAAGAACCTTACATACCTTCAGCCTGCTCAATGACTGAATCCCCGTCAAGCCAGGTGGTCGCTGTTCTTCACCCATTTCCAGTCTGTGCGCCACTACCGTCCCGCTGACAAGAATGCCCTGTCCAGATCATTTGAGACGGAAGACATGGTGGAGTCCCTTCAGACTATCATAGACCCGTCCTGCATTGTCACTGCTAATCCTCTGCAGGTTAGAGACATCCCTCCGGGGAGGACTTTTGTTCGGTTGACAGACAGGAGAAGAATTCTCAGATATGGACACAGTTCTAAACTAGCTGGGCACCCTGGTGTCTGTAAAACCTGAGACCTGATTGCTCGTCACTTCTGGTGGCCCACGCTACCTAAAGATGTTCTGGACTTTGTCTCTTCTTGCACAGTGTGTGCTTCTAACAAAGTTACTCACTCCAAGCCTGCCGGCCTGCTTCTACCTCTGCCTGTACCCAATGCCCCCTGGCAGCACATTGCGATGGACTTTGTCACAGACCTTCCCCCCTCAGCAGGATGCAACACTGTCTGGGTGGTGGTGGACCGGTTCTCTAAGATGGCACATTTTATCCCGCTGACCGGCCTACCTTCTGCTCCCCGACTGGCGAGTCTCTTCATTCAACACATCTTTCGCTTACATGGCTTGCCTCTTCACATTGTGTCCGACCAGGGGTTTCAGTTTAGTTCAAAGTTCTGGAGAGCCTTCTGTAAACTCCTGGATGTGAGATTGGACTTTTCCTCAGCCAATCACCCCCAGTCCAATGGGCAAGTTGAGAGGATCAACTAGATCATGGAGAATTATCTCCGCCACTTCATCTCTTTACAGCACGATAACTGGGTACAGCTACTTCCATGGGCTGAGTTCTCGTACAACAACCACATAAGTGAGTCCACCACTTCCACTCCATTTCATATTGTGTACAGTCAACATCCTAGAGTCCCTCTTCCAGTGTCGACTACATCTCAAGTACCCGCTGCTGACTGCATATGGGGACTTTCTTGAAATCTGGCAACAGACCCGGTCCTCTATTTTGCTGGCAGTCGATCGCATGAAGAGAAAAGCAGATACAAGGAGAAGAGAGCCGTTTCAGTATCTTCCGGGTACCAAAGTCTGCCTGTCCTCTCGGAACAGTCGTTTGAAGGTGCCTTCTTACAAGTTTGCTCCCAGGTTCCTTGGTCCTTTCGAAATTCTGCAACAAATAAACCTCCTATAAGCTGTGTCTGCCTCCTACCCTCAGAATCCCCAACTCCTTCCATGTGTCCCTCCTGAAACCAGTGGTCCTGAACCGCTACAGCAAGACTTCTAGTTCCACAGTTGCTCCCAGCGGTACTTCTGATGTGTTCGAGGTGAGGGAGATCCTGGACTGCAAAAGGGTAGGAGGAAGGACTTTCTATTTGGTGAACTGGAGAGGGTTTGGTCCTGAGGAGAGGTCCTGGGAGCCAGAAGAGAACCTCAGTGCTCCTGCTCTTATTAAAAAAATTCCTCTCTCACTCTAGCCCCAAGAAAAGGGGGCTTAAGAGGGGAGATAGTGTAGAGCCCATGGTCACAGGCCGTCGGGTTTACTCACCTCCCGACGCCCGCAGCCATGGATTCGTGAGCGCTGGTCCCCATCTCCTTTCTAGGAGACGCCAGCACTCACTTCCGGTCTGCTGTATCCAATAGGGTGCACGCGCATGCTCGTTCCCGGCCTTAAAGGGCCAGCGCATGAGGAAATCATCATCATCATCAACTGCCCATGATTTCCTGGTCTATAAGAAGGCCCCAGCCCTTCTGATCCTTGCCTGAGTGTTGTTCGTTATCCCAAGTCTGTCTTGCAAATGGTCCCTTAGTGTTTCCCGCTCCAGTTGTTACCCGTGCCCCGTTACCTGTTCCTGTATCCCGTACTGTTCTTGTTCCTGTGCATACTAGTGACGGAGTTGTGTCTTCTGCACCTGCTGTCGTTTGCCACGTCCAGTGTCTTCTGACACGACCAGTGTCTTCTGCCACGTCCAGTGTCTTCTGCCACATCGGATACTGCCCGCCACGTTTGGCGCTACCTGCTGAACCAACCTCCATCCGTGCTGAAGCCACAGCCACTGTCTAGACTTGTTCAGTTACCCAAGTGTTACTACTACTATAGACTTTCGTATAGACTGTGACCTGGTCAGCTGCCTCTCCGCTACGGTGGAGCGGCCTAGTGGGTCCACATATCCTGGGACCGTGACATAGATGGCAGACCTGTGGGCCTTCATTAGGGCCCCAGGCCACCATAACAACTATCACATTGGGTGCGTGGACCCACTGGGCCGTACCGCCTTGACGGTATGGCAGCTGGCCAACAGGACGCAGGTCACAGTCTATAGTTCGTATAGTGTAGCAAGGGTAACATAGAGGTTGGACACTACAGCCAAGTCTAAGGACGCTAGAGTCGTCCGAAACGCGTAGGCTCAAAGGATTAATATTCCCCACTTTTGCACACCAGGACTCCACACTATTGGACCTTTTAAACCAAGACCATTAAACTTGGAAACCGCTTCCATTTTATTTTATCCAGAGCGCTGGATCTAACCTCTCTGTTACCCTTGCTACATATATCGTGTGCCGACACGAGGACCCGGGCGCTATCAGCGACACTAACATTTGTGTCAGGTGAGCTGGAGGATTCCTCCCCATTTTCTTTTTTCTTCGTATAGTGTACCTGTGGCAGCTTGGACACTAGCAATGACAGACTCGGCTGGGACTTAGGCAGCAGGCAGACGTCAGGCGTGGTGTAGCAGGATAGGCGTGGAATACAGTACAGCACAACTACAGCTCAGCATGGCACTTGACCAGTTAGCACGGGATACAGGAACGGGGAACACTAGGAACTGGGAAACACTAGGAGACAATTTGCTAGACAAACTTAGGGTACAACAACAACGCTCAGGCATGGGAGGAAGGGGCTGGGCCCTTCTCATAGTCCAGGGTACTCATAGGCTAATTTGGACATTAAACTCCGGTGCGTGCGCTGGCCCTTTAAGAGCGGGCACCAGCGTGCGTGCGCATATGGACAGTGTCAATGACGTGGGCAGAAGTTGTGGAGTCCCCAGGCAGAGCATCAGCTGATGCTCTGCTCGGGGACTCCAGCGATAGGCAACCCCTGAATTGGCCAAATATGGACGTCGGTAGCAGGGCTGGAGTCCCGAGCAAAGCGCTAGCTGATGCTGTGCTCGGGACTCAAGCAATAGGCAATGTGACAGCCCTTTGCGGTCATGTTCACGAATAGCACATGAAGCAAGGGCTCAGTCACGTGGGGCCGTGTCGGAGCGTCCTCATTATTAGAAAAGCTCCAGCACTTCCTGAATAATTCATGAGGTTTGAACTGCACTGAACAATTTTTAATTCAAATATATTAGTAAGTTACTTAGTTTCACATAAATGTATTATTGCAATGCAATTTTTGGTCCTCGGATAACCCCTTTAACGTCTGTCACGTACTAATACGTGATATGTCGCTAAGGGGTTATTGAACGTGCAGTGGACTGCAGCCGCTGCATTAGGGCCTGTTCACATCGCTTAGGGCAAGTCAACTGCGCTATTGATTCCGTCATTAAAATGGAAACCTGCCGGAATGGTGACGAACGGAAACCATTAGCAATGTTTCCGTCACCATTGATATCAATGGTGACGGAAACGGAAGCTGTGGTGGTTTCAGTTTGACTTTTCGTTGCAGGGTTCACCCGACGGAAACCTCCGACGGAACCCCGAAACGGAAAACCAACGCTGATGTGAACAGGCCCTTAGATAGTAAATTCTAATAAATTTGTTGCTATAATAGCACTATCTAGGCATTCAGCCTTAATCTACTCACTGTCAGTTAGTATTGATTATTTTAACTGTATGTGGTTCGCTAATGTCACTCTGAATTAGAAAATAAAAGTTATGTTTTAATACACATTTTTTTATACCTAAATAGGTAGTTGTAAAATAGGGCTTTCTATGCCTTTTGGCAATTAGGTTTTCTGGTAATTGTGTACTTGTCCGACAACTACTTGGGTTTTTCATAGTGTTCTGTCCCTACACAGTTTCACTCTGTCAGCACTGATTGGACATTGTCAGACTGTGTAAGGACACACCCCCAACTGCTAACACCCAGTTGTCAATTTATTTATAAGTTTCTAGGAGGTTTATAACAAAGGAATGGCACAACATTCTTAGAAAATATGCTCCAAAAATTATTATTTTTTCATAGGTAATACAAGTATTTACTAAAACAGACATGTCAGAAGAGGACAGGTCCTCTTCAAAGTGTAGGATGAGGCCTCCAAACAATAAACTCTTATTTTTTGTGCAATATGTCATTGTGCTAGTTGTACACTAGGGGGCAATATAAAACCAAATTATTTATCAAACCATTCTGTCCTACTGATCAGCCAGGTAAATTCAGTCTGTAATTCTGTTCATTTATTCCCTGAAGACTTGTTTAAAGGAAATATGTCATGATTTTTTTATTATTATTATTTTATTGGTTTTTATATATTTAAATATTATAACTAGTTTATTTATTTTGTCCCCTAAAATATTTTTTTTATTAATACATAGGGGGCTGCCATTTTTTAATCCATCTGTGTATGTGTCGCTTCACGGCACATACAAAGATGCTATACGGCACATACAGGGCTATAGAAGATAGGAACGGGACCCATTCCTATCTCCTAGGTTTGTTGCATCTAAGTGTGAACTGCGCATGCTCTGTGTCAAAGCGCAGTTCACACTGTTAACCCCTTCCCGCAAAATGATAGGTCTGGTACGTAGGCAAAGACAAAGAGATTCAGGCAGCACATCAAATAAAAAGGAACTTTATTCACAGATGTGACTTTCAGCTCCACAGAGCATGGTACGTCGGCATTGCAAGTAACTTACCACAATCCGACGTAGCAGACCCGTCATGTAGATGAAGCGGCCACAGGAGCTGTGCTCGCTTCATCCTCAGAGGGCTTCAGCTTTAATATACAGCTGACATCCCATCGTCAGCAGCTTCTTCTCTTCTCAAGCTCCAGCAAGGAACCTCCACTGTAGGTCAATATGCCATTCAATTCTGCACCCTGGCTACAGAACTCCAGTGGAATAACAAGGCTCTAGTATCTACCTTCTGGGAGGGTCTAGTGGGCTGAATCAAGGATGAACTTGCTGGCTGGGACCTTCCACCATCCTTGGATGACTTGATCTCTCTTGCCAATCAGATTGACATTCGTTTTTGTGAGAGACAACAAGAATCTGCTCGGGGCAATCGGACATCGCGGGGCAACCTTCCAACGGCCTCTTCTTGCCTCATCTTCCTCTTGGTCGGATGAACCTATGCAGGTGGAGAGAACAATACTCACGCCTGAGGAGCGCCAGAATAGACGCTAGTTGAACTTATGTTTATACTGTGGTGGAAAAACACACTACCTCAAGGACTGTCCAGTAAGGCCGGAAAACTCCAACGCCTAGGGCAAGTAGGAGAGGCTACCCTAGGTGGAGTATCACCCTTTCAAAAGATGACCATACCAGCTAAACTGTCCTTTGCAGGAACCACTTTCTGCGTCCAAGCCTTTCTAGATTCCAGATCCGCTGGGAATTTCCTGTGCCAGTCCCTGGTTAATCGCTACAAGACCCCAGTTCAAGAACTAACCCAACCTTTGTCCATTGCTTTTGTGGATGGGAGGCTTCTACAGTAGACTATCTATCTTATCATCGAGCCCATTTTCATGTTAACAGGGGCGCTGCACAGGGAACGTATCTCCTTCTATGTTTTAAAGAACTCTCTGAACCCTTTGCTACTGGGTCTAACGTGGTTGCAGAAGCACTCTCCTGTTATTGACTGGACTGGAGGTCAAATTACCCGCTGGCGTGACTTCTGTCGCCAACATTGTCTACAATCAATTCGCCCACCCATGCCTCAGCCTACAGAACCTTACTCAGCAGGACTTCCTACTCCATATAAAAGATTCTCTGATGTTTTCTGCAAACAACAAGCTGAATCGCTGCCACCTCACAGGCTATACGACTGTGCCATAGACCTGGTCCCCAACGCCACGCCTCCCAGAGGTAGAGTCTACCCTTTATCTTTGCCTGAGACGGAGGCCATGTCTCGGTATATCCAAGAGAATCTGGAGAGAGGATTCATCCGTAAGTCCTCTTCTCCTGCTGGCGCAGGGTTTTTCTTTTTTCTGCGTCCTTGCATTGATTACTGTGGGTTGAATAATATTATGTTAAAGAACATGTACCCGTTACCATTGATCTCTGAACTCTTTGACCGCCTACAGGGGGCGAGAATTTTCACCCAACTAGACCTTCGTGGAGCTTATAATATCATCCGTATCCGCGAGGGAGACGAATGTAAAACCGCATTCAACACTCGTGATGGGCATTTTGAATACCTTGTCATGCCCTTTGGACTTTGTAATGCTCCTGCGGTTTTCCAGGCATTTGTTAATGACATTTTTCGAGATCTGTTGTACAGGTGTGTGGTGATATGTATACCTTGATGACATTTTAAACTTTTCTCCTAACATTCAGACTCATCGTGTGCATGTGCGCCAAGTGTTACAGCATCTGCGACAGAACTCTCTGTTTGCTAAACTGGAGAAATGCCTCTTCGAGAAAACCAGCCTGCCTTTCCTGGGGTTTGTCATTTCCAACCAGGGACTTCAAATGGATCCAGCCAAGTTATCCTCAATTCTCAACTGGCCTCGTCCGCAAGGACTCAAAGCTGTCCAACGCCTGCTGTGATTCGCAAATTATTACCGCCAGTTTATTCCTCACTTCTCCTTTTTGACAGCTCCTATTTCTGCACTGACCAAAAGGGGGGTTAATGCCAAAGACTGGACCACGGAGGCTGAAGCCGCATTGCATGCTCTTAAAATTGCCTTCTCTTCTGCTTCAGTCCTACATAGACCGGATTCCACCAAACCCTTTGTTCTGGAGGTCGATGCTTCATCTGTGGGAGTCGGAGATATTCTTTCACAAAAGACTTATAGAGGGAGACTTGTGGCCTGTGGCTTTTTCTCCAAATCTTTTACACCTGCTGAAAAGAATTATGGTATTGGAGATAAAGAACTTTTGGCTATTAAATTGGCCCTGGAGGAGTGGAGACATTTGCTAGAGGGTGCGCGGCATCCTATTATCATCTACACAGATCATAAAAACCTCCTTTACCTGCAATCTGCTCAACGCCTAAATCCTTGCCAAGCATGGTGGGCATTATTCTTCTCCAGATTTGATTTCCATCTTCACTACAGACCCGCAGGAAAGAATACCGAAGCTGACGCCTTATCTCGCTCTTTGGACCCCACAGATCAATAGCCCAGTCCTCAGTTTATTATAGATCCAAAACGTATTATGATCACTGCCCCAGCTGAAGTGGTACACATTCTCCGAGGAAAGACCTACATACCCCCTAAATAAAGGGATTGTGTTCTTCCCTGGGGTCATGCCTCCAGGGTTTCTGGGCACCCTGGCATAAAAAGGACTCTCAATTTGATTGGCCGTCAGTACGGGTGGCCTTCCATGTCCCAAGATACTAAAGACTTTGTTTCAGCCTGCTCCACCTGCTCTCACAATAAAGTCTCCCATTTAAGACCTGCCGGTCTTTTACAGCCTCTACCCGTGCCTGACTCTCCCTGGTCGCACATTGCCATGGACTTCATTACCGATCTGCCAGGTTCTGCTGGGTGTACCATGATCTGGGTAGTCGTGGATCGCTTTTCCAAACTGGCACATTTTGTACCCCTTCTAGTCCTACCATCGTCTTCCCGACTGGCTACACTGTTTATCAAGCACATCTTTCGCCTTCATGGTCTTCCTAAACATATTGTCTCTGACTGAGGAGTACAGTTCACATCCAAGTTCTGGAGAGCCTTGTGCAAACTGCTGGAGGTTAAACTTGACTTCTCTTCTGCTTACCATCCTCAATCCAATGGTCAAGTAGAGCGGATTAATCAAATACTTGAAAGTTTCCTCAGAAATTTTGTGTCTCCACGACAAGACAACTGGGCAAGTCTTCCTCCATGGTCCGAATTTGCCTACAACAACCATACGGGGGAATCTACCCGCTCTTCTCCTTTCTTCTTGGTGTATGGCCAGCACCCAGAAATTCCTCTACCAGTCCCTGTGCCTTCTGAGGTTCCAGCGGCTAACATGGTCCACCGTGACTTTGTACGTATATGGCAGGAGGCCAAGGACTCCATCCACAAAGCCGTAGCCAGGTTCAAAAGTAACGCAGATAAAAAACACAGGATTCCGCCGCAGCTCTTTCCTGGGGATAAAGTCTGGCTGTCCACCTGTTACATACGTCTGAAGACCCCTTGTTACAAGCTGGCTCCTCGTTTTGTGGGTCCTTATGAAATAACGGAACAAATCAATCCAGTAACTTTCAGACTTCGCCTTCCCCAATCTCTGAAAATCTCTAATTCCTTCCACATTTCTCTGCTAAAGCCTACTATATTCAACCGATTTTCCCAAAAATTTCCTGCCCATCCTGCTCCTGCGACTGATGCCGAGTTTGAGATCAAAGAGAACCTAGATGTCAAAAGAACACAGGGGAGATTGTGGTATCTGGTGGACTGGTCCCATACTGTTACTGAATAATATCACTACACCATAAGCACATAGTGACTTAATAATACCCCCATACTGTTACTGAATAATACCTCCACAGCATAACCACATAGTGACAGAATAATACCCCCATACTGTTACCGAATAATACCTCCACACCTTAACCACATAGTGACTGAATAATACTTCCACACCATGACTGATATTACAACCACATTGTGTTTGAATAATACCACCATACTGTTACTGAATAATACCTCCACTCCATGAGCACATATTACTACCACATAGTGACTGAATAATACCACCATACTGTTATTGAATAAAACTAACAAAACCAAGATCCCGTATTACTAAAACATAGTGTCAGAAAAACCACACCATACTGTTAGTGATTAAAACACACTATATATAGACCAATATTACCACCATACACTGACCTTATAGAGGTAGATGGCAGTTATACACAGGAGATCTGCAGACTATATAAGTAATTGCAGTATAGTTATATCTAATGACTCACAGGTGACGTCTTATCAGATTAGAGTTGTTCACTTTCACCTTTTCTTCTTCATCCAGCCAAGACCGCAATGACAACTTCTCCCACCCACAATTTCCTAGGTCCTGCAGGATATGACACAGATATCTTTGGGTCCTTGTTTTTGTAGCACACTCCCTAACTATTCTCTACCTCTACACAAACTCCCTATACATCGTGCCACAGACGGTAATAATGCCTCCTCTAGGTGCCCCACACAGTAATATTACATACTTCCTTTTATTCCCCCTAAAGGGCCCGCATAATAAGTGCTACTTTTGTTCCCCTACACAATAATAGTGACCCGTTAATAGTGTTCTCACTCAGTACTAATACCCCCTTTATCTCCACACAGTAATAATGTCTCCACTCACTAGTAATGTGACCTTTTATGCCCCCACTCAGTACTAATGCCCCTTTTTCTGCCACACTCAATAATGCCCCCACAGTAATATTGCCTCTTTATACCCCCACTCAGTAAAAATGCCTGCTTTATGCCCCCACAATAAGGATGCCCCCTTTTGTATGCCCCTCTTTTAAGCCCCATTTCTATTAGCTAATAAACTTGTAACCCCAGCTGGATGTTCTGAATTTCAACTGAGTTCAGTGGCCCAGCGGGGACGGCATGATGCAGTGACATCATCGTGCCGGGCTGCTGACATCATCAGCGTGCTCCCGATCTCTTGGAGGCTGCAGGTGCTTGGTTGTGGTCTGTGGTTTGTCTTGTTGAGGGGCAAATATGCAAAATACGGGTTGGTATTTGATTTAAATCTGGATCTTTGATCTTTCTTTCACTTTTTTATCTGTACCCCTTATCCAGTGATTACATATTTATGTACTGGTAATTTAAGAGGTGATTTTGTACAGTATTGTTGAATATCTATACATTATACCCCCCTATCGCATGCATATGTAATGTGATGCATTGTGATCCCTCACACCACTACCACATTTTTTTTTTTTTTAAATATCTTTTTTATTATCAGTTTTCACATTTTCTTACAAGCATTTCACGTAACAGTTACATCATGAGTGCGCAGCACTCTACTGTCATGGAATTAACTTTGAATTAAATTAAACATAACACATAAACATATAAACACATGAACATGGCATAATTGTCTATCTTCAGATGGACCGAAAGCATGACTTCCCCCAACCCCGACACGACCTAGGTCATCAATAAGTTTCTACTCATCCTTTTTCCCCCAGCTGATTCAGAGTTGCAACCCCCCTAAAGTGCCTGCCAAGAGCTGTGTACAATACCACTTTGTGTACTGGAAGGGCCTAACAATTTCCGCTATTTCGGCTGCTGTACATTGCGATTCTATGAATGTTTGCCACTTATCAAATAGCTTCTTGGTTCCCGTTTCCTTCCTCCTTTCCACCTCCACCCTCTCAAGAACCAATAACTGTTTCAGCCTCGACACAATCATTTCTAAACCCGGCATGTCTGCCTCTAGCCATTTACTCAGGAGGCATCTCAAGGCTACCAGTAGAATCGTGTGCACCAGCACGGGTGTTGATCTCACTCCTCGAGCACCCTCTTCCTCCGGCGGCCGCGCCTCATGGAATAGTAGCGCTTGCGGCGTCATTGGGAGATTCGTTTTCCAATGGTCCTCAATATACTTCTGTACCATCCCCCAAAATCGTTTCGTGTGTACACACCCCCACACCCCATGCCACAAATTTGTCAGTGGTGTATTGCACTTGGGACAACTTGTAATGCGGTCAGGGAAAGATTGTGAAGGCAGAATATTAAAGCCATATATAGCTGCATGCATCAACTTAAAATAGGTTTCCCTCCAGCTCTCATTTATCACACTCTTCCGTACCGTCTCCCAACCCCCCAGTATGATCTCTCCTATACTTGGATCCTGAGTCCACCGTTCCCAGCTTTTAAAACTCATCCTTGATTGCGGCCGAACAAAACCATCTCTCAATGCTCCATACAGCCCCGAAATGGTCGCCCTCCCAGTTGTTGGACCCATGACCTCATCCAGAGTGTGCGAGGTAGCTTCCTTACTCACATCCCTGAGCCTGGAGGTGCAGAATGCTTGTACCTGAAGTACTTGCAAAAAATTGACCCTCCCTGCTATGTGTCTGAGTTTAGTGGTGATTTCCTCCCCAGTTAACCACCTCTTTTCCTCTGTGTGCATAAGACCCCCTGCATTGCCCATGCCTACCCTCCCCCATGAGGCAATTCCGTCCCCCTTGTCTATTCCCGGTAAGAACTCTGGATGTCCGCTTAACGGCATATATTTCGAGACCAGGTGAGGTAACCCAAACTGCGTACCACTTTCCAAGCTAGAACTGTATCTCTCAATACAATGGAGGTTTTGAGACGGCACGGAAGAGAAGCAACTCTACAATGTAACAAAGCTTTTAGGTTCCAGGGTGAGGCATACTCCCCTTCCAGATCTAAGTTGGAATAATTGCTTGTCTCATGAAGCCAATCTACTACATGGCGAAAAAGTCAGACCACGTTATAACCCCTGACATTCGGAAAGTTCACCCCCCTTCTTGTTTACCCATCATGAGCTTGGTAAGTGCTATGCGCAGCCTTTTTCCTGCCCATATAAATTTAGTGAATGAAGCCGTCAGTTTCGAGACATCCACATGCTTCAATAATAGAGGAAGTGTTTGAAAGGGGTATAGCAATATGGGGAAACTAACCATCTTAATCAGATGGCATCTTCCCAGGAGGGACAACGGCAATTGGCCCCATCTAGTGAGTTCCGCTTGTATTTTTTTAATTAACGGGGGATAATTTAGGCCATACAGAGTGTCTGGTGCCCTCCCTATTTTGATACCCAGATAAGTAATGCAGTGCTCAACCGGTGATATCCCGCAACCCAATGATTGCCAAAAGGTCTTAGGCAATGGCCTGCCCAACTCCAGCAGTTCGCTCTTAGCTATGTTGACTTTATATCCCGAGCATTGCCCAAATTCCTGTAAAAATTGAAAAACCTTCCCTAAATGCTCTTGAGGATTCGACATAAAAAGTATGACATCATCAGCGAACAGGGCTAATTTCACTCCACAAGACCCTACTTGAATGCCTCTGAACATATCCGATTCCTCCAGGTATCTAGCCATAGGTTCCAATGCCAGATTGAATAACAGGGGTGATAGGGGGCAACCCTGTCGTGTTCCTTTATGTAATTGGAAGGGATCTGATAGGAACCCTGAGGAGTGAACACGTGCTTGCGGGCTATTGTAGACTCCCTTCAGGAAGACCCGAAAGTCTCCCCGAATGTTCATTTTGTCTAGCACCATCCCCAGCCATTCCCATTGTATGTTATCAAAGGCTTTCTCTGCGTCTAACGCTAATAGTGCCGGCCTGGTACCTGGCTGGGGATCGTACCTGACTGTTTCTAGCACCGTCAACACCTTGCGTAGATTTGTCACTGCTGCCCTGCCCTTTACAAAGCCTACTTGGGACTTTCCCACCAGTATTGGTAGATACATAGCCAGCCGATTGGCCAAAATTTTTGTGAGTAATTTCTGATCTTGGTCTATCAGCGAAATGGGACGGTACGACCCCGGGTCAAGAGGATTCTTCCCCTTCTTGGGTAGCACCTTTATATGCGCTACTTTAGCCTCTGCTGGTAAAGCCCCCGTGCCTAGTAAAATATTATAGTATGCCACCAGGGTAGGGCTGATTTCTTCTCTCAGAGATTTAAAAAACTCCCCTGTGAATCCATCCGGACCCGGGGCCTTTCCGTTAGATAAGGTCTTAATGGCGCTCCAGACTTCCTCTAGTGTAATCTCTGCGCTCAAGTGACCATTTTGCTCCTGGGTGAGCCCTGGCAACTTCACCTTCTCCAAAAATTCCCTCCCTTTTTGGAGATCTATGGGTGTTTCTGAGTAAAGGGCTTGGTAGTACTGGTGTAGACTCCTCCACGCATCTATTAGGGCCGTGCGTCTTAAAAAGTCGGGCAATATCTTATCTCTATTTCTCTGCGAACTAGTCCCTGCGCTCCTATCTTCCTTTAAAGATCTTACAGTGTTAAGGTCTCCCCCTAGAATCAAAAACCTAGTGCGATCCTGCTGGAGTTGGGTTTCCAAATGACCAAAAAAAACAGTGTTAACCGTATTTGGGCCATACACATTATGAATACTGACGGTTTCCCCTGCATGCTCCATCACTAGATGGATCCAACGGCCCTCGTCATCCCGCTCCTGGGACACCAGTGTAAACACAAAATTTTTATGTACCAAAATTATAACTCCCGCCTTACCCTCCCTTGCCGGCGAGCCAAAAACCTGACCCACCCAGAATTTTTGCAAATACTTAAACTCCGGCTCGGTAAGGTGAGTTTCCTGCAATAGGGCCACATCTGGGTGCAATCTTTTCATGTGTCGTAAAAGTTTGGTCCGTTTCTGTGGGGATCTCAGCCCTTTAACGTTCCAAGAGACTATTTTCATGTTATTGGGCCATGTATAAGATGAGCTAAAGTGCCTAAAAGTCGTGCTAAGTTCGGGGAGTCAGATCCGTCTTTTTCCAAGAGCCATGTATAAACATTAACAACATAACCAAAACCCGGCTTATAAGCCAGAACCAACAAGGCCAACCGGCCCTTATCTAACGAAACCCTCAAATCACCTGCGGCAAGGGTTAGCAGCCCCTTCATACCCACTGGTGTGCGTGACTTCACTTTTTTCTGTTATGTCAGAACACGCCCCTCCCTCCCCCTCCCCCCCAGCCTGCACCTATGACTCCTTCCCTGAGGAAGTAACACCTGCCCTTGCCCCCTCAATACCTCTTTGTCGCCTGTGCACACTCTTATACATTTCCATATCATCAATTTTAACAGCCTAGCGTCCATTTGGATTATATCTTCATGACTTTTATGCAAACAGACTTAAAATCACTTATCCACATGAATCTTGCTTCGCCTCAAGGTTTCCCTACCTCCTTTTCCCATATCTTTTATCACAATTTTCCCCCAGTCTGCCATCTGTGACAGATACAGCTAATCCCTTGCGTGTGGGAGGCATTGTCTCATTCCCGGTCAGTCCCACCCACAAGGAAAAATCTCAGAGCCTGATCTAACTTCCTCACTAATCTCCTGTAGTGAAAATGCAGGGAAATACCAGAGTGCATACATTTCAACCTTATAACATTGTAACATTATAACAATAGGCCAGCTGTTGACCGGTACAGAGTGCCATATACTACCGCCAAATATCTCCCTCAAAACTTTCAAATTATCTGTAAACTTATCTGTATCTGGTCGGAATCTGCGATTGGTCTACAGCGTCCACAAAATCATCATCACATCAGCTTAAATAAAATGTGCTGAAAATAAAATGTGCTGAAAAGATCTTAGTCCTTCACTCAGGAGACGTGGATCGGGTGCGGTCCCGCGTACGCCTCTGCAGTTTCGGAGAGTCCCCTCCATTTCCGGCTCGACCCCCCCGGGATCTTCCAGGTGTGGGCATTAAAGCTTCTGTCCAGGTTCGCTCCATATTTAGTCGGTTCCGTTTGGCTTCTCTCAACTTGCGATTCGGACTGTGTACTGGACTGTGACTCTCCTCTTGCTGTGGTCTGCGCCTACAAAGCTCCGTAAGTGCGTCCTCCGCTTCATGTGGCGTGGTGAAAACCTTGTTCCGCCCGTTCTCTTGAAACACCCGCAAGATGGCTGGGTACTGCAGGTTAAAATGTATTTTCGCTTGGAACAGCGCGGTGCAAATTTTGCTGAAAGCCCGCCTTCGTTTTGCAACTTCCCCCGAGAAATCCTCAAAAAGTAGCACTTTCATGCCCAGTATTTCCAAGGGACGCGATCTGCTGCGGAAAGCTTTCATAAGTGCCACCTTATCATTGTAATCCAACAGCTTAAAGATTACTTGTCTGGGACGAAGCGAACTGTGGTCGTCTGTTGCTGGGAGGTTTCTGGGGTCCGGACCCTCTCTGTGCGCCCTCTCCACCCGGCAGGGACGGGGAAGACCTAAAGCTTCTGGCAATGTCCTCTCACACACTCGTTGCAAATCAGAAGATATCACCGCTTCTTTCAGCCCCACCAGTCGCAGGTTGCTCCTCCTGGAGCGGTTTTCCAGATCCTCCACCTTGTCCCCCAGCTGCGTAGTAACAGACAGCACCCCTCTGAGTTTGGATTGCAGACGCTCATTTTCATCTTCCAGCAGCGTCATACGCTGCTCTAACTCATCAGCTCTGATAGTGACTTGTGCCAGCTCCGCATGCACGCGGTTTAGGGAATCTTGCACCGTTTTTTCCAGCGCCTTTTGCAGGTCTGGCGCTATCTGTTTGGCTACTTCTCGGGCCAGGGCTACATAATCAATGGCTGCAGGAAGAGCGGACATTATGTGCTCTGTCGGGCTTGAAAGCTGGGACTGATGGTGCTGCAGCTCATCTTCCTGTGTGTATAGCAGGGTCGCAGTGGCGGGAAGCGCCGCCATCTTACCTCCCTTTACCACGGCCGCGGCTGAGTCTTCCATGGCTGGCTTCTGCGCGCTTCTGAGGAGGTACCTGTCCATACAGGCACCACCTGTGATGATTCCGTGTGCAGGGCTGGTGACTTCACCGCTGATTGTCGCCGCCGAAGCGACTATTATAAGCAAATAGGCTGGACGGGAGCGGGAGCTCAGTCACTCGCGTCCTGCATCTCCAGCGCCGGAACCGGAAGTCACTACCACATTTTTATTGTATGTTGTTTTATATTTTGTGTGATGGCCTATATATGTTTTTATAATATATTCTAATAAAGATATTTTTTGATATATTGGATAGTGCTATATTTGTACTATTGGTGATTTATATTCTGGATCTATTGTGTCTATATATGTCCTGATAGGTATTCTAAACCAGGCTGTGGACTACAAGAGCAAACGGCGGAACAGGGAGCCAATGGCCAGGGGTTGGCTGGCAAATTTTAGCCTGAGGGCAAGCACACAGCACTGGCCCAAGAGTAACGGCCCATTCTTGGGGCACTGGGCAATTGGTGAGTTTGCTTCCCAAGCTCCGCCCCGTAAGAACTCTGCTACCTGTCAACGGAAAAATCATCCGCCAGAAGGAAAGATTTTTCATGATGGCAGAGTACAACGAAGCCTCACCTGGGAATTAGACCTTCTTTTACTCCGCCATGGGGAAACATTTTTCCCTCTGGCAGATGACTTTTCACTTGACAGGTAGCAGAGTAACAGGAAGGGGAATTATTTTACCTTGACCTCTAGTTTCTATTCTGGTGCAGGGCAGGAGAAAAAAGACAAAAGACTGCTCCAGGTGAGTTAAAGTTTTTTTCTTTTTTTATACTACTAATTTTTTTTTGAGTAGGTTCCGCTGGACCGTTTGGACTATGTCGTAGATTCATTGGACTACTTTGATGATCTACTTTTTTTTTCTTTTTAAATAAAATGCTGAACGAGGCTTGCATGGGGAGCTTTGATTTCAACAAAAAAATGTTTTCTTATGTCTGTTTTTTTAAATACTTTATTATGGCCTTAGTAATGGCCCCTGTCTGATTGACAGCGTTCAATTACTAAGGCTGGGGCTTAGTTCCCACTGCCTCCAGGGAAGAGCCGAGTATGACCCAGTACCTGACCATCTGAAGTGACGGAGAGGCAGCGGGGCGGCCGCAGGCTGGTATTATCAGTCTTGGAAGGGACAAAAACCGTGGCCCTTCCCACCCCGGTAATGCTAGGCTGCAGCTGATTTACTGTATCTGGTTAGTTATGAAAAATAGGGGGAACCCCACATCATTTTTTAAAAATAAGTAATTGAAAAAAAATTCTGTGAGATCCCCTCCATTTTTCATATCTAGCCAGAGCTGAGAGGATCCAGTACCCGACCATCTGTAGTGATGGTCGGGCACTGGGGCGGCCTCAGGCTGATATAATTAGGCTGGGAAAGGCCAAGAAGCGTGGCCCTTCCCATCCTGGTAATGCCAGGCTCCTGCTATGTTGTATCTGGCTGATTATAAAAAATAGGGGGACCCAACGAAGTTTTTTTTTAAAAAAAAATTAAACATTTCAGGACAAAAATTACATGGGGTTCGTCCCCATTTTTCGTACCCAGCCAGATAAAACACAGCTGCAGAAGGCTACCATTACCAGGGTGAGAGGGGCCATGGGTTTTGGCCCTTTCCAGCCTAATAATACCAGCCTGCGGCTGCCCCTGTACTTATCCATCACTACGAATGCTACGGTACTGGATTTTACCCTTCTCTTCCCGACACCCCTTGTGGCGGTGGGTACCGGGGTAATAATAGGGGGGGTTAGTGCTAGCCTTTTTACTGGCTAACACTAAGCCCCGCCTTAGTAATGGACGTTGTTAAACAGACAACTGCCATTATCAAGGTGCTAATAAATTATTAAAAAAACAGACATAAGAAAATATTTTTATTGAAATAAAAACTACCCCACACAATCGTCACTAACCATTTTATTTAAATAAAAACAAAAAACTTAGATCATAGCAGTAGTCCACCGAATCTACGACGTAGTCCAGTAGGTCCAGCGGAAACGGCAAAACAAAAAAATAAAGTTAGGCCTCAAGCACACTTTAGTGAAATGCTTCAGTGTGCTATATATGGGGCCATGCACACTTCCGTTTTTTTAATGGAACCGTGTGGCCGATCAGACAAAAATAGAACAGGTCCTATTCTTGTCTGTTTTTTGCGGAACAGTCTCGACCATTCCATTCATTTGGTCTGTTGAAACAATTGACCATACACGGAAGCCATCCGTGTGCGGTCCGTGTTTCACGGATCCTGATTTGCGGCCGTACGACGAGCAACGGATGTGTGCATGAGGCCTTAGTAATATAAAAAAATAAAAATATTTATACTCACCTTCAGCAGATTTCTATCTTCCTGCCGCCGCAATGTAAAGTAGGGGAGAATGAAAAATAATTCCCTTAGGGCATGTTCACGCAGCGCTAAGAAAAAATGACGTGTTAATGTGTCGAATACACTAGCGTTTCTTGTGAAGAGGCTTTTAAAATACAGGGATTTTGATGTGTTTTGAGTGTTTTGTGTGCGCTTTTTGCACGTTTTTTTGGCGCGTAGCTAGGACTCACACTGACTGGAACATTTGGTGCATTTTACGCACCAAAGAATTGATCCGACGCTTCTTTTTTCCCCCACTCGTTTTTAAAAGCGCTTGCTTTAAAAAAGAGAGTAGTATGTAATGGCTCGCTTTCCCATTGATGTAAATGGACAGCGTAATCAAGTGTTTTTTGATGCTTTTTTCCCGTGTTTTTTTATGCGTTTTTCAGCTCATAAAATGCGCCAAAAAAATGCGTCAAATACACGCCGCCTGTACCTGTCAACTAAAAAGTCATTCACCACAGACAGATTTACGCACATAAAAAACGCAAGAAAAGTGTTTTTCACGCACTCGCAAAGCACGATTTTTTTATCAATGGAATTGATGCGAAAATCCCGCACAGTGCACGGATTTGCATCCTTATGCTATGCGTGGTTTTCACGCACCCATTGACTTCAATGGGCACGTAGGTGCGTGAAAACGCACAAATATAGGACATGCAGTGAGTTTCACACAAGGGACTTATGCACGTGCGAACAGCCCCATTGAAATCGCGAGATCACGCTGTGCTGTGTGTAAGTCCCACAGAAACTTTACAGAAGTGTCGGGAGTGTGAATAGACATCGCATCCTGGCTGGAGGCGATGTCTATTCACGATCAAGACACTTTGGTAAAGTTAATGTAGGAGTAGGTGACAGCAAAGCGTGATCCTGCGAGATCATGCTGTGATGTGTGTACAGCTAAACATGAATGAAGAGAAGTGTATGACGCTGATTGGTCAGCGTCATACACTTCCCTTTACAACGCCCAGTTGGTAGAAAATTAAAAATTGCCCAGTTGTCTATTAAGAAACTAATTAGCATAAATCTAAAATTGTTCATAACTTGCTCAAAAGTTATCATTTTTCAAAATAAAAACCACTGTTGTTATCTACATTACAGCGCCGATCAGATTATGTAGGAGATAGGGCACTTATAATCCGGTGACAGAGCCTCTTTAAGTAAAGCTCTATTTTTTTAAAGCCCTTTTACACGTTTTTTGTCAAGCAGAAAATATCTGCCTCAAAATTCCTTCGGAATTTTTGACGCAGATTTTGAAATGCAATTGTTTTTTGATGCATTTTTAGCAAATGGAAAACCGCTCCAAACAAACCTCTCCAAGATAGGGCATGATGCTTTTTTTTCCCGTGACTGGACAAAAACCCATCGGGAAAAACACCTCTACCTCCCATTGAAATCAATGGAGGGAGATTTAGCGCATTTTTTGGCAAAGATACCAACGCGGTTCCCATGTAAAAAAAATGCAGTGGGAAAGGGTCTTATAAGTAATTCCGTAACATATATCATCCAAACCAGCCCCCCTCAAGTTTAGGAGTGATTTAAGTAATAGCACAAGGCAGTAGTGGAGAAATGAAATACCCTGGAGCTGCCTACCAGGAGTCGTTGGCAGAATACCATAGTTTATGGGCGAGCTGTGTACATTGAATTCCAAAGACTGTATGGACTTCTGTACAGACACAGGGGCAGATTTACTAAGACTAGGATTTCATGCACCATTTTTAGGTTTCTACCCACTAGAGGAAGATGCGCTATTTAATAAATTTGACCCATCTTCGGCTTTCCGCACACCACTGTGTAAAAAACACTACACATACGCTGAGAAAAAAAATCTTTATAGCCCATACTGCAGATTTTCTAATTCAGATCATGCACTGTATGTGGCATACTTTGTAAGGCCTCGTGCACATGATGAGAATAGTTTTTACTGTCCCCAAATACGGATCCGACAGCTACAGATACACATCGTAGCCGTCCGCAGTTGCGGAAGCGCCCATAGACTCCTATGGGCCTGTCCGTGTCGCAATTGCGGACAAGAATAACCATGTTCTATATTTTGCAGATAATTTCTACGGCCCGGACACACATCCCAAACGTTTCCACGGCCAATAGAAATTAATGGGTCCGCAATTTCATCCGCAATTACGGATTCTGAAATTACGGATAAAAATTATGGTCATGTGCATGGGGCCTAACACGTGGATTCTACCATGTATGAACCCAGCTTAAAAGCAAAATGTTAAATGCAACATTTTAGATTTTAATCAACATGATAAAAATATAGCACAAAATATTTTTTATTTATCGAAAAACATTTTGAATGACAATATTTCATCTTTTTTGACTACCAATTTACATTGAATCCAGCGTTGAGTCTGCACACCGTTACTAGAAGAGCTGCAGTACCCTGTTTAAAATTAGCCTAGTGAATTATTTGTGTCTTCTGAGAAGAGACACTTGATCTGTAATGTCATTCTCAAATTCTGTGCATGATTTACGGACCTAGCTGAAAGAAAAAAAAAAGGTGTAAGGCAGTTTTCTAATGATCACAGGCCTATTTGGCTCATGGAAATGTTTTGGAATGCACTTAATTAGGGATTTGCCATATATATTTATTTAATCTGGATCATTAAGATACTGTTCAACATTTATGGTCTTATATGGGGAATTGCAAGGAGGAAAAGAACAATTTTATCCAAATGTAGATTAATAAAACATAATCTTTGTTAAATGTATATTACTATAAAACCTGACATATACAGTTAGGTCTAGAATTATTTCGACGGTGACACGTTTTGGAATTTTAGCTGTTTACCAAAATATATTGAATATACAGTTATATAATCAATGTGGGCTTAAAGTACAGACTCACAGCTTTGAGGGTATTCACGTCCTAATTTGAGGAAGGGTTTAGGAATTACAGCTCTTTAACCGGTTAAGGACTAGGCTGTTTTACAGCTAAATGACCAGAGCAAATGTTACAATTTTGCTATGCGCTTCTTTAGATGACTATAACTCTGCAGGTGAATAAAGTTCATCTTTGAATTTTACACTCTTTTTAAAGGACAGATAGGGATTTGTTTTAGTCGCATTTGTCAGTATATATCATTTTTATTTTTTTCTCTAAAGTGGGCAAAATTGGAAAAAAATGCAAGAATTTAGCAATTGCGTCAGTTTATGCTAGCATTTTTCACACACAGTATGGACAAAATTAATCTCCTTTCACATTCTTCCACTTCTCCCGTGCATGGGGATACCAAATATGTGTGCCTTATTCACTGTGCGAGCATGTGCCAGGGCTTGGCATAAAAGGAGGCTTTTTGGCCTTTTCGGTCCAGGAATTTTGCATTTGATTTTATAGCCGCATATTGTTTTCTGGGGGGTGTAATGCTGCTGAAACATTAGAAACACCCCATAAATGACTTCATTCACACAAGTAGACCCCACAAGGTTTCCTTCAAGGGGTTTATCATATTTTTAGACAGTCCAGTTTTCTTCTGAAAGTTTCTTGAATAAGATGGAACAAAATAAAATCAGCGCTTTTTTAGCAAATGCGTCAGTTTAGGCTAGCATTTTTCACACACGGTATAGACCACGGACAAAATTAATCTCCTTTCACATTCTTCCACTTCTCCCGTGAATGGGGATACCAAATATTTGTGCCTTATTCACTGTGCGGGCATGTGCCAGGGCTTGGCATAAAAGGAGGCTTTTTGGCCTTTTCGGTCCAGGAATTTTGCATTTGATTTTATAGCCGCATACTGTTTTCTGGGGGGCGTAATGCTGCTGAAACATTAGAAACACCCCATAAATTACTTCATTCACACAAGTAGATCCCACAAGGTTTCCTTCAAGGGGTTTATCATATTTTTAGACAGTCCAGTTTTCTTCTGAAAGTTTCTTGAATAAGATGGAACAAAATAAAATCGGCGCTTTTTTAGCAAATGCGTCAGTTTAGGCTAGCATTTTTCACACACAGTATAGACCACGGACAAAATTCATCTCCTTTCACATTCTTCCACTTCTCCCGTGCATGGGGATACCAAATATGTGTGCCTTATTCACTGTGCGGGCATGTGCCAGGGCTTGGCATAAAAGGGGGCTTTTTGGCCTTTTCGGTCCAGGAATTTTGCATTTGATTTTATAGCAGCATACTGTTTTCTGGGGGGCGTAATGCTGCTGAAACATTAGAAACACCCCATAAATTACTTCATTCACGCAAGTAGACCCCACAAGGTTTCCTTCAAGGGGTTTATCATATTTTTAGCAAGTCCAGTTTTCTTCTGAAAGTTTCTTGAATAAGATGGAACAAAATAAAATTAGCTTTTTTTTAGCAAATGCGTCGGTTTATGCCAGCATTTTTCACACACGGTATAGACCACGGCCAAAATTCATCTCCTTTCACATTCTTCCACTTCTCCCGTGCATGGGGATACCAAATATGTGTGCCTTATTCACTGTGCGGGCATGTGCCAGGGCTTGGCATAAAAGGAGGCTTTTTGGTCCAGGAATTCTGCATTTGATTTTATAGCAGCATACTGTTTTCTGGGGGGCCTAATGCTGCTGAAACATTAGAATCACCCCATAAATGACTTTATTCACACAAGTAGACCCCACAAGGTTTCCTTCAAGGGGTTTATCATATTTTTAGACAGTCCAGTTTTCTTCTGAAAGTTTCTTGAATAAGATGGAACAAAATATAATTAGCTTTTTTTTAACAAATGCGTCAGTTTATGCTAGCTTTTTCACACACAGAATGGACCACGGACAAAATTCATCCCATTTCACATTCTTCCACTTCTCCCTTGCATGGGGATACCAAATATGTGTGCTTTATTCACGGGCATGTGCCAGGGCTTGGCATAAAAGGAGGCTTTTTGGCCTTTTCGGTCCAGGAATTCTGCACTTGACTTTATAGCCGCATACTGTTTTCTGGGGGGCCTAATGGTGCTGAAACATTAGAATCACCCCATGACTTCCGGTTCCGGCGCTGGCGATGCAGGACGCGAGTGACTGAGCTCCCGTCCAGCCTGCTTGCTCGCAATAGTCGCTCTGGCGACGACAATCAGCTGTGAAGCCACCAGTCCTGCACACAGAAACAACCCCGGTGGTGCCTGTATGGACAGGTACCTCCTCAGAAGTGCGCATAAGCCAGCCATGGAAGATTCAGCTGCGGCCGTGGAAAAGGGAGGTAAGATGGCGGCGCATCCCGCCACTGCGCCCCTGCTATACACACAGGAAGATGAGCTGCAGCTGAGCACATAGTCTCTTCTCATCCTGCACCCATTGATTATATAGCCCTGGCCCGTGAAGTGGCCAAACAGATAGCGCCAGACCTGCAAAAGGCACTTGAAAAAACGGTGCAAGATTCCCTGAACCGCGTGCATGCGGAGCTGGCACAAGTCACTTCCAGGACTGATGAATTAGAACAGCATATGACGTTGCTGGAGGATGAAAATGAGCGCCTGCAATCCAAACTTAAAGTGGTGTTGTCTGCTACTACGCAGTTGGGGGACAAGGTGGAGGATCTGGAAAACCGCTCCAGGAGGAGCAACCTGCGACTGGTGGGCCTGAAAGAAGCGGTGATCTCTTCTGATTTGCAGCGATTATGTGAGAGGACATTGCCAGCAGCGTTAGGTCTTCCACGTCCCTGCCGGGTGGAGAGGGCACACAGGGTGGGGCCGGACCCCAGACATCTCCCAGCAGCAGATGACCACAGTTTGCTTCGTCCCAGACAAGTAATCTTTAAGCTGTTGGATTACAATGATAAGGTGGCACTTATGAAGGCATTCCGCAGCAGATCGCGTCCTTTGGAAATAATGGGCATGAAAGTGCTACTTTTCGAGGATTATTCTACTGAGGTCGCAAAACGAAGGCGTTCTTTCAGCAAGATCTGTACCGCGCTGTTCCAAGCGAAAATACGCTTTAACCTGCAGTACCCAGCCATCTTACGGGTGTTTCAAGAAAACGGGCGGACCAAGATTTTCACCACACCGAAGGAAGCGGAGGACGCACTTACAGAGCTTTGCAGACACAGACCCCAGCACGAGGAGCATTGCAGTCCAACACACAGTCCAAATCGCAAGTCAAGAGAAGCCAAATGGAATCGACTAGATATGGAGCGAACCTGGGCAGAAGATTTAATGCCCACACCAGGAAGATCCCGGGGGGGTCGATGCGGAAATGGAGGGGACTCTCCGAAGCCGCAGAGGCGAACGCGGGACCGCACCCGATCTACGTCTCCTGATTGACGGGCGAAGTTCTTCTCAGCACCATTTTATCTGATGTGATGATGGTCTTGTGGACGCTGTAGACCAATCGCAGGTTCCGATCGGCTGCAGATAAGTTTGCAGATAATTTTAAAGTTCTGAGGGCGGCATTTGGCGGTCTTATACGGCACCTTGTACCGGTCAGCAGCTGACCTAATGTTATAACGTTATAATGTTAAAATGTTTGCATTTTGGTATTTTTCCGCATTTTCACTACAGGGGATTAGAGAGTGAGTTAGGGCAGGCTCTGAGATCTCTCCTTTTGGGCGTGCTCGACCGGGAATGATACAATGCCTCCCCTACGCAAGGGATTAGTTATATCTGCCACAGATCCCATACTTGGGGAAGGTTAGGTAGGAGATCTGGGAAAAGGAGGCAGGGAAGCCTAGAGGTGAAACAGGATTCATTTTGACATGTGATGATATAATCCAAACGGACTCTAGGATGTTAAACCGATGGTATAAGAATGTATAAATGTGTGCACAGGCGACAAAGGGTTAATGAGGTGGCAAGGGCAGGTGCAGCTTACTCATTGAAGGAGATATATATGCAGGTCTGGGGGGGAGGGGGAGGGAGGGACGTGTTTTGGCACAACAGAAAAAAGTGAAGTCTCTTACGCCAATGAGTATTAAGGGGCTGATGACCCTTGCCGCAGGTGATTTTTCGTTTTTTTTAGGTAATGGCTTGATGGCCTTGATATGGAGTTTAGTTTTGGTTTATAAGCCGGGTTTTGGCTATATTCTTAATGTTTACGCATGGCTCTTGGAAAAAGATGGATCTATCACGACTTTTAGACATTTTAGCTCATCTTATGCACTGCCCAATAACATGAAAATAATCTCATGGAACGTTAAAGGGTTGAGGTCCCCACAGAAACGGACCAAACTTTTGTAGCCCTATTACAGGAAACTCACCTTACCGAGCCAGAATTTAAGTACTTGCAAAAATTCTGGGAGGGCCAGGTTTTTGGCTCGCCGGCAAGGGAGGGTAAGGTGGGAGTTATAATTTTGGTACATAAAAATTTTGCGTTTACGCTGGTGTCCCAGGAGCATGATGATGAGGGCCGTTGGATCCATCTAGTGGTGGAACATGCAGGGGAAACTATCAGTATTCATAATGTGTATGGCCCAAATACGGTTAACACAGGTTTTTTTTGGTTATTTGGAAACCCAACTCCAGCAGGATCGTACTAGGCTTTTAATTCTAGGGGGAGACCTTAACACTCTAAGGTCCTCCAGGGAAGATAGGAGCGCAGGGACTAGTTCGCAGAGAAATAGGGATAAGATCTTGCCAGACTTTTTAAGACACACTGCCCTAACAGATGCTTGGAAGAGTCTACACCCTGATGCGTGGGAATACACACATTTTTCTCATGTTGATCAGTCATGGTCGCGTATTGATTACTTGCTAGTTAATGACACATTATCTCGACGATTACGTGAAGCGGCGATTGAGGATCTAGTTATTTCGGACCATGTCCCGGTTACCATTACCTTGGCCGACACAATAGCTAGAGGAACGGATTTTATTTGGAGGTTCCCCGCCTTTCTGGCAAAGGATGAGGGCTTTATACAGAAGCTTAAGGGGTGGTGGATGGAATTTGATGGGGATAATGCATCACATCGTTCGGACCCGTCATTGTATTGGCGTACAGCCAAAGTGGTAATACGAGGGAAAATTTTGCAATTTATGTCTAATCTTAAACGCAAGACTACCGAAGGGTACAAGGCAGCGAGCGACCGATTACGGTGTGCATACACAGCATTTCTACACTCTCCATCAACGCCTTTGGGGGAGAAATGGAGGGAAGCTAAGTGGCAATTTGATCAGTGGTTAGACAAAAGAGAAAGTATTTATCGGTCCCAATTTGATGCCGATCTAATGCGTTTCGGCAATAAAGCGGGCAAATTATTAGCGCGACTAGCGAAGGGGAGGTTTGCACCGTCACACATTTCAACACTTAACGACTCCAATGGAAATCCTACATCAGACCCAAAAAAAATTAACACTATATTAAGTAAATACTATCAAGCCCTTTACTCAGACACGCCCATAGACCCCCAAAAAGGTAGGGAATTTTTGGAGAAGGTAAAGCTGCCAGGGCTCACTCAGGAGCAGAACGACCACTTGAGCACAGAGATTACCTTAGAGGAAATCCAGAGCACCATTAAGACCTTATCTAACGGAAAGGCTCCGGGTCCAGATGGATTTACAGGAGAGTTTTTTAAATCTCTGAGAGAAGAAATTAGCCCTACCTTGGTGGCATACTATAATATTTTACTAAGGACCGGTGCTCTCCCAGCAGAGGCCAAAATAGCGCATATAAAGGTATTACCCAAGAAGGGGAAGAATCCTCTTGACCCGGGGTCGTACCGTCCTATATCACTGATAGACCAAGACCAGAAATTACTCACAAAAGTTTTGGCCAATCGTCTGGCTACGTATCTACCCACACTGGTGGGAAAATCCCAAGTAGGATTTGTAAAGGGCAGGGCAGCAGTGACTAATTTACGCAAAGTGTTGACGGTGCTAGAAACAGTCAGGCACGATCCCCAGCCAGGTACCCGGCCGGCACTTTTAGCGCTAGACGCAGAGAAAGCCTTTGATAACATACAATGGGAATGGCTGGGGATGGTGCTGGACAAAATGAACGTCCAGGGAGCCTTCCGGGTCTTCTTGAAGGGTGTCTACAATAATCCACAGGCACACGTTCACTCCTCAGGATTCCTGTCGGATCCCTTTCAATTACATAAAGGAACCCGGCAGGGATGCCCCCTGTCGCCCCTGTTATTCAATCTAGCACTGGAACCTATGGCTAGATTCCTGGAGGAATCTGATATGTTCAGAGGTATTCAGGTAGGGTCTCTGGCAGTTAAGTTAGCCCTGTTTGCTGATGACGTTATACTTTTTATGTCAAATCCTCTTGCATTTAATGTCGGTTTTTCACTTTTTACAGGAATTTGGGCAATGCTCGGGATATAAAGTCAACCTAGCTAAAAGCGGACTGCTGGAGTTGGGCAAACCATTGCCTAAGACCTTTTGGCAATCCTTGGGATGTGGGATATCCCCGGTTGAACACTGCATTACTTATCTGGGCATCAAGATAGGGAAGGTGCCAGACACCCTGCATGGCCTAAATTATCCCCCGTTATTTAAAAAAATACAAGCGGAACTCACCCGATGGGGCCAATTGCCGTTATCCCTCCTGGGGAGGTGCCACCTGATTAAGATGGTTAGTTTCCCCAGATTGCTATACCCCTTTCAAACACTCCCTCTCCCATTGAAACATGTGGATGTCTCTAAACTGACTTCCTCATTCACAAAATTTATATGGGCAGGAAAAAGGCCTCGCATTGCACTTACCAAGCTCATGATGGGCAAACAAGAAGGGGGTGTGAACTTCCCGAATATCAGGGGTTACAACGTGGCATGTCTTTTTCGTCATGTAGTAGATTGGCTTCACGAAACGAGCCATTATTCCAACATAGATCTGGAGGGGGAGTATGCCTCACCCTGGAACCTGAAGGCTTTGCTACATTGTAGAGTTGCCTCTCTTCCGTGCCGTCTCAAAACCTCCATTGTATTGAGAGATACAGTCCTAGTTTGGAAAGCGGTACGTAAGCATTTTGATCTACCTCACCTGGTATCGAAACATATGCCGTTGAGCGGACACCCGGAATTTTTACCGGGAGTAGGCAAGGGAGACAGATTTGCCTCTTGGGGGACGGTAGGCATTAATAACGCAGGGGATCTTATGCATATAGAGGAAAGGAGGTGGTTAACCGGGGCGGAAATCACCACTAAACTCAGACCCCTAGAAGGTAGGGTTAATTTTTTACAAATTCTTCAGGCACGAGCATTTTGCACCTCTAGGCTAAGGGATTTGAAGAAGGAAGCCACCTCGCACACTCTAGATGAGGTCATAGGTCCAACAACTGGGCGTGCGACTATTTCAGGGTTGTATAGAGCACTGAGAGATGGTTTTGTTCGTCCACAATCAAGGGTTAGTTTCAAAGTCTGGGAACGGTGGACCCAAGATCCAGGTATAGGTGAGATCATATTAGGGGGTTGGGAGACGGTACAGAAGAGTGTTATAAACGAGAGCTGGAGGGAAACCTATTTTAAATTGATGCATTCAGCTATATATGGCTTTAATTTTTTTCCTTCACAATCCTTCCCCGACCGCATTACGTGTTGTCCCAAATGCAACACACCCCTGACGAATTTATGGCATGGAGTATGGGGGTGTGTACATACGAAGCGATTTTGGGGGATGGTACACAAATATATTGCGGATCATTGGATAACGAACCTCCCAATGACACCTCAAGCGCTATTGTTCCATCAGGCGCAGCCACCGGAGGAAGAGGGTGCTCGAGGGGTGAGATCACCTCCCGTGTTGGTGCACACGATTTTACTGGTGGCCTTGAGATGCCTCCTGAGTAAATGGCTGGAACTGATTGTGTCTCGTCTGAAACAGTTATTAGTTCTTGAGAGGGTGGAGGTGGAAAGACGGAAGGAAACGGGAACCAAGAAGCTATTCGATAAATGGCAAATATTCATAGAATCGCAGTGCACAGCAGCCGAAGTAGTGGAAATTGTTACGCCTTTCAGGCACACAAAGTGGTATTATACGCAGCTCTTGGCAGGCACTTTAGGGGGTTTGCAACTTTGATCTAGTCGGGGGATATATGATAAGTAGATACTCATTGATGACCTAAGTCGTGTCGGGGATGGGGGAAGTCATGTTTTCGGTCTATATGAATATCGACACTTATGTCATGTTTGTATGTTATGTTATGTTGAATTTAATTCAAGGTTAATTCAATGACAGTTGAGTGCTGCGCACTCATGATGCAACCTTTGCGTGAAATGTTTGTAAGAAAATGTGAAAACTGTTAATAAAAATGATGTTTTAAAAAAAAGAATCACCCCATAAATTACTTCATTCACGCAAGTAGACCCCACAAGGTTTTCTTCAAGGGGTTTATCATATTTTTAGACAGTCCAGTTTTCTTCTGAAAGTTTCTTGAATAAGATGGATCAAAATAAAATTAGCAATTTTTTAGCAAATGCGTCAGTTTATACCAGCATTTTTCACACACAGTATAGACCACGGCCAAAATTAATCTCCTTTCACATTCTGCCACTTCTCCTGTGCATGGGGATACCAAATATGTGGGCCTTATTATCACATAGAGATGTAGGAGGGCGGACGATAGAAGAAGCTTATTTCACAAATCGCTTTTTTTCAAAGCTGGTTTTACAAAACTCAACAGAGTTTCTATAACACTTCCACAATATCTGCTCTTGAAGCAGAAATCCCAAAATATTCATCTAGGGGTATAATGGGAATTTATTTTTTTGGGTTTTCTAAAATAAGAAATTGCAGGTTTATGCAAATGGAGCTATCCAGCAGATGAACTTTAGAAAACATGCAAACATGACATCCACCCCCCACCCATTTCCTCCCTCACCCTTGGAGTAAAATCAGGGGAAAAATAAAAAAGTAATGTAGGGCAAATATATTTTCAACAAATTAACTAAAATCTAATAATGCAGAACAGTGTGGTATTTTTTAAAACATGGCTCAATGCACAGGCCTGGTTGCGAGGGACATGAGGGACAGAAATATCGGGAATCTTTGCGGTGCCCGTCTTTTCTGCAGACGCGGCACTTTTTCTGGGGGTTGCATCTGGTTGGTGTTGGGGGAATCCGACTGATGAAGAGTCTTTCAGTCAGTCGCGTGACATCCTCAGACTGGGGGCATTCTCTGGTGTCCTGAACATCAAAAATGAGGCCTTCAATAATTTTCTCCTGGAAATCCAGGTATGTGTCTCTGCCTCTGTTTTTTTTGTAGAGCACAAATGAGTTGTGGATGGCCACCTGTAACAAATAAATGGCCACTTTTTTGTACCAGGTTTTTGTTTTTCGCTTTACTAAATAGGGCTGTAAAACCTGGTCGCTTAAATCCACCCCCCCCCCATGTACTTGTTATATTCGGACACGCTCACTGGTTTGTGCTTGTCCGATGTTGCCCCTCTTTCCCTCACTGCCACTGTTCCTGCGGTATGAATCGTGCTTAGCACATACACGTCTTTGCGATCCCTGAACTTGACCGCCAGCAATTCCTCAGATGCATAAGCACAGGCGTCCCCCTTTACCATGCGCTTCCCCACTAATTGCTGTGGAAAACCAATTCTGTTTTTGCGCATGGTACCACATGCCCCAGTCCTTGCAGCATGCAAATGCCTAAACAGGGGCACACTGGAATAAAAATTGTCGCAGTACTGGTGCTACCCTTTGTGAAGCAAGGCTGCATTATCTCCCACACAATTTTGCTGCTGGTGGAAAGATCAGGGGGGCATCCAGGAACATTTATTGAGTGGTCCCGCCCTTCATAAATCCTGAAGGCGGTGGTATATCCTGACCCGCTTTCGCACAGTTTATAAAGCTTAACGCCATATCTTGCCCTTTTGGAAGGTAGATATTGGCGAAAGCTAAGTCTGCCATGGAAGTTGAGGAGGGATTCGTCCACACTTACATTCTGCTCAGGGGTATAGAGTTGCAGAAATAAATTATTCAGGGAATTTATTAGCGGTATTATTTTGAACAACCGATCCCGGTTTGCATCGGTACTTGGGGGGGCCTGTGCGTTGTCGTTGAAGTGGAGGAACCTCATTATTGTCTCATAACGAGGCCTGGGCATTACTGCAGAATATACTGGGGTGGCTTGGGCGGGTCTTGTTGACCAGTAAGACCTAATGGAGGGCTTTTTGACAATACCCATATTTAGGGTGAGTCCCAATTTTTTTTTTAATTCCTGCAAATTGGTGGGCGTCCAATCTCTGGCATGGGTGGATGAAGGTTTCTGCCTTATATATTGAGTGGCATATAAATTTGTTTCGTGGACAATCTGATTTAGGATGTCGTCCGTTATAAATAAATGGAAGTAATCCATTAGGACAAAATTTGTATTGTCCACGGTTATGCCAGGAGTGGCAGTAAATCCGTGGATTCTAGGCCCAAAAGATGGGGCAGGTGCCCATACAAGAGCCTGGACTGGAGGGACCAGGCTGTCCCGTGCTACAGCGCTACTTGGCCCTGCGCTTTCATGTTCTGCAGTTTCAACTGCATCAGGGACAATGTCCCCTGAAGATGAGGCTTTTTGGCCTTTTCGGTCCAGGAATTTTGCATTTGATTTTATAGCCGCATACTGTTTTCTGGGGGGCGTAATGCTGCTGAAACATTAGAAACACCCCATAAATTACTTCATTCACACAAGTAGATCCCACAAGGTTTCCTTCAAGGGGTTTATCATATTTTTAGACAGTCCAGTTTTCTTCTGAAAGTTTCTTGAATAAGATGGAACAAAATAAAATCGGCGCTTTTTTAGCAAATGCGTCAGTTTAGGCTAGCATTTTTCACACACAGTATAGACCACGGACAAAATTCATCTCCTTTCACATTCTTCCACTTCTCCCGTGCATGGGGATACCAAATATGTGTGCTTTATTCACTGTGCGGGCATTGGCCAGGGCTTGGCATAAAAGGGGGCTTTTTGGCCTTTTCGGTCCAGGAATTTTGCATTTGATTTTATAGCCGCATACTGTTTTCTGGGGGGCGTAATGCTGCTGAAACATTAGAAACACCCCATAAATTACTTCATTCACGCAAGTAGACCCCACAAGGTTTCCTTCAAGGGGTTTATCATATTTTTAGCAAGTCCAGTTTTCTTCTGAAAGTTTCTTGAATAAGATGGAACAAAATAAAATTAGCTTTTTTTTAGCAAATGCGTTGGTTTATGCCAGCATTTTTCACACACGGTATAGACCACGCCCAAAATTCATCTCCTTTCACATTCTTCCACTTCTCCCGTGCATGGGGATACCAAATATGTGTGCCTTATTCACTGTGCGGGCATGTGCCAGGGCTTGGCATAAAAGGAGGCTTTTTGGTCCAGGAATTCTGCATTTGATTTTATAGCAGCATACTGTTTTCTGGGGGGCCTAATGCTGCTGAAACATTAGAATCACCCCATAAATGACTTCATTCACACAAGTAGACCCCACAAGGTTTCCTTCAAGGGGTTTATCATATTTTTAGACAGTCCAGTTTTCTTCTGAAAGTTTCTTGAATAAGATGGAACAAAATATAATTAGCTTTTTTTTAACAAATGCGTCAGTTTATGCTAGCTTTTTCACACACAGAATGGACCACGGACAAAATTCATCCCATTTCACATTCTTCCGCTTCTCCCTTGCATGGGGATACCAAATATGTGTGCTTTATTCACGGGCATGTGCCAGGGCTTGGCATAAAAGGAGGCTTTTTGGCCTTTTCGGTCCAGGAATTCTGCACTTGACTTTATAGCCGCATACTGTTTTCTGGGGGGCCTAATGGTGCTGAAACATTAGAATCACCCCATGACTTCCGGTTCCGGCGCTGGCGATGCAGGACGCGAGTGACTGAGCTCCCGTCCAGCCTGCTTGCTCGCAATAGTCGCTCTGGCGACGACAATCAGCTGTGAAGCCACCAGCCCTGCACACAGAAACATACCCGGTGGTGCCTGTATGGACAGGTACCTCCTCAGAAGTGCGCATAAGCCAGCCATGGAAGATTCAGCTGCGGCCGTGGAAAAGGGAGGTAAGATGGCGGCGCTTCCCGCCACTGCGCCCCTGCTATACACACAGGAAGATGAGCTGCAGCACCCTCAGTCCCAGCTTTCAAGCCCTGCAGAGCACATAGTCTCTTCTCATCCTGCACCCATTGATTATATAGCCCTTGCCCGTGAAGTGGCCAAACAGATAGCGCCAGACCTGCAAAAGGCACTTGAAAAAACGGTGCAAGATTCCCTGAACCGCGTGCATGCGGAGCTGGCACAAGTCACTTCCAGGACTGATGAATTAGAACAGCATATGACGTTGCTGGAGGATGAAAATGAGCGCCTGCAATCCAAACTTAAAGTGGTGTTGTCTGCTACTACGCAGTTGGGGGACAAGGTGGAGGATCTGGAAAACCGCTCCAGGAGGAGCAACCTGCGACTGGTGGGGCTGAAAGAAGCGGTGATCTCTTCTGATTTGCAGCGATTATGTGAGAGGACATTGCCAGCAGCGTTAGGTCTTCCACGTCCCTGCCGGGTGGAGAGGGCACACAGGGTGGGGCCGGACCCCAGACATCTCCCAGCAGCAGATGACCACAGTTCGCTTCGTCCCAGACAAGTAATCTTTAAGCTGTTGGATTACAATGATAAGGTGGCACTTATGAAGGCATTCCGCAGCAGATCGCGTCCTTTGGAAATAATGGGCATGAAAGTGCTACTTTTCGAGGATTATTCTACTGAGGTCGCAAAACGAAGGCGTTCTTTCAGCAAGATCTGTACCGCGCTGTTCCAAGCGAAAATACGCTTTAACCTGCAGTACCCAGCCATCTTACGGGTGTTTCAAGAAAACGGGCGGACCAAGATTTTCACCACACCGAAGGAAGCGGAGGACGCACTTACAGAGCTTTGCAGACACAGACCCCAGCACGAGGAGCATTGCAGTCCAACACACAGTCCAAATCGCAAGTCAAGAGAAGCCAAACGGAATCGACTAGATATGGAGCGAACCTGGGCAGAAGATTTAATGCCCACACTAGGAAGATCCCGGGGGGGGGTCGATGCGGAAATGGAGGGGACTCTCCGAAGCCGCAGAGGCGAACGCGGGACCGCACCCGATCTACGTCTCCTGATTGACGGGCGAAGTTCTTCTCAGCACCATTTTATCTGATGTGATGATGGTCTTGTGGACGCTGTAGACCAATCGCAGGTTCCGATCGGCTGCAGATAAGTTTGCAGATAATTTTAAAGTTCTGAGGGCGGCATTTGGCGGTCTTATACGGCACCTTGTACCGGTCAGCAGCTGACCTAATGTTATAACGTTATAATGTTAAAATGTATGCATTTTGGTATTTTCCCGCATTTTCACTACAGGGGATTAGAGAGTGAGTTAGGGCAGGCTCTGAGATCTCTCCTTGTGGGCGTGCTCGACCGGGAATGATACAATGCCTCCCCTACGCAAGGGATTAGTTATATCTGCCACAGATCCCATACTTGGGGAAGGTTAGGTAGGAGATCTGGGAAAAGGAGGCAGGGAAGCCTAGAGGTGAAACAGGATTCATTTTGACATGTGATGATGTAATCCAAACGGACTCTAGGATGTTAAACCGATGGTATAAGAATGTATAAATGTGTGCACAGGCGACAAAGGGTTAATGAGGTGGCAAGGCCAGGTGCAGCTTACTCATTGAAGGAGATATATATGCAGGTCTGGGGGGGAGGGGGAGGGAGGGACGTGTTTTGGCACAACAGAAAAAAGTGAAGTCTCTTACGCCAATGGGTATTAAGGGGCTGATGACCCTTGCCGCAGGTGATTTTTCGTTTTTTTTAGGTAATGGCCTGATGGCCTTGATATGGAGTTTAGTTTTGGTTTATAAGCCGGGTTTTGGCTATGTTCTTAATGTTTACGCATGGCTCTTGGAAAAAGATGGATCTATCACGACTTTTAGACATTTTAGCTCATCTTATGCACTGCCCAATAACATGAAAATAATCTCATGGAACGTTAAAGGGTTGAGGTCCCCACAGAAACGGACCAAACTTTTGTAGCCCTATTACAGGAAACTCACCTTACCGAGCCAGAATTTAAGTACTTGCAAAAATTCTGGGTGGGCCAGGTTTTTGGCTCGCCGGCAAGGGAGTTGTAAGGCGGGAGTTATAATTTTGGTACATAAAAATTTTGCGTTTACGCTGGTGTCCCAGGAGCATGATGATGAGGGCCGTTGGATCCATCTAGTGGTGGAACATGCAGGGGAAACTATCAGTATTCATAATGTGTATGGCCCAAATACGGTTAACACAGGTTTTTTTGGTCATTTGGAAACCCAACTCCAGCAGGATCGTACTAGGCTTTTAATTCTAGGGGGAGACCTTAACACTCTAAGGTCCTCCAGGGAAGATAGGAGCGCAGGGACTAGTTCGCAGAGAAATAGGGATAAGATCTTGCCAGACTTTTTAAGACACACTGCCCTAACAGATGCTTGGAAGAGTCTACACCCTGATGCGTGGGAATACACACATTTTTCTCATGTTGATCAGTCATGGTCGCGTATTGATTACTTGCTAGTTAATGACACATTATCTCGACGATTACGTGAAGCGGCGATTGAGGATCTAGTTATTTCGGACCATGTCCCGGTTACCATTACCTTGGCCGACACAGTAGCTAGAGGAACGGATTTTATTTGGAGGTTCCCCGCCTTTCTGGCAAAGGATGAGGGCTTTATACAGAAGCTTAAGGGGTGGTAGATGGAATTTGATGGGGATAATGCATCACATCGTTCGGACCCGTCATTGTATTGGCGTACAGCCAAAGTGGTAATACGAGGGAAAATTATGCAATTTATGTCTAATCTTAAACGCAAGACTACCGAAGGGTACAAGGCAGCAAGCGACCGATTACGGTGTGCATACACAGCATTTCTACACTCTCCATCAACGCCTTTGGGGGAGAAATGGAGGGAAGCTAAGCGGCAATTTGATCAGTGGTTAGACAAAAGAGAAAGTATTTATCGGTCCCAATTTGATGCCGATCTAATGCGTTTCGGCAATAAAGCGGGCAAATTATTAGCGCGACTAGCGAAGGGGAGGTTTGCACCGTCACACATTTCAACACTTAACGACTCCAATGGAAATCCTACATCAGACCCAAAAAAAATTAACACTATATTAAGTAAATACTATCAAGCCCTTTACTCAGACACGCCCATAGACCCCCAAAAAGGTAGGGAATTTTTGGAGAAGGTAAAGCTGCCAGGGCTCACTCAGGAGCAGAACGACCACTTGAGCGCAGAGATTACCTTAGAGGAAATCCAGAGCACCATTAAGACCTTATCTAACGGAAAGGCCCCGGGTCCAGATGGATTTACAGGAGAGTTTTTTAAATCTCTGAGAGAAGAAATTAGCCCTACCTTGGTGGCATACTATAATATTTTACTAAGGACCGGTGCTCTCCCAGCAGAGGCCAAAATAGCGCATATAAAGGTATTACCCAAGAAGGGGAAGAATCCTCTTGACCCGGGGTCGTACCGTCCTATATCACTGATAGACCAAGACCAGAAATTACTCACAAAAGTTTTGGCCAATCGTCTGGCTACGTATCTACCCACACTGGTGGGAAAATCCCAAGTAGGATTTGTAAAGGGCAGGGCAGCAGTGACTAATTTACGCAAAGTGTTGACGGTGCTAGAAACAGTCAGGCACGATCCCCAGCCAGGTACCCGGCCGGCACTTTTAGCGCTAGACGCAGAGAAAGCCTTTGATAACATACAATGGGAATGGCTGGGGATGGTGCTGGACAAAATGAACGTCCAGGGAGCCTTCCGGGTCTTCTTGAAGGGTGTCTAAAATAATCCACAGGCACACGTTCACTCCTCAGGATTCCTGTCGGATCCCTTTCAATTACATAAAGGAACCCGGCAGGGATGCCCCCTGTCGCCCCTGTTATTCAATCTAGCACTGGAACCTATGGCTAGATTCCTGGAGGAATCTGATATGTTCAGAGGTATTCAGGTAGGGTCTCTGGCAGTTAAGTTAGCCCTGTTTGCTGATGACGTTATACTTTTTATGTCAAATCCTCAAGAGCATTTAATGTCGGTTTTTCACTTTTTACAGGAATTTGGGCAATGCTCGGGATATAAAGTCAACCTAGCTAAAAGCGGACTGCTGGAGTTGGGCAAACCATTGCCTAAGACCTTTTGGCAATCCTTGGGATGTGGGATATCCCCGGTTGAACACTGCATTACTTATCTGGGCATCAAGATAGGGAAGGTGCCAGACACCCTGCATGGCCTAAATTATCCCCCGTTATTTAAAAAAATACAAGCGGAACTCACCCGATGGGGCCAATTGCCGTTATCCATCCTGGGGAGGTGCCACCTGATTAAGATGGTTAGTTTCCCCAGATTGCTATACCCCTTTCAAACACTCCCTCTCCCATTGAAACATGTGGATGTCTCTAAACTGACTTTCTCATTCACAAAATTTATATGGGCAGGAAAAAGGCCTCGCATTGCACTTACCAAGCTCATGATGGGCAAACAAGAAGGGGGTGTGAACTTCCCGAATATCAGGGGTTACAACGTGGCATGTCTTTTTCGTCATGTAGTAGATTGGCTTCACGAAACGAGCCATTATTCCAACATAGATCTGGAGGGGGAGTATGCCTCACCCTGGAACCTGAAGGCTTTGCTACATTGTAGAGTTGCCTCTCTTCCGTGCCGTCTCAAAACCTCCATTGTATTGAGAGATACAGTCCTAGCTTGGAAAGCGGTACGTAAGCATTTTGATCTACCTCACCTGGTATCGAAACATATGCCGTTGAGCGGACACCCGGAATTTTTACCAGGAGTAGGCAAGGGAGACAGATTTGCCTCTTGGGGGACGGTAGGCATTAATAACGCAGGGGATCTTATGCATATAGAGGAAAGGAGGTGGTCAACCGGGGCGGAAATCACCACTAAACTCAGACCCCTAGAAGGTAGGGTTAATTTTTTACAAATTCTTCAGGCACGAGCATTTTGCACCTCTAGGCTAAGGGATTTGAAGAAGGAAGCCACCTCGCACACTCTAGATGAGGTCATAGGTCCAACAACTGGGCGTGCGACTATTTCAGGGTTGTATAGAGCACTGGGAGATGGTTTTGTTCGTCCACAATCAAGGGTTAGTTTCAAAGTCTGGGAACGGTGGACCCAAGATCCAGGTATAGGTGAGATCATATTAGGGGGTTGGTAGACGGTACAGAAGAGTGTTATAAACGAGAGCTGGAGGGAAACCTATTTTAAATTGATGCATTCAGCTATATATGGCTTTAATATTTTGCCTTCACAATCCTTCCCCGACCGCATTACGTGTTGTCCCAAATGCAACACACCCCTGACGAATTTATGGCATGGAGTATGGGGGTGTGTACATACGAAGCAATTTTGGGGGATGGTACACAAATATATTGCGGATCATTGGATAACGAACCTCCCAATGACGCCTCAAGCGCTATTGTTCCATCAGGCGCAGCCACCGGAGGAAGAGGGTGCTCGAGGGGTGAGATCACCTCCCGTGTTGGTGCACACGATTTTACTGGTGGCCTTGAGATGCCTCCTGAGTAAATGGCTGGAACTGATTGTGTCTCGTCTGAAACAGTTATTAGTTCTTGAGAGGGTGGAGGTGGAAAGACGGAAGGAAACGGGAACCAAGAAGCTATTCGATAAATGGCAAATATTCATAGAATCGCAGTGCACAGCAGCCGAAGTAGTGGAAATTGTTACGCCTTTCAGGCACACAAAGTGGTATTATACGCAGCTCTTGGCAGGCACTTTAGGGGGTTTGCAACTTTGATCTAGTCGGGGGATATATGATAAGTAGATACTCATTGATGACCTAAGTCGTGTCGGGGATGGGGGAAGTCATGTTTTCGGTCTATATGAATATCGACACTTATGTCATGTTTGTATGTTATGTTATGTTGAATTTAATTCAAGGTTAATTCAATGACAGTTGAGTGCTGCGCACTCATGATGCAACCTTTGCGTGAAATGTTTGTAAGAAAATGTGAAAACTGTTAATAAAAATGATGTTTTAAAAAAAAGAATCACCCCATAAATTACTTCATTCACGCAAGTAGACCCCACAAGGTTTTCTTCAAGGGGTTTATCATATTTTTAGACAGTCCAGTTTTCTTCTGAAAGTTTCTTGAATAAGATGGATCAAAATAAAATTAGCAATTTTTTAGCAAATGCGTCAGTTTATACCCGCATTTTTCACACACAGTATAGACCACGGCCAAAATTAATCTCCTTTCACATTCTGCCACTTCTCCTGTGCATGGGGATACCAAATATGTGGGCCTTATTATCACATAGAGATGTAGGAGGGCGGACGATAGAAGAAGCTTATTTCACAAATCGCTTTTTTTCAAAGCTGGTATTACAAAACTCAACAGAGTTTCTATAACACTTCCACAATATCTGCTCTTGAAGCAGAAATCCCAAAATATTCATCTAGGGGTATAATGGGAATTTATTTTTTTGGGTTTTCTAAAATAAGAAATTGTAGGTTTATGCAAATGGAGCTATCCAGCAGATGAACTTTGGAAAACATGCAAACATGACATCCACCCCCCACCCATTTCCTCCCTCACCCTTGGAGTAGAATGAGGGGAAAAATAAAAAAGTAATGTAGGGCAAATATATTTTCAACAAATTAACTAAAATCTAATAATGCAGAACAGTGTGGTATTTTTTAAAACATGGCTCAATGCACAGGCCTGGTTGCGAGGGACATGAGGGACAGAAATATCGGGAATCTTTGCGGTGCCCGTCTTTTCTGCAGACGCTGCACTTTTTCTGGGGGTTGCATCTGGTTGGTGTTGGGGGAATGAGTGTCTTTCAGTCAGTCGCGTGACATCCTCAGACTGGGGGCATTCTCTGGTGTCCTGAACATCAAAAATGAGGCCTTCAATAATTTTCTCCTGGAAATCCAGGTATGTGTCTCTGCCTCTGTTTTTTTTGTAGAGCACAAATGAGGCTGTAAAACCTGGTCGCTTAAATCCACCCCCCCCCCCCATGTACTTGTTATATTCGGACACGCTCACTGGTTTGTGCTTGTCCGATGTTGCCCCTCTTTCCCTCACTGCCACTGTTCCTGCGGTATGAATCGTGCTTAGCACATACACGTCTTTGCGATCCCTGAACTTGACCGCCAGCAATTCCTCAGATGCATAAGCACAGGCGTCCCCCTTTACCATGCGCTTCCCCACTAATTGCTGTGGAAAACCAATTTTGTTTTTGCGCATGGTACCACATGCCCCAGTCCTTGCAGCATGCAAATGCCTAAACAGGGGCACACTGGAATAAAAATTGTCGCAGTACAGGTGGTACCCTTTGTGAAGCAAGGCTGCATTATCTCCCACACAATTTTGCTGCTGGTGGAAAGATCAGGGGGGCATCCAGGAACATTTATTGAGTGGTCCCGCCCTTCATAAATCCTGAAGGCGGTGGTATATCCTGACCCGCTTTCGCACAGTTTATAAAGCTTAACGCCATATCTTGCCCTTTTGGAAGGTAGATATTGGCGAAAGCTAAGTCTGCCATGGAAGTTGAGGAGGGATTCGTCCACACTTACATTCTGCTTAGGGGTATAGAGTTGCACAAATAAATTATTCAGGGAATTTATTAGCGGTATTATTTTGAACAACCGATCCCGGTTTGCATCGGTACTTGGGGGGGCCTGTGCGTTGTCGTTGAAGTGGAGGAACCTCATTATTGTCTCATAACGAGACCTGGGCATTACTGCAGAATATACTGGGGTGGCTTGGGCGGGTCTTGTTGACCAGTAAGACCTAATGGAGGGCTTTTTGACAATACCCATATTTAGGGTGAGTCCCAATTTTTTTTAAAATTCCTGCAAATTGGTGGGCGTCCAATCTCTGGCATGGGTGGATGAAGGTTTCTGCCTTATATATTGAGTGGCATATAAATTTGTTTCGTGGACAATCTGATTTAGGATGTCGTCCGTTATAAATAAATGGAAGTAATCCATTAGGACAAAATTTGTATTGTCCACGGTTATGCCAGGAGTGGCAGTAAATCCGTGGATTCTAGGCCCAAAAGATGGGGCAGGTGCCCATACAAGAGCCTGGACTGGAGGGACCAGGCTGTCCCGTGCTACAGCGCTACTTGGCCCTGCGCTTTCATGTTCTGCAGTTTCAACTGCATCAGGGACAACGTCCCCTGAAGATGAACCTGAAGTGACGCTGTCATCGTCACTGCCCAAAACAGGTTCCATCTCTGACGCCATCTCTGATGCGGTCTCCGACTCAGACCACAGCATGGCGTATGCCTCCTCGGCGCTAAACAACTTCCTCGCCATAACGTCACTAACACCAACACTAACTAAACAAATTTTTTTTTTTATAAAACACACAAACTAACTGGTATATATATCTACACTACCGCTAACAAAAAAATAAACCGCTATTGCTATATATATTATATATATGTGGATATATATATAATTATATACTCCCTACCTGCCTATTCTAATAGAATAAAAGAAAGAAAGGTAGATAGATAGATAGAAAAAAAGATAGATGGATAGATAGATTGTATAGATAGATAGAAATCTATCTACACAGAGAATGTTTTACAGTGTAACACTTTTTTTTCACAGTATTCTTCTGCCAGCAATTCTCTCGAGTCTCTTCTTCTCCTCAAACTGAAACAATGTTTGAGGAGAAGAAAAGAGGCATGAGATTTGCTACCAGAAAAGTCAAAATAAAACAAATGTGGTCGCTGTGATAGGTTTTCACAGCGACCACATGTTCAGGGACCATCAGATTGGTCCCTGATACTCTGCCCAGTGCCCAGAGCTGTTGGTAACAGCGTGGGCACAGGGATGTGTGCACGCGATCGCGTGCACACTGTTTTATGCGCAGAAATGCATGTGATCGCTGTGATTGGTTGTTACAGCGATCACATGTTCAGGGGCCAAAAGATTGGCCCCTGACATTCTGCCCAGTGCCCATGGCTGTTAGCAACAGCCAGGGCATAGACTTGTGTGAACGCGATCGTGCGTGCACAGTCTCTGAAGTGCAGCCGTAATTATTCTATACGGCGGACTTCAGAGACCCTGACCGTGGCCGTATAAATACAGCCAGCAGTCGGGAACCTGTTAATATGTAGCTGCCTCTTTTTCAAGGGACCAAAGTTAATTCGACAATTATCACAAAAGCTATTTAATTGGCTGCATGGGCTATTCCCTCATTAAACCATCATCAATTAAGCAGGTAAAAGGTCTGGAGTTGATTCCAGGTGTGGCATTTGCATTTGGAAGCTGTTGTTGTGAACCCACAACAAGAGGTCAAAGGAGCTCTCAATGCAAGTGAAACAGACCATCGTTAGGCTGAAAAAAATTAAGAAATCCATCAGAGATATATCACAAATGTTAGGAGTGGCCAAATCAACAGTTTGATAAATTCCTTTAAAAAAAAACAGCGCACTGGTGATCTCGTGAACTCCAAAAGGCCTGGACGTCCACTGAAGACAACAGTGGTGGATGATTGCAGAATCCTTTCCATGGTGAAGAAAAACCCCTTCACAACATCTACCCAAGTGAAGAACGCTCTCCTGGAAGTAGGTGTATCAGTATCTATGTCTACCATAAAGAGAAAACTTCATGAGAGCAAATACAGAGGGTTCACCACAAGGTACAAACCATTAATCAGCCTCAAAAGCAAGATTAGACTTTGCCAAACAACATGTAAAGAAGCCAGCCCAGTTCTGGAACAGCATTCTATGGACAGATGAAACTAAGATCAACCTGTACCAGAATAATGGGAGGAAGGAAGTATGGTGAAGGCTTGGAACGGCTCATGATCCAAAGCAAACCACATCCTCTGTAAAACATGGTGGTGGCAGTGTGATGGCATGGGCATGTGTGGCTGACAAAGGCACTGGGTCACTAGTGTTTATTGATGATGTGACTAAAGACAGATTCAGTCGGATGAATTCTGAAGTGTTCAGGGATATACTTTCTGCTCAGATTCAACCAAATGCAGCAAGGTTGATTGGACGCCGCTTCACAGTACAGATGGGCAATGACCCAAAACTTACTGCGAAAGCAACCCAGGAGTTTTTTATGGCAAAGAAGTGGAATATTCTTCAATGGCCAAGTCAATCACCAGATCTCAACCCGATCGAGCATGCATTTCACTTGCTTAAGACAAAACTTAAGGCAGAAAGACCCACAAACAAGCAACAACTGAAGACAGCTGCAGTAAAGGCCTGGCAAAGCATCACAAAGGAGGAAACCCAGCGTTTGGTGATGGCCATGGGTTCCAGACTTCAGGCAGTCATTGCCTGCAAAGGATTCTTTACATAGTATCAAAAAGAAAACATTTTATTTATGGTAATGTTAATTTGTCCAATTACTTTTGAGCCCCTGAAATGAGGAGGCTGTGTAGAAAAATGGTTGCAATGACTAAACGTTTCACATTAAATTTTTGATCAACCCCTTGAATTAAACCTGAAAGTCTACACTTCAATTTCATCTCAGTTGTTTCATTTCAAATCCAATGTGGTGACAGCAGAGCCCAAATCATGAAGATTGTGTCACTGTCCAAATAATTCTGGACCTAACTGTAGATAGATAGATATAGATATGATGGATAGATATGAGATAGATAGATAGATAGATAGATAGATAGATAGATAGATAGATAGATAGATAGATAGATAGATAGATAGATAGATGACAGTTTTTTTGATAGATAGATGATAGATAGATAGATAGATAGATAGATAGATAGATAGATAGATAGATAGATAGATAGATAGATAGATAGATAGATATGGGATGGATAGATATATAATTACATAGATAGATATTACATAGATAGATAGCTAAAATTGTTTTACCCGTAATTTTCCTTTCCTTGAATCCGAAGACAGCACAATACAAATGGGTTAGTCATGCCTCCTGGCTACTAGGACAGAAGAAATGAGTGGTTAATCAATTAATCAGTACACTTAACCAGCATAGCTAGGGTATATAGGAAGGGCTCAGCCACTAACCACTTGTGTAAATGTGTAGCAATAAACTTAAGGGTGGGAAAGATGTGCTGCCTTCGGATTCAAGGAAAGGAAAATTACGGGTAAGACAATTTTAGCTTTCCTATTCATCCTCGGCACAAACGTTGATGTAGAGGCCCATGTTGCAGCTCTGCTAATCTGGTCAAAACATACATAATTCTTTTCTGCCCATGTGGTAGCGGTAGAATGAGTAGAGTGAGCACTGATGTTTGCTGGAAGCGGTGACCTTCAGAGAAATAACATTGGGAAATAGTGTCCTTAATCCATCTAGCCAGCGAGGATTTACTGGCCTTTTTGCCTCTATTTTTGCCTTGGAATTGAATAAATAACAGATCGAAATCTCTGAATTCCTGTGTTCTTTCTATCTAAGTAGTAACAGCTCTCTTTAAAGGGAATGTGTTGCCAGAAAAACATGTTTTTTTTTTAAAAATTAAACATTTAGTGTGTGGGTGATTAAACATTGTTCAAATTTTTTTTATTTTTTTCGCGAGTCAGGAAATATTATAAATTTTTTCTAATTTATAATACTACCCATTTTTGGTCACTAGATGGAGCTAGTTCCCAAAATTGCAGCATTGCAACATTGGGTTAAAAGCCCTCGCTCTAGTGAGCTCTCAGCATCCCCCCCTCCTTTATCCTGGCTAGTGCCGGGATAAACGAGGGGTTTGAAAGGTTTAACCTCCTACACTGTGTGTCGCCATTTTTTGAGGTAACCCACAGTGTAGTAGGTTTACATACAGTAGTAAACACACACAAACACGAACATACATTGAAATCTCTTACCTGCTCCTGCCGCCGCGGCTCCCTCCGGCCCGTCCGCTCCGTTTGCTGCCGCTGTTCCATGTGCACAAGTCCGGAAGCCGCGACCGGAAGTAGTAATATTACTGTCCGGCCGCGACTTCCGGTCCACAGGAAAATGGCGCCGGACGGCGCCAATTTCGAATAGGACTGTGTGGGAGCGGCGCATGCGCAGTTCCCACACAGACGCCGTACACGGCAGTCAATGGGACGGGAGCCGTTCACAGTCCCTATGGGACTGTGAACGCCGTATTCCATGTCTGTGTGTGTCGTTAATCGACACACACAGAAATGGAACAAAAAATGGCAGCCCCCATAGGGAAGAAAAAGTGTAAAAATAAGAAAAAGTAAAACACAAACACACAAATGAATATAAACGTTTTTATTAAAGCACTAACATCTTTAACATATAAAAAATTTATTTGTGATGACACTGTTCCTTTAAGTCTAAAAGATTTAATCTCTCCTGATCTTCACTTTGTGGATCTGGAAAAAACGTGGGTAACTGAATTTCCTGATTGATGTTACTATCAGAAGAAACCTTTGGTAAGAAGTATGGCACAGTTCGGATAATGAGACAATGCGGTAGAATTCTCAAAAACTTTTCTCTACATGATAGGGCTTGAAGTTCTGCCACCCTCTTCGCTGAAGGGATGGCGACTAAAAGTAAGGTCTTCCAGGAGAGGAATTTGAAATGGTGGTTAAGGACCATAGATAAATCCCAGGAAAGGAAAGGAGATCTAACTCGAGGCCTTAAGTTCTTAACTGCACGGAAAAATCTACGAACTAGGGACTGATTGGAGAACAGACATTCAGATAGTGTGTTAATGGTTGAAAAATTAGATTTTAAGGTGTTAAGCTTTAAACCTTTGGAGAACCCTCTTGTAGAAACTGTAAAATCATGGGACCAGAGATGGATGCTATAGATCTTTGATGGCAACATTCATTAAAAACCTTCCAAATTCTGCCATAAGCTTTAATGGTTGAAGGTCTCCTGGATGACAATAGGGTCTGGATGACCTCTTCTGAAAGCCCTTTATCTACTAGTAGTGACCTCTCAGTCTGCTCTGCATTCTGAGAGCTGCTGCTAGGTCTATGACGATCTTGGTGAAGACCCTGGGAGGAGTTGAAATGCCGAATGGAATACATTTGATCTGTAGGTGAATTATGTCCTTCCCTCTTTTTACTGCTAGTCTCAGAAATATCCTGTGAGTTGGACAAATAGGAATGTTTAGGTATGCATCCATGAGGTCGATTGATGCTAGAAAGTCCCCTTGCTGTAAAATATTGATGATTGACTTTATGGAGTCCATCTTGAATTTTCTCTTTAGAAGAAATTTGTTTAGATAGGTAAGGTCTCTGATAAGCCTCCACTGATGATCTGACTTCGGAACTGTAAACACCCTTGAATATACACCCAGGCATCTTTGATGAATAGGAACCTCTTCTAGAGCTCCTTTCCCGATGAATTCCTACAAAAGGTGGAGAACCTTTAGATCTTTTGGAGAATTCAGTAGAAACCTGTCTGGAGGAGGGGAGATTAATTCCAGAGAATATCCTCTTTGGACACAGGAAAGCACCCAAGAGTCTGAAGTCGTTTTCTCCCAGACTCTGGAGAATCTTGAAAGCCTTGTGCCCACTTGAGTAGGTTAAATGATGGCGTCATAATTGAGGATTTTTGGAGGAATCAGTGACGTTCTTTCTCCTGAAACCAGGGTCTCTATATCCTGGTTTAGATTGGAATCTTCTTTGCCTGTCAAAGGGTCTATTGTTCCTTCTGAACTTAGGGGAAGATCTCCTTTGGCGGTGAAAATTACGCTTTTCGGTTCTCTTAACTTGAGGAAAAAAGACACCCCTATCAAAAATAGTTTTTGGACGGTATGTCCCCGCACCATTTTTTGTGCTCTCCTAGTCGCATTGGTGAGGGCTAGGTTTTTAGATGCCAATTTAAGGGTATCAATAGGGAAATCACATAAGAAATCAGAGGTTTACTTCATCTCACGAATAGACTGTAAAATTTCATCCCTAGGGACCCCTTCTTTGAGGTCTTTAGTAAGTTGGCTAAGTAGAACACGTAAGGTTCTAGCAACTGGGACCGAAGCCAGGGAGGCTTTACAGACTGAGGAGGAGGCTATATAAGACTTTTTAAGGAGAGAATCTGCTTTCCAATCCATTTGATCCTTCAAAAGTGATGACTGATCAGAAGGAAAAAGCGGGCAACTGCTAAATCCACTTTAGGAGGATCCTGCCATTCCTGAGATATACTTCTGTGTAATAAATAGACAGATTTAAACCTAGCCCCTGGATCTGCACTTTTCTCTGATTTCTTCCAGTCTGATTTTAAGAGATCATCAAAAATGGGATGGTGAGGGAGTACCCATGCTTTCTTTTTGGGAAAATAGAAGAGCCTCTCCTTCTTTGAACTGAACTCCCTGAGATCATTCGTTTCGATGGTCTTTTTCACCAACTTTACCAGAGAACTAACCCTATCTTTATGAAAAAGATGGCAGTCTTCTCCTGAGGAACTATCTTGAGTCTTCAGATAATAATTCTCCCTCAGACTGTGGGGCAGATGGTCCAGGGGACTCGTCTGAAGAGGAGATTCTCCTTGTTACTCTCTAAAAACCTCTATTTTTATGTGAATAAGTTACTTCCTGGAAGGCTTGAGATAAATTGGTTTTAAACAATGAAAAAAATTCTTTGGCTTCTGAGCCCAAGGAGGGATACTCTGGAGGAGTGCAGCTGGAGCATAAGTCAGACTCTACATCATCAGGTAAAAGCTGTAGGCATTTAACACATTGTCTGTGTCTGCTTTTATGTTTTCTTTTACCACTAGAGAGGCTGGACATCTAAAAGAAACAGACAGGAAACATTTAGGGATCCTATCCTGGTTTACAAAAGCTCTATATATAAAGGGCGCATCAGTCGGAGGTCTAGGGTAGAAAACGTTTACCTTAACTGCTTTAAAGAGCGCCTGCCCGGCAATGTGCTGCACTGAGAGAACGGCCTTCAAGTCTTTGGATAGAGCAAGCTGCTCGTCATAGCCGTATAGCCAATAGAAGCGTAGGGGGACGAGACTCCACCCCAAACGGTGCCGACTGCCAGGCATGGGAGCTAAGGCAGGAACATAGCGTGTTGCAGCATGTAGGACGGATACACAGGGAAATGGCCTACGGGCCGGGCAGACGCCTTGAACACACTAGGATAAATAAGAGGAACACCCTCAGAGTATCCATAAGTGATAAACCTCGGCTTAATAAAGCGCACGCTTAAAAGTCAGGAAGTAGAAGGTATAATTCATGTAACGAATAAAACACAGTGTCCTGTAGGACAGAAGAAAAAAACACGAGTGGTTAGTGGCTCAGCCCTTCCTATAAACCCTAGCTATGCTGGTTTAGTGTACTGATTAATTGATTAACCACTGATGTGTTTTTTTTCTTCTGTCCTAGTAGCCAGGAGGCATGACTAATCCATTTGTATTGTGCTGCCGAGGATGATAAGGAAATTAGATATATTCGATAGATAGATAGATAGATAGATAGATAGATAGATAGATAGATAGATAGATAGATAGATAGATAGATAGATAGATAGATAGATATATGTAGAAATAACCGCAGCACTCCAAAAGTTGATGTCAAACAAAGATGTGGTTTATTATTCCATGTTTCAGAGACAAGCTACGTTTCAGTCCTCTCAGGACCTTTTTCAAGCTTCAAGGTCCTGTGAGAGGACTGAAACGTAGCTTGTCTCTGAAACATGGAATAATAAACCACATCTTTGTTTGACATCAACTTTTGGAGTGCTGCGGTCATTTCTACATATATCTATAGGACCGTTGGATCGAGGTCGGGATCAGAGAGCACCAACATATACAAATACAAAGTGCTGCTTTTTTCTTCTACCTTTCTAGATAGATAGATAGATAGATAGATAGATAGATAGATAGATAGATAGATAGATAGATAGATAGATAGATAGATAGATAGCTATGAAATAGATACACAGATAGATAGAAATATATTTTTTGTTTTATTATACACTGTTCCCCTCTCCTGACAGCCTGCCGGGAGAGGAAGAAATTACAAGGGGGGTCGCCGTGAGGGGGGCGGGATGTCGTGAGGGGGGGTGGGATGTCGCAAAGGGAGGGTGCCGCGAGGGACCGCCTCGAGGGGTGTGGGGGCTGCCGCGAGGATGGGGAAAGTATGGTGATCATTGTGACAGTTGTCACAATGATCACATGCCCAGAGACCTCACTGATTGGTCTCTGGGCAGAGCTCCGTATGTCAGCTGTCTAGAGACAGCTGTATCACGGAGCTAAATGCCTCTACAGAGCGGCAAACATGCTATCTCTGCAGGATATTCTAGAACGGCCCTGCAGAGTTAATTAAGGACCGCCCGGATGTTTATAGTCAATGGGCGGTCCGGAAGTGGTTAAAGAAAAGACTTGAAGCTAACAGTCTCATTCAACACCAAAGGTGAAACTGTTTGTAACATAATGCATCCTGTTTCTTTTTGTACAAATTTTTTTTCTTAATGTCACCACCTCTACTTCCCAAGTAGGCCTGATCGATACCACACACCTATAAGCCCCTCGGATTACAACTGTGGAAAGCTTGAAAATGTCTACAGATTAGACGTTTTTGTGTATTTGTTTCTTTGTCTGCTCCTTTAACCCCTTAACGCCGAAGGACGGATATATCCGTCCTCAGCAGCTGCTAGTTCGCGCAGGAGGACGGATATATCCGTCCTGTGATCGCGCGGGTACTGAGACTGTACCCACGCGATCAGCGGCAGGAGCACGGCTGTTATACACAGCCTGGCTCCTGCTGCAACTGCCGGAATCGAAGCACGCGCCGATTCCGGCAGTTTAACCCATTAAATGCCGCTGTCAACAGTGACAGCGGCATTTAATGTGTTTGACAGAGGGGGGAACTCCCTCTGTCTCCCGATCGGCGCCCCCGCAAACAAATCGCGGGTCGCCGTCGGGTTTCCATGACAGCCGGGGGTCTAACAAAGACCCCCAGGTCTGTCTTCAGCATCTGCCTGTTAGGCGATGCCAGAGGCATGACCTAACAGGTTGCCTGTCAGTTTTACACTGACAGGCAATAATGCTTTGGTATACTAAGTATACCAAAGCATTATATATGCGATCGGCACATCGCATAGTGAAGTCCCCTGGTGGGACTAAAAAAAAAAAAGTAAAACCGTTAAATAAAGTTTGTGAAAAAAAAAATAAAAAAAATTACAGTCAAAGTCAAATAAAACTACTTTTTTGCCCCAAAAAGTGGTTTTATTTAATAAAACGGTCAAAACAAATCACACATACACATATATGGTATCCCCGCGATCGTAACAACTTGACCAATAAAATGAACACATTAATTAAACCGCCGGATGAACGGCGTCCAAAGAAAACGCAAAAAACAACGGCAAAATTCTCTCTTTTCTCCCATTCCCCCCATAAAAAATAAAATAAAAGTTCATCTATAAGTCCTATGTACCCCAAAATAGTACTAATGAAAACTACACATTGTCCCGCAAAAATCAATCCCACGTACGGCCACATCGACGGAAAAATAAAAAAATTACGCCTCTTGGAACGCGGCGATGCAAAAACAAGTAATTTTTTTCTAAAAGGGTTTTTATTGTGCAAACGTAGAAAAAACATATAAAACCTTTACACATTTGGTATCCCTGTAATCGTGCCGACCCATAGAATAAAGTTAACATGTTATTCACGCTGCATAGTAAACGGCGTAAATTTATAACGTGAAAATTAATGCTGGAATAGCTGCTTATTTTCAATTCTCTCCTAAAATAAAGTTAATAAAAGTTAATCAATATATTATAAGCATCTAAAAATGGTGCAATTACAAAATACAACTCGTCCCGCAAAAAACAAGCCCTTATACGGCTATGTCGACGGAATAAAAAAAGAGTTACGACTCTTGGAATGCGACCGTGAAAAAACAAAAAATAATCCTTGGTCATTAACGTGCAAAATGGCCCGGTCATTAAGGGGTTAATGTCTCCGACGTTTTCAAGGGTGCATACCCTCAATTCTCTTGTGGTTCTAGCCACATAGATAAGTTTACAGGGGCATGTTGCAATATACAACTGCTTCTGTCCTACATGTTATATGATGGACTATTTTGAACTCTCTGTCTTGTCTTGCGCCGGGAAAAAGGGAATGTGTAGCTAGAAAAATATATATTTTTTGTTAAACTGTTAGTCAATAAATGATTACACATTGTTCTAATTTTTTTAATTTTTTCACAAGTCAGGAAATATTATAAATTTGATTCTAATTTATAACATATCCATGTGATGGTCACTAGATGGAGCAATTCCCAAAATTGCAGCATTACAATGTGGTAAAGCAACCTCATTGCTTTATGCTGCAAACTTGGTGTAGACACACACGCTCTAGTGCCAGGAGAAAAGAGGGGGTTGAATGTTCAAACCTCCTACACTGTGTGCTGCTACATAGTGGCAGATCGCACAAAAAGCACACATGTGCATTGATTTCTCCCACCTGAGTCTGCGCAGCTGCAGAATATTTTGACTCTAATCAGGATATCTTGTGCGATCTGCCACTATGTCACTTTATTTGAATAAAACACCTTCTTGGATGTTCACTAAACACAATTTTATAAATGTCATTACATTATGATGATGAACCTTATATGGTCGATTTGATATACACTTACAAACTCTAAATTTTGTACTTGAATGTTTAAATCCGTTTTGTAACTCCTCCCATTGTGGGTTGTATAAAAGCACTGAACTGTCTGTTTTATATTGCTTGACAAAGGCTGCATTGAGCAGCTGAAACGTTATACCTTTTTCACTGATGGGTGAATAAACTTTCTATTTTTTGAACCTTGGAGTGCTGCCTCTTTCTCCTTACATTTGTATACCATTGGGGATTTACAAGTCGGATCCCTGGAGGCTTGCACCCTTATGCCCTGGAGGTTTTTGTTCTATTGTGATGCCCATACACCTTCTCTTGGACATTGCTGTCCATATGTAGACAGCGATGTCAGAAGATTCCACACAGTCCCGGAGCAGAGCCTATACAAGCGCTCTGCCCGGGACTCCGCTGTGGGGAAGACCCTGACAACACTGTCCATATGTGGACAGCGATGTCAGAAGATTCTACAGAGTCCCGTAGCAGAGCCTATACTAGCGCTCTGCCCGGGACTCCGCTCTGGGGAAGCCCCAGACATCATGTGTCCAAACATGGACACCGATGTCAGGGAATTCCACAGAGTCCAGGAGCAGAGCCGATACTAGCGCTCTGCCCGGAACTCCACTCTGGGGACGTCCCTGACACACTGTCCATATATGGACAGCGATGTCAGGGAATTCCACAGAGTCCCGGAGCAGAGCCTGTACTAGCACTCTGCTCGGGACTCTGGCTCTGGGAAAGCCCCAGACATCGCTGTTCATATGTGGACAGTGATGTCAGAAGATTCCACAGAGTCCCAGAGCAGAGCCTATAATAGTGCTCTGCCAGGGACTCCGCTCTGGGGAAGCCCCAGACATCATGTGTCCAAACATGGACACCGATGTCAGGGAATTTCACAGATTCACAGAGCAGAGCCGATACTAGCGCTCTGCCGGGAACTCCGCCCTGGGGAAGTCCCTGACACACTGTCCATATATGGACAGCAATGTCAGGGAATTCCACAGAGTCCCGGAGCAGAGCCGATACTATTGCTCTGCCCGGAACTCCGCTCTGGGGAAGACCCTGACACACTGTCCATATATGGACAGCGATGTCAGGGAATTCCACAGAGTCCCAGAGTAGAGCCTATACTAGCGCTCTGCACGGGATTCCGGCTCTGGGGAAGCCCCAGACATCGCTGTTCATATGTGGACAGCGATGTCAGGGAATTTCAGAGTCCCGGAGCAGAGTCTGTACTAGCAGCTCTGTGTCCCGCGGGCCGCACATGACAGCCCCAGGGGCCGCATGCGGCCCGCGGGCCGCGTGCTTGAGACCCCTGCAATAGACGGATTGCTTCACGCTCATACTTCTAAAGTGGCCAAACCAACCTTATAGGCAGGATTAATAACATTATCACGCATGTCCCTAAGTTCTTTGATGGCCAATCTATGTGCCTTAATCTATGTGACAGTATAACTGTGTTCAATGTAGTGTTCTGAGATATTACTGCATTCTTTTTTGACCAAATTCACAGATATATCTACACATCCTTCCTCAGACACCAGTGAGGCGCTAGAAAGGGAGTGAGTTAGGGACCTAGATCTACCTCTCTTGTTATGCAAGCAGTAAACCGGGTTTGATTGGAAGTCACCTATGTCACGCTGGAATTTTTTTTTTTTTTTTTTAAATCAATAAAAAAAAAATGTATTTGGTTTTACAACATTTCACAACAGTACATAACCAGATCTTGGTACTAGGAACACGGACCCATATGAAAAGCAGTACACACATGTGATAGCATCATATAAAGCACACATAATACATACAGAAACATATAGCAACACTGCTGTGCCATTTACATAAAATATAAAAGTAATAATAAAGCATGTCATTAGAGATAATATTTTGAGTCTAACCAAAGCTTCCAAGAACATAAGTTCCTATTATGAACAGAGGGAGTTTGCAATAACAGAGTTTCATGATGACAATTAACATTCACCCTACTAATTACTTCTGACAAGGAAGGAGGGATGGGAGATTTCCATGACTTGGCTATGGCGATTCTGGTGGCAATGAAAAGGTGATGCACTAGGACTCGAAATACAGTAGGAACCTCATCCAGCCCTATATCAAGTATGGCCAATTCCGCGCTATATGGAAAAGATATACCAGTAAGGTCTAAGAGTAAATGAAAGACTGCTTTCCACAGAACTCCAACTGTGGAACATGACCACCACATATGTAGAGTGGATCCAAGAGAACCACATCCCCGCCAGTAACTATTAGAACTGCCAGTAAAGAAATGTGCAAATCTAGACGGAGACAAATACCATTTAAGGTGAATTTTCCGTGTGAGCTCTATATGATTAAAGCATTTAGAGTGTCGAAGAATCCAACTAGAGGCCTTCAACCATTGCTCAGTAGAAAATGTAGTTCCCATTTCTCGTTCCCACCGTAACATATGAGCAGACTTTCCCGAGGTATTCCTGCTCAAGAGAAGATCATAACTACAGGAAAGTCCCCTACTGTATCCTTGCCATTTAAATAAAAATTTATGAAAGGGGTAGAGATTAGTGTGTTTAACAGGGACAGATAACGATTGAAGCAAATGTCTTTGCTGGAGATATTGGTAAAACATGCTACATGGAATGCCATACCCCTGAACTATATTCTCAAAAGACCGCATGTTCCCACCGTCATACAAGTCAGAAAGGGCTGTAATGGCTAACACCTCACAGGTTACCAAAGCTACATGCGGAACGAAGGATTGAAAAGCTTGCAACGGTATGTGTTCATGTGATAGGCGAACCCATCCATTCTTACAGACATATAGCTTCCAACTCTTCAATGAATCAGAAGTGGTTTGCAATTACACTATAGGCAACCTCGCCCCCACATAAGTTGCAGCCATAAGGATTTTTAAAGAAGAGCGAGGGAATAAATAATTTTCCAACTGGGACCATAAAGATGTAGATGGGCAGTTCCATAACGAACCCAGTTGATCCATTATGGCAGCTGTGTTGTAGGCAATCACATCTGGAATTCCCAATCCTCCCTCCCTGATCTTATGAAATAATACATTTTTAGCTGCTCTCGCTCTTTTATTGTTTCAGATAAAATTGAGGAATAGTTTCTGAATTTGTGATGTAATAGAAGTAGGTACCAGCAGAGGAATAGTTCTGCAAAAGTACAAGTATTTGGGAAGTAATAACATTTTAATTAAATCGATTCTAGCAATCCAGGACAAGTGAAAAGCATTCAATCTCTCACATTCTGATCTCATACCCGCAAGAAGATCTGAATAATTTTCGTTTAAAATTTGAGATATCGAAGAATACAATTTTATCCCTAAGGGTATGTTCACACGCTAGCTGTCATTTACGTGTGAAAAGGCAGACTGTTTTCAAGAGAAAACAGCTGCCTCGTTTCACACGTAAATGCTCCTCCTCGCATTTTGCGAGCCGTCTGAGACGCTCGTAAATCTTGAGCTGTGCTTCATTGAGTTTAATGAAGAACAGCTCAAATTACGTGGCAAAGAAGTGCCCTGCACTTCTTTGCCGAGGCAGTCCATTTACGCGTCGTCGTTTGACAGCTGTCAAACGACGAAGCGTAAATTACAGGTTGTCTGCACAGTACGTCGGCAAACCCATTCAAATGAATGGGCAGATGTTTGCGGACGTATTGCAGCCCTATTTTCAAACGTAAAACGAGGCATAATACGCCTCGTTTACGTCTGAAAATAGGTCGTGTGAACCCAGCCTAAGTATAACAGACCTGACGTAGCCCATGCCATCTGAAATGTAGATAAAAGTATTTTCAGCTGAGTGTCAATATGCACTAGTAACATCATTGATTTAGAAATATTTAACTTATAATAAGATACCTCTGAAAACTTAGAAATAATAAGAAGTAACACTTTTAACGATGAAAGGGGAGAAGTGCAGGTCAAGATAACATCATCTGCATATAGTCCTATTTTATGTTCCGTACTGCCTACCTGAATACCCGAAATGTTCTTAGATCTACGGATCATTTCCGCAAATGGTTCCATACACAAAGTAAATATTAATGGGGATAAAGGACAACCCTGTCTAGTCCCATTAGCAATTGCAATAGATCTAGACAGAATTCCAGAAGAAAGAACCCTAGCCGACGGAGAGGAATAAAGTGAGAGTATGGCCGTCTTTATAAAGGATTGAAAACCAAATTTATCCAAAGTACCCTCCAAATATTGCCAATTAACCCTGTCAAATGCCTTTTCGGCAGCCAGGGAAATGAAAAAGGAGGCCTGCTCAGATTCTCTGGCTATCTGGATGAGATCTAAAATTCTGCGAGTACCATCACGTGCTTGGCGACCATTGACAAACCCTACCTGGTCTAGCGCTATTAAGGAAAGCAAACAGTCATTCAATCTAGTCGCTAAGAGTTTAGCATAACATATGGAAGCAGTAAGTCTGAGAAAGTTCTGTAATACTCGTTTGGTAGACCATCATGTCCAGGGGATTTATTTTGTTTAGACCTAAGAATCACCAATTTGATTTCCTCAACAGTAAAAGGGGCATTTAATTGACTGAGTTGTAAATCGGATAATACTGGAAGATGCACTTGCTGCAAGAAAGAATTTACTGTGGATTTAGACACTTCAGGAAGCTGTTTATCCTCTTTAAGATTATATAGGGAGCTATAATAGGTCGCAAATGTATCAGTGATCTCCTGAGGATCATACACTCTTGAGTCCTCCGAAGTTTGTAACCAGGAAATTTTGGACTTTGCTATATGTTGTTTTACTCTTTTAGCCAGTATTTTTCTTGGTCTATCCAATTGGACGTAAAAGTTCCATTTTAGTTTTTCTAAAGTTTTCTCATATAAGAAGAACTGATGTTTACGCAATTTATCCCAAAAATTCTGTAATTCTTTTCTCAGAGAAGATGAAGGATTTATTTTTATTTAAGACTCCAAGGATTGTATACTACCAATAAGAAAACAAAACTCTTTGTTCCTATCCCTTTTCGCTCTAGCGGGTGCTTGAATGAACAAACCTCTAACAAAAGCTTTGTGCATACACCAGAGGAGTTCAGGAGAAGAGGCCATAGGGCCGTTAAGCTCAAAAAAAAATTCTTCAAAGCCTGTCCTATAGAGGCTTGGAGTGTTGGGGAATTTAAAAGTAAAGTATTTAATCTCCAAGAGGGGTTACGAGGGGCAATGTATTGATCAGATAGAGTAAGTTCCATTGGTGCATGGTCCGACCAGGTTATTAAACCTATTTTAGAGGAAACAGAATTTAGTAACACCTCCCTATCTACCAAAAAGTAGTCAATCCTTGAGTACATCCTATGTGGGAAAGAATAAAACGTATAATCCTTTTCGGATGCATGCTGATATCGCCAAACGTCATGCAACTCTTCCTCCACTGCCAAAGAATTAAATTCCGGAGACAATCTGGTTCCCCCAACAGAACGGTCCATATCCTTATTTACAACTACATTAAAGTCACCACACAGTATTAAACCCCCTTTCTGAAAAGATTTAGCTTTCGACAGTACTTTTTTAATAAAGGGAATTTGTCTAGTATTAGGGGCATATAAAGAAACTATAGTGTATGTGAGGTTATCTAGTTCACAGACTAAAATTATATATCTACCTTGAGGATCAGAAAAAGAAGAAAGACATTTAAAAGCAATCGACTCCTTTACAGCGATAATTACACCAGCCTTTTTTTTACATCTTTAGGTGCATAATAAACATGAGGGAACTTCTTATGTTTAAATAGATTACAATCCCTGGAAGAGAAATGCGACTCTTGAACACATAAAATATCACAAGTAGACTTGAAAGCTTCTTTCCAAAGCAGAGATCTCTTGAAAGGAGAGTTCAAGCCATGGGCATTAGTAGAAAGTCGTTTGAGACCCATTATGACATAAGGAAAAATAATTAAGATGGTGGCACAGCAATATAACCAGCATAATACAAAAACAACATTAAAAAAACAACTAATATCGGTATGCTATACAGCATAGTTACCAATCAGGAACTTCCCTCTTTCAGGGAAAAGAGTGTAAAGACAAAAGTTCAGCTATTTGGATAGCTTAAAGCTACAAGAGCTACAGAAAGGAGGAATAGCGTCCAGGTGAGAATTTAGAAAGCCTTGACGGATAATTGTCACAGCGGAAGCACCGTCATTAGTCAGGAAGTCTCCGTTTGGGTCTATTAACCGTGTCTGACCACAAAGGTGAAACCAATTCCGGCCAGGTAGGATTCCTACGATGAGGACTCTGAGGAGGGGATGATAGGAGACCCCATGAGTGTAGAAGATCTTTTGCGGAGTCTGGCGAGAGGCATACATGTTGACTGCCATTTTTAGTGACTATGAGCTTCACTGGAAAACCCCACTTTTTTTTGCCTTTATCCCATAGAATTTTTGTCAGCACTGCAAATTCCTTACGTCGTAGCATGGTCGCTGCGGAATGATCTGGATACAAAGCAATATCTTTAAATCGGTCTGGTAAATCGGAGGAAGTTTTCAATCCCCGTAGAAATTCGTCTTTCACATGAAAGAAATGGATGTGAGCAATCGTATCTCTAGGCAGATGCGCAGCAATATGTTTAGGCTTAGGGATTCGGTGAATCCTATCAATTGTGAGGTCTAAGGCAGATATTTTCGGCAGAACAATAGCCATCAGGTCCGTCAGATATTGACATAAAAGATCCGGAGAGACCAACTCTGGTATTCCTCTGATGCGGAAATTATTTCTTCAGGATCTATCCTCTAGATCCAAAACTTTATTAGAAAGTTTCGTTACCTCTTCCTCCAACGTTGAGTTCGCATCAATGAGCGAGTTGTGTGATTTCACAAATTCTTCCAGCTTATATTCCATGTGATCGGTTCTCGAGGCGATAGCTTGAATATCTGACCATAAATCACCCATTACTTGTCTTATATCCGGTTGAATCGAATCCGTCAGAGAATTTAAAAGTTTCTTAATTGTGGTTTCAGAAACAGGTTGAGAATCCATATCATCCTGCATGTCATAGTCCACAGATGCAGCCCTGGAAGATGGAGAGGGTGAGAATGGAGGAAGGGAAATGCGTCAGTTCACCACCAATTGCTGAGAGGAAGAGTTAGTCAAAAACTCAGTAAGTTGAGTCGGTTTGGACTTAGTATTTCCTTTAGATGTACCTCCCATTTTGGCAAGGGTGGATACACAGTTTGACAATATAGCAGAAAGTTAGTAAGGTCTCCACAGAGAAAGACAAGGTATATGCATGTACCTTTGAAACAGCTGCTCCGCTCCACCTCTATGGCCACCAGCAAGGATTATTTCAGATGCAGGTCCTGCAGTTGTCTGTACCCATTTAATGCTGCTGTATACAGAGCAGCACCACTCTGGACAAAGATGCCCTTTCTCAAGATGGCCGCCGGAGGGGGGATAGGTGTAATGGCGCCAGAAGTTGTGAGCAGATTGCCTCACCCAGGACACCTCGCCACAAGAAGCTGCTGGCGGGCACCCACAGGAGGCACCAGAACCTCACCCTTCACTCCCCGAGCCCTGGGCTCGGCGCCAAGCCGCGTAAGTCAGCACAGAGGAGCAGAGAAGCAGCAGGATGTCCGGCACCGACGGAGACAGCCACGAGGCAAGTGCTGCACCCCTCAAACGTCCCGGAGTCAGCACTACCCGGAACCCTGAACGACCGGAGCTGTCAGGAGATCTGGTCCACGTGAAGGGAAGCAGGTACAGTGTTTAGTTAAGCCGATTTTGGCTCTCAAGCCGGGAGGTCAGCTACTGTGCGACTTCCTCCATGCATGTCCAGGCCACGCCCCCCGGAATGTTTTCATTTTTAGTGTCCTGAGTCTCTTGAGATCTTCCGCAAGTGTCTTATCAAAGATTTCACATGCATCCGCGGTCAATAATTGTTGAATTTTTTCTTTCAGTGAGTCAATTTCTTTTTCTATCAGATCCAGTGACTTCGGATCAGCAATAATGAGCAACTCGATCAAAGTGCGTGAGCACTTGGTCAAGGCCTTCTATAACTTAGTGGTAAAGGTGTTGCCCTCCAATTCTAATGATGGTAAAACTTGGACGTACAGTCCTCCTGGGATAAAGCGTAGTAAAACGTGCGTTGGGGCGTGTCCACTTTTGCTCTGTTGCCTGCCTCGCTATCACCATGTCTAGGCGTGAGTGCTATATTCTGTACTGATTCACATACACTACATGGACAAATGTATTAGGACACACCATTTAATCATTGAATTCAGGTGTTTCATTCAGTCCCATTGCCACAGGTGTATAAAATCAAACACCTTGCCATGCAGTCTGCCTTTAGAAACATTTGTGAAAAAATGGGTCGTTCTAAAGAACTCACTGAATTTGAGTGTGATACTGTAATAGGATGTCACCGTTGCAAGTGGATCCCACTCGTTAACTGGAAGTGTTGGCTGTAACACACAGCCGACACACTCGGTCTATGGAGTGGGCTCAGCCCGTGAGCCCGCTCCATACTCTCCCACCCAGCGTGCACCGTGTATATATACTGCGGATGTCGGGAAGGGGTTAATTTATTGTTTACTTTGTTTAAACACTTGATGTAATAATAAAATCTGATTATATTTTAGATATACTGTTTTGGCCATTCTTTCCCTACTTTTTTGTTTGGTCTAACACATTTTATTAGTATTTGAATAGGTTCGCCAGGGAAAAAATATTTATTAAAAAGTGTCCCCCAGCCTTCAATTGCCTTCCCTAAAACCCCCTATTAAACTTCTAACCAGTTTCTGTTTGATCTCAATTGTCACTGCTGCTCTTGCTGTTTGTTTACATCCCTTGCTTCTGGTTCTGGCTGTTTCCTGTCTTGTAACCCACCATAACCATGACCCCTTGCTGAATCTGGGGAGAAAGCTTATATCCCCCTTCCTCCCTTCACAGCATCTCAGCTATTTGCATATTGCCACGCCCCTTTATGTTCACAGGTCATTCCCTGCTCTAACTACAGGCAGCCAGCTCCCTGCACTGTCACACAAACCCAGTAATAATAACACAGGGATGATGGGGGTTATATAGAGCAATGTGGGGGTAATACACAGGGATCTTGGGGGTAATACACAGGGATGATGAGGTAATACACAGGGATCAGAGGGTATATGCATTGAAGATGGGGGATGATATAACCCCCATCATCCCTGTATATAAACCCATTACCCCAGCATATAACTGCCATCATCCCTATGTATTACCAACATGCCTGTATATAACCACCATCATCCCTGTAAATCATCCCTGAAAGACCTGCTAGTTAGCTATCCCTCTTCTGACTCCCTAGACCAGGTTATGGCTTTAGCGGTACGACTTGACCGACGTCTCAGGGAACGACAACGCGAACATTTGTGTTTTCTCCTCCGACTCTCCCATGATGCCTCCCGAGGTTCCGTTGCTTCGTTCTTCCCCGGAAGACTCAGAGGTACCTATGCAACTCGGGGCCTTCGTGTCCCCCCAACAACGTAGAGATTTCCGCAGGAAGAATGGTCTCTGCTTCTACTGTGGGGATGACAAGCATCAAGTGAACAACTGTCCTTAGCGTAAGAATGCAGCCGGAGAATTTCCGCGCCTAAGTGATCATCGGGGAGGTCACTTGGGCGCACAGGTATTTCCCGTAAAATTGAAACGTAATAAGATCTTGCTTCCCTTTCAGGTCTCTTTTGGTGGTAGGTCTGCTACCGGCAGTGCCTTCGTGGATTCAGGGTCCTCTGCTAATATCATGTCTGTGGAATTTGCTATGTCTCTTGCTATGCCTTTGATTGATTTGCCTAAACCTGTACCGGTAGTGGGTATCGACTCCACTCCTCTTGCTAATGGTTATTTTACACAGCATACCCCTGTTTTTGAACTCCTTGTTGGCTCCATGCATTTGGAGCAGTGCTCTGTACTGTTGATGCAGGGATTATCGTCCGATTTGGTTTTAGGCCTTCCCTGGTTGCAGTTGCATAATCCCACGTTTGACTGGAATACTGGGGAGCTTACCAAATGGGGTAATGAATGTTTGACGTCATGTTTTTCTGTTAATTCTATTTCTCCCCCTGAGGAGGTGAACACGCTACCTGAGTTTGTTCGGGACTTCGCTGATGTTTTCTCTAAGGAGGCCTCCGAAGTGTTACCTCCTCATAGAGAATACGATTGCGCTATCGAATTGGTACCAGGAGCTAAGCTTCCTAAGGGTAGGATATTTAATCTTTCTTGTCCCGAACGTGAAGCCATGAGAGAGTATATCCAGGAATGCCTGGCCAAGGGTTACATTCGCCCCTCTACTTCTCCGGTAGGTGCTGGCTTCTTCTTCGTAGGGAAGAAGGATGGTGGTCTTAGGCCATGCATTGACTACCATAACCTGAATAAGGTCACTGTAAGGAACCAGTATCCCCTTCCTTTGATTCCTGATCTCTTTAATCAGGTTCAGGGGGCCCAATGGTTCTCTAAGTTTGATCTACGGGGGGCGTATAACCTTATCCGCATCAAAGAGGGGGATGAGTGGAAGACTGCGTTTAACACGCCTGAAGGTCATTTCGAATACCTCGTCATGCCCTTTGGGTTGTGTAATGCTCCGGCGGTCTTCCAGAATTTCATAAATGAGATTTTGAGAGATTACCTGGGGATATTTCTTGTAGTGTAACTTGATGACATACTGGTGTTTTCCAAGGACTGGCCCTCCCACATTGAGCATGTCAGGAAGGTGCTCCAGGTCCTTCGGGAAAACAAACTGTTTGCAAAAACCGAAAAATGTGTGTTTGGGGTACAGGAGATACCATTTTTGGGTCAAATCCTCACTCCTCATGAATTCCGCATGGACCCCGCCAAGGTGTGGCGGAATGGGTCCAACCTGCCTCCCTGAAGGCGTTATAGTGTTTTTTGGGGTTCACTAATTATTACAGGAGATTTATTGCTAACTTCTCGGTCATCGCTAAGCCTCTTACGGACCTCACTCGCAAAGGTGCTGATCTCCTCCACTGGTCTCCTGAGGCTGTCCAGGCTTTTGAGGTCCTTAAAGGAACAGTGTCATCACAAATTATTTTTTTATATGTTAAAGATGTTAGTGCTTTATTAAAAACGTTTATATTCATTTGTGTGTTTGTGTTTTACTTTTTCTTATTTTTACACTTTTTCTTCCCTATGGGGGCTGCCATTTTTTGTTCCATTTCTGTCTGTGTCGATTAACGACACATACAGACATGGAATACGGCAGCCACAGTCCCATAGGGACTGCGAACGGCTCCCGTCCCATTGACTTCAGTGTACGGCGTCTGTGTGGGAACTGCGCATGCGCCGCTCCCACACAGTCCAATTCGAAATTGGCGCCGTCCGGCGCCATTTTCCTGTGGACCGGAAGTCGCGGCCGGACAGTAATATTACTACTTCCGGTCGCGGCTTCCGGATTTGTGCACTTGGACCAGCGGCAGCAAACGGAGCGGACGGGCCGGAGGGAGCCGCGGCGGCAGGAGCAGGTAAGAGATTTCAATGTATGTTCGTGTTTGTGTGTGTTTACTACTGTATGTAAACCTACTACACTGTGTGTTAGCTCAAAAAATGGCGACACACAGTGTAGGAGGTTACACCGTTCAAACCCCTCGTTTATCCCGGCACTAGCCAGGATAAAGGAGGGGGGGATGCTGAGAGCTCACTAGAGCGAGGGCTTTTAACCCTATGTTGCACTGCTGCAATTTTGGGAATAGCTCCATCTAGTGACCAAAAATGGGTAGTATTATAAATTAGAATTAATTTATAATATTTCCTGACTATTTCCTGACTCGTGAAAAAAATAAAAAAAATTTGAACAATGTTTAATCACCCACACACTAAATGTTTAATTTTTAAAAAAAAAACATGTTTTTCTGGCAACACATTCCCTTTAAGAAGTGCTTTATCTCGGCCCCGGTGCTGGTTCAGCCCAACCAAATGGAGCCCTTTATCGTGGAAGTTGACGCATCCGAGGTGGGAGTGGGGGCTGTCTTGTCCCAGGGTACCAGGTCCCTCACCCATCTCCGCCCCTGTGCCTACTTCTCCAGGAAGTTTTCGCCCACTGAGAGTAACTATGATATTGGCAACCGCGAACTCTTAGCCATTAAATGGGCATTTGAAGAGTGGCGCCACTTCCTGGAGGGGGCTAGGCACCAGGTAACGGTCCTTACCGACCACAAGAATCTGGTTTTCCTAGAATCTGCCCGGAGGCTAAACCCGAGACAATGGGCGCTATTTTTTACCAGATTCAACTTTTTGGTTACCTATAGGGCTGGGTCTAAAAATATTAAGGCCGATGCACTGTCGCGTAGCTTCATGGCCAGCCCTCCTTCGGAGGAAGATCCTGCTTGTATTTTGCCTCCCGGTATAATCATTTCTTCTATTGATTCTGATTTAGTCTCTGAAATTGCGGCTGATCAAGGTTCAGCTCCCGGGAACCTTCCTGAGGACAAGCTGTTTGTTCCCCTGCAATACCGGCTAAGGGTACTTAGGGAAAATCATGACTCCGCACTATCTGGTCATCCAGGCATCCTGGGTACCAAACACCTCATTGCCAGAAACTATTGGTGGCCTGGGTTGCCTAAAGACGTTAAGGCCTACGTCGCCGCTTGTGAGGTTTGTGCTAGGTCCAAGACTCCCAGGTCCCGACCAGCGGGCTTACTACGTTCGTTGCCTATTCCCCAGAGACCTTGGACTCATATCTCCATGGATTTTATCACCGATTTGCCTCCATCCCAAGGCAAGTCGGTGGTGTGGGTGGTAGTAGACCGCTTCAGTAAGATGTGCCACTTTGTGCCCCTCAAGAAACTACCCAACGCCAAGACGTTAGCTACCTTGTTTGTCAAACACATAAGGCGTCTCCATGGGGTCCCTGTCAATATTGTTTCGGACAGAGGGGTACAATTTGTTTCATTGTTTTGGAGAGCCTTCTGTAAAAAGTTGGAGATTGATCTGTCCTTCTCCTCTGCCTTCCATCCTGAAACTAATGGCCAAATTGAGAGGACTAATCAGTCTCTAGAACAATATTTAAGGTGTTTTATCTCTGACTGTCAATATGATTGGGTCTCATTCATTCCCCTCGCTGAATTTTCCCTTAATAACCGGGTCAGTAACTCGTCAGGGGTCTCCCCCTTTTTCTGTAATTTTGGGTTTAATCCACGGTTCTCCTCCGTTTCACCTGGTAGTTCCAACAATCCCGAGGTAGAGGTCGTTCATCGGGAACTGTGCACAGTCTGGGCCCAGGTTCAGAAGAACCTAGAGGCGTCCCAGAGCGTACAAAAAACTCAGGCTGATAGAAAACGTTCTGCTAACCCCTTGTTTATGGTCGGGGATCTGGTGTGGTTATCGTCTAGGAACTTGCGTCTTAAGGTCCCGTCCAAGAAGTTTGCTCCTCGGTTTATTGGGCCGTATAAGGTCATTGAAGTCCTCAATCCTGTCTCCTTCCGGCTGGAGTTACCCCCATCTTTTCGTATACACGACGTGTTTCATGCCTCCCTCCTTAAACGCTGCTCCCCGTCCTTGGCTCCCTAGAGGAAACCTCCTGTTCCCGTTCTCACCCCTGAGGGGGTAGAATTCGAGGTGGCCAAGATTGTGGACAGCAAGATGGTCCAAGGCTCCCTCCAGTACCTGGTCCATTGGAGAGGATACGGGCCTGAGGAGAGGACTTGGGTACCAGCCCGGGATGTTCACGCTGGGGTATTGGTCAGGAAGTTCCACCTTCGTTTCCCCAGTAAACCAGGTCCTCTTAGAAAGGGTCCGGTGGCCCCTCATAATAGGGGGGGTACTGTAAAGGATCTGCCAGGCACAGCTTCCGGGTTAACTCCCATAGGTAATCAGTCTACACCTGAATCCACGTCTCTGAGACTGACTCCTTCTTCCACCACTCAGGATGGCAGGCTTAGGAGTGGGAGAGCCTATCGCAGCCTGGCCAGATGGAGCTAGCTCCCGCCCTCTGTCTATTTATACCTGCCTTTCCTGTTTCTCCCTTGCTTGTGATTCTTTCCGTGTGGTTTCCTGGCCCAGCTACAGCTCCTAACTATTTGATCCTGCTCCATACTGACCCTGGCTTACTGACTACTCTTCTGCTCTGCGTTTGGTACCTCGTGCTCTCCTGGTTTGACTTGGCTCGTTCACCACTCTGTTGCTCACGGTGTTGCCGTGGGCAATTGCCCCTTTCCCTTTGCTTTGTATTCCCTTGTATGTTTGTCTCGTGCACTTACTGAGCGTAGGGACCACCTCCCAGTTGTACCCCGTCGCCTAGGGCGGGTCGTTGCAAGTAGGCAGGGACAGAGTGGCGGGTAGATTAGGGCTCACTTGTTCGTTTCCCTACCCCCGTCGTTACATCAGCCCTGTATTTATGTACCCACATCTTCCCTGTATTTATGTAACCATCAGGGCACATGGAGATTGAGGAATAACAACGACACCCCCTCCTTCTTCTAGATCATAGAGTAGAAGTAGCACGGGGCGTGTACTAGGAGAGACGAAGCTCTGTGTGTTTGATCAGCCAGCACATCCGGCTGAACACGGGAACGGCGCGTCATCAACTACATTTACAGGCAGTGCGGGAACTCCAAGAGTGAAGAAGTAGGAGCGGAACTTCACAGGAAAATAAAAATTTACTTTGGGTGCGGTCACGTGACAAAATTATAAGTAATTAACGCTGCCGTATATAAACAAACATTATATTAGAAAAGTAAGGGTATGTTCACACGGCCGTAAACGCCCGAAAAACGGCCGAAAAATCGGAAGCAGAACGCCTCCAAATATCTGCCCATTGATTTCAATGGGAAAAACGGAGTTCTGTTCCAACGGGCCGTTTTTTGCTTGTCTCTTCTTAGGACGTTTTTGGAGCCGTTTTTCATTGACTCTATAGAAAACAGCTCCTAAAACGGCCGTGAAAAACGCAGCGAAAATAGCGAGTGGCTCAAAAAACTTCTGAAAATCAGGAGCTGTTTTCCCTTGAAAACAGCTCCGTATTTTCAGACGTTTTTTAGTAAGCGTGTGAACATACCCTAACTGTACATGTCACATTAGGTGAAAATAAAAAGTATTCCTGACCAACCCCTTTAATGTAGAAATCCAGGTAACTCCTATTAATTGCATGTTCTATAGATCAGTGCAATATTGAAGCTTCAATATTAAGGTACTGACCAGGGGCGTCGCTAGCAACGGTCCCAAGCCCCGGATCTTTGGCCCACTGCCCCGGATGACTGCCACATTCAGTGGTGCAGCTATACGGGTCGCAGCGGTCGCATTTGTGACTGGGCACCCCGCACCGTGTCTATAAAAAGTTACTTTAGTAACTGGGGCCGACGTAATAAAATACACGGGCCCCTGTTACTATAGTGATGACACTATACTTACCCTCTTCCTCCCAAGCGCAGCGGAAGTCCTGATGTCTTCTCGTGTCATGATGTTGTGCGCCGCACATGACATCACGACGCGGGTTAGTGTCAGTACATCTGCTGCACCCAGAGCCAATGAGGAGGGTAAGTGTAACATTACTGTCTGCTGGGGTCCTGTATCTAAGCCTACATTATTGTAGGCTTAGATACCAGGTCTAACAGACAGTATCACACCTGTATCTAAACCTACCACATGGTAGGCTTAAATACATGGCCATGTATAATACTGTCTGCTGGGCTCTGTATCTAAGCCTACCACATAGTAGGCTTAGATACAGGGCCCCAGCAGATGGTAATCTTATACAGTATAGGATTACTGTCTGCTGGGGCCCTGTATCTAAGCCTACCTTGTGGTAGGCTTAGATACATGGTCTAACATACAGTATCACAATGGGCCCTGTATCTAAGTCTACCACATGTGTTACTAATGTTTTTTTTTTTTTTTTTTTTAAAAGGTTTGGTTGTTGGACTACTTCGGATGCAAGAACTACTTTGATGACGCCTTTTTTTATTTTCAATAAAATGGTTACATAGTTACATAGTTACATAGTTACATAGTTAGTACGGCTGAAAAAAGACACATGTCCATCAAGTTCAACCAAGGGAAGGGAAAAGGGAAGGAAAAATTTCTACACATAGGAGCTAATATTTTTTTGTTCTAGGAAATTATCTAACCCTTTTTTAAAGCCATCTACTGTCCCTGCTGTGACCAGCTCCTGCGGTAGGCTATTCCATAAATTCACCGTTCCTACTGTAAAGAAGCCTTGTCGCCTCTGCAGCTTGAACCTTTTTTTCTCCAGACGGAGGGAGTGCCCCCTTGTTTTTTGAGGGGGTTTTACAAGGAACAGGATTTCACCATATTTTTTGTATGTGCCATTAATATATTTATATAAGTTAATCATGTCCCCCCTTAGTCGTCTTTTTTCAAGGCTAAATAGGTTTAATTCTTTCAATCTTTCCTCATAACTTAAATTCTCCATGCCCCTTATTAGCTTCGTTGCTCTTCTTTGTATTTTTTCCAACTCCAGGGCATCCTTTCTATGAACTGGAGCCCAGAACTGAACTGCATATTCTAGATGAGGCCTCACTAATTCTTTGTAAAGTGGCATTATTACATCCCTGTCCTGTGAGTCCATGCCTCTTTTAATACACGACAATATCCTGCTGGCCTTTGAAGCAGCTGATTGACACTGCATGCTGTTATTGAGTTTATGATTTACAAGTACACCCAGATCCTTCTCAACAAGTGAATCCGCCAGTGTAGCGCCCCCTAGGACATATGATGCATGCAGGTTGTTGGTACCCAGATGCATAACTTTACATTTACCTACATTAAACTTCATCTGCCAGGTGGACGCCCAAACACTTAGTTTGTTTAAATCTGCCTGTAATTCATGAACATCTTCCATAGTCTGAACTATATTACATAGCTTGGTGTCATCTGCAAAAATAGAAATAGTGCTATTAATCCCTTCCTCTATATCATTAATAAATAAGTTGAATAATAGTGGTCCCAGCACTGAACCCTGGGGTACACCACTTATAACCGGTGACCATTCAGAGAAGGAATCATTGACCACAACTCTCTGGATACGGTCCTTGAGCCAATTCTCAATCCAATTACAAACTATATTTTCTAAACCTATAGTCCTTAATTTACCCATTAGGCGTCTATGGGGGACAGTGTCAAATGCCTTTGCAAAGTCCAAAAACACTAAATCCACAGCGGCCCCTCTGTCTAGACTTCTGCTCACCTCTTCATAAAAACAGATTAGGTTAGTTTGACAACTTCTGTCCTTAGTAAAACCGTGCTGGCTGTCACTTATAATGCTATTTATTGTCACATAATCCTGTATATAGTCCCTCAATAGCCCCTCAAACATTTTCCCCACGATGGATGTTAAGCTTACTGGTCTATAATTACCCGGGGAAGACCTAGAGCCCTTTTTGAAAATAGGCACCACATTTGCCCTGCGCCAGTCCCTTGGCACTATACCAGTCACTAGAGATTCTCTGAATATTATGAAAAGGGGGACAGAAATAACTGAACTAAGCTCTTTAAGAATTCTAGGGTGTAACCCATCTGGTCCCGGGGCCTTGTGCACATTTATTTTATTTAATTTAGCTTGGACCATCTCTACATTCATCCAATTCAGTATATCAACTGATATATTAACAGCACTGGCACCGGCTACATCAGCTGCTCTTTCTTCTGATGTATATACAGAGCTAAAGAACCCATTTAGTAACTCTGCCTTCTCTTGATCCCCTGTGATCAACTCCCCATTACCATTATCTAGGGGTCCTACATGTTCAGACCTTGGCTTTTTTGCATTTATATGCTTGAAGAATTTTTTGGGATTTGTTTTACTATCCCTGGCCACCTGCCTTTCATTTTGTATTTTTGCTAATTTTATTACATTTTTACAGATTTTATTAAGCTCTTTATATTTGACAAAGGCTACAGCTGTACCCTCAGATTTGTATTTTTTAAATGCCCTTTTTTTGTCATGTATTGCCCCTTTCACAGAAGGTGTAAGCCATGCGGGGTTTAATTTGAGTCGTTTATACTTATTACCTGTAGGAATAAATTTTGCACTATAATAACTCAAAGTAGATTTGAAAATCTCCCATTTATCATTTGTCCCATTATTTGACATTAGTTCTTCCCAGTCTATATCCTGAATTGCAGCCCTCATCCTGGGGAAATTGGCTTTCTTAAAATTAAATGTTTTTGCCCTCCCAGCCTGCGTTTGTTTTTTACAGTATAGGTAAAATGTAACTATATTGTGATCACTGTTACCGAGGTTTTCACGAACATTGACATTCCCAACAAGATCTGCATTATTAGAAATGACCAGGTTAATAAGGATTGTTGTTTTTTTATTTCAATAACATATTTTTTTCTATGTCTTTGTATTAAACTTTGTATTAAACTTTGTATTAATGCTTATCTCTATCTCTATATAGAGGTAGAGATAAGCAGCACTCTGCGACAGATTCCAACACGGTAATGGTTGCAAGCAGGTAATCCAGATCCGTAGATTGTAAGACATAAACGAAAGAAATCCCACAGCACTCCGATGGTTCCAAAAAGTATGTGATTTATTCAGTCAACAGCTGCAACGTTTCCGTCCTGCTATAGGACCTTTTTCAAGCATTGAAAAAGGTCCTATAGCAGGACGGAAACGTTGCAGTTGTTGACTGAATAAATCACACACTTTTTGGAACCATCGGAGTGCTGCGGGATTTCTTTAGTTTATATATATATACACATACCCACACACATTATTTTTTTTGGGGGGTGGGCATATGTTAGTACAAGGATACTTACTGCTGGGACCCTGTATCTAAGTCTATCATGTGTGATACTGACTGCTGGGCCGTGTATCTAAGCCCATGTCTGCTGAGACAAGGTGGGTATGTGGGACTTCTTACAGGGGACTGCATGGCACTGTCTACAAGGGGGATGTATGGCAGAGGGACTGTGTGTGGAACCATACAGGAGGGTTATGACACTATATACGGGTGGCATTGTGTGGGACTCTCTACAGGTGTCTTTGATTAGAGCCCTGAGACATAACTTTGCTTGGGGCCCCAGAAATGCCAAATTTGCCCGACTGTTAGTACAAGGATACTTACTGCTGGGGCCCTATATAGTTACATAGTTACATAGTTAGTACGGCTGAAAAAAGACACATGTCCATCAAGTTCAACCAAGGGAAGGGAAAAGGGAAGGAAAAATTTCTACACATAGGAGCTAATATTTTTTTGTTCTAGGAAATTATCTAACCCTTTTTTAAAGCCATCTACTGTCCCTGCTGTGACCAGCTCCTGCGGTAGGCTATTCCATAAATTCACAGTTCTCACTGTAAAGAAGGCTTGTCGCCCCTGAAGCTTGAACCTTTTTTTCTCCAGACGGAGGGAGTGCCCCCTTGTTTTTTGAGGTGGTTTTACAAGGAACAGGATTTCACCATATTTTTTGTATGTACCATTAATATATTTATATAAGTTAATCATGTCCCCCCTTAGTCGTCTTTTTTCAAGGCTAAATAGGTTTAATTCTTTCAATCTTTCCTCATAACTTAACCCCTTAAGGACGCAGCCTAGTTTGGGCCTTAAGGCTCAGAGCCCATTTTTCAAATCTGACATATTTCACTTTATGTGGTAATAACGTCGGAATGCTTAAACCTATCCAAGCGATTCTGAGATTGTTTTCTCGTGACACTTTGGGCTTCATGTTCGTGGTAAAATTTGGTCGATATATTCAGTCTTTATTTGTGAAAAATTGCAAAATTTAGAGAAAATTTACAAAAAATAGCATTTTTCAGAATTTAAATGCATCTGCTTGAAAAACAGACGGTTATACCACCCAAAATAGTTACTAGTTCACATTTCCCATATGTCTACTTTTCATTGGCATCGTTTTTTGAACATTCTTTTATTTTTCTTGGACGTTACAAGGCTTAGAACATAAACAGCAATTTCTCATATTCTTAAGAAAATTTCAAAAGCCTTTTTTTGAAGGTGCCAGTTCAGTTCTGAAGTGGATTTGAGGGGACTATGTGTTAGAAACCCCCATAAAACACCCCATTTTAAAAACTAGACCCCTCAAAGTATTCAAAACAGCATATAGAAAGTTTTTTAACCCTTCAGGCATTTCACAGGAATTAAAGCAAAGTGGAAATTAAATTTGCAAATTTCATTTTTTCTGCTGAATTTCAATTTTATTCAATTTTTTTTTAGTAACAGAGAAGGTTTTACCAGAGAAACACTACTAAATATGTATTGTCCAGATTCTGCAGTTTTTAGAAATGTCCCACATGTGGCCCTACTGCGCTCGTGGACTAAAACACAAGCCCTAGAAGCAAAGAAGCACCTAGTGCATTTTGAGGCCTCTTTTTTATTAGAATATATTTTAGGCAGCATGCCAGGTTTGAAGAGGCGTTGAGGTATCAAAACAATGGAAACCCACCAGAAGTGACCCCATTTTGGAAATTACACCCCTCAAGGAATTCATTTATGGTTTTTGTTATCATTTTGACCACACAGTTTTTTCACAGCACCTATTTGAATTGGGCTGTGAAATGAAAAAAATGATATTTTTTCCAATAAAATGTCATTTTTGATCAAATTTTCTTATTTTCACAGGGAACAACATACCCCATTTTGTTGCCCAATTTGTCCTTAGTGCGGCAATACCCCATTTGTGGTGATAAACTGCCGTTTGGGCCCATGGGAGGGCTCAGAAGGAAAGGAGCGCTATGTGTTTGTTGGAGTCCAGATTTTGCTGGATTGGTTTTCGGGTGCCATGTCGCATTTGCAGAGCCCCAGAGGTATCAAAGCAATGGAAACCCACCAGAAGTGACCCCATTTTGGAAACTACACCCCTCAAGGAATTCATTTATGGTTTTTGTTATCATTTTGACCGCACAGGTTTTTCACAGCACCTATTTGAATTGGGCTGTGAAATGAAAAAAATTATATTTTTTCCAATAAGATGTCATTTTTGATCAAAATTTCTTATTTTCACAGGGAACAACATACCCCATTTTGTTGCCCAATTTGTCCTTAGTGCGGCAATACCCCATTTGTGGTGATAAACTGCCGTTTGGGCCCATGGGAGGGCTCAGACGGAAAGGAGCGCTATGTGTTTGTTGGAGTCCAGATTTTGCTGGATTGGTTTTCGGGTGCCATGTTGCATTTGCAGAGCCCCAGAGGTATCAAAGCAATGGAAACCCACCAGAAGTGACCCCATTTTGGAAACTACACCCCTCAAGGAATTCATTTATGGTTTTTGTTATCATTTTGACCGCACAGTTTTTTCACAGCACCTATTTGAATTGGGCTGTGAAATGAAAAAAATGATATTTTTTCCAATAAGATGTCATTTTTGATCAAAATTTCTTATTTTCACAGGGAACAAAATACCCCATTTTGTTGCCCAATTTGTCCTTAGTGCGGCAATACCCCATTTGTGGTGATAAACTGCCCTTTGGGCCCATGGGAGGGCTCAGAAGGAAAGGACCACCATTTGGCCTACTGGAGCTTTTCTGGTGCTAAGTCATGTGTGCAGAAGCCCCTGAGGTACCAGTACAGTTGAAACCCCCGAGAAGTGACCCCATTTTAAAAACTACACCCCTTAAGACATTCATCTAGATGTGTAGTGAGCATTTTGACCCCACAGGTACTGTGTAAAAGATAATGCGCAGCAGATGGTGCAGTGTGAGATTTGCAATTTTATATATGTATATGCCATTTCAGTGTCCAATATAGTGTGCCCAGCATGCGCCACCGGAGATATACACCCCTTAAATTGTAATGTGGGTTCTCCTGGGTACGACAATACCCTACATGTGGCTGTTATCAGCTGCCTGGGCATACGGCAGGGCTCAGAAGGGAAAGATGAGGGGGGTAAGCTGTGCGGAGTGCATCAGGGTAAATTGAAAATCAAGGGATGTATGATACATTTTAAAACAATCTTTTATACAGAGCCCTGGTTTTTCGGGACACGTGTCACATTGGTATATTGTGTTCTTCCTTATCCCCCTCTTATAGCAGACTCTGCACCTCTTTTGACTCTTTCCCTTTCCACCGGTTTGGGGACCTTCTCCTGGAAAGTGTTGCCCTGGTACGATGCGCCCCCCCTTCCTGGTCCCTAAAGATTAGATCTTGAAATTCCAGGAAAGTTCCCCTCTGGCCTGCACATCGACGTAGCACATACGCATTGTACAAAGCCATCTGTATGATGTGCCCGGCCAGCTTCTTATACCTCACCGCATGGCGCTGTAGGGCTTCAGGACTTGATTTGACAAGTCCATCCCTCCCATGTACCTATTGTAGTCCAGGATGCAGTCTGGTTTGGGGGTGGCCTTTCCTTCATATATCCTAAATCTGTAGGTATACCCTGATGCACTCTCGCAGCTTATACATCTTCACGCCATACCTTGCCCTCTTACCTGGCAGGTACTGGCGGAATTGAACCCTCCCTTTAAAATGTACCAGGGACTCATCAATAGAAAAACACTTCTCGGGGGTGTATGCTTGGGAAAACCGGGCACTGGAACGGTCTAATAGGGGTCTCCGTTTATACAAACGGTCAAAACTGGGGTCATCTCGGAGTGGGCACGGCTCATTATCAGTATAATGTAAGAAGCGAAGTATTGCCTCATTTATTTATTTTTTTAGGTTCCAGTTCATTTCTGAAGTTGCTTTGAGGGGCCCATATATTAGAAACCCCTATCAAACACCCCATTTTAGAAACTAGACCCCTCAAAGTATTCACAACAGCATTTAGAAAGTTTATGAACCCTTTAGGTGTTTCACAGAAATTTAGAGCAAAGTAGAGGTGACATTTACTCTTTTTATACCATTTTTTTTATAACACAAAAGGATTTATCAGAGAAACGCAACTCAATACTTATTGCCCAGATTCTGCAGTTTAGAGAAATATCCCACATGTGGCCCTCGGGCGGTAATGGACTGAAGCACCGGCCTCCGAAGCAAAGGAGCACCTAGCGGATTTTGAGCCCTCTTTTTTATTAGGCACCATGTCCGGTTTGAAGAGGTCTTGTGGTGCCAAAACATTGGAAACCCCCCAAAAGTGACCCCAATTTGGAAACTAGACCCCTTGAGGAATCCATTGTAGTTTTCATGGGGTGCATGCGGCTTTTTGATCAGTTTTTATTCCATTTTTAGGTGGCGTGGTGACTAATAAACAGCAATTCTACTATTGTTTTTGTATACTTTTTTTTTTACAGCGTTCACCGTGCGCTATAAATGACATATTCACTTTATTCTGCGGGGCGATACGATCACGGCGATACCAGATGTTTATAGTTTTTTTTTATGTCTTATGGCGTTTGCACAATAAAATACGTTTTGTAAACAATCATTCACTTTTTGTGTTACCTTATTCTAAGAGCCATAACGTTTTTATTTTTCAATCAATAAAGCCGTGCGAGGACTTATTTTTTGCGTAACGAACTGTAGTTTCAATCAGGACCATTTTTAGGTACATGCGACTTTTTGATCTCTTTTTATTCCATTTTTTGGGAGGTGAAGTGACCAAACAATTGTGATTGTGGTACGGTTTATTAATATTTTTTTTTACGGCGTTCACCGTGCGGGATAAATAACAAAATAATTTTGTAGTTCAGGCCGTTACGGACGCGGCGATACCAATTATGTATAGTTTATTTGTTTGTTTATATATTTTTATTAATAATAAAGGCCTGATAAGGGAAAAAGTGGGACTTTTACTTTTATTACTTTTAAAACTTTTATTTTCTTATTTTTACACATCTTTTTTTAACTTTTTTTTTACTTTATTACTTTGTCCCACTAGGGGACATGAGGGCAGGAGGCCCTGATCGCTATTCTAATACACTGCACTACATGCGTAGTGCAGTGTATTAGAACTGTCAGCTACTCACTGACAGCAAGCATAGTGGGTCCTGACGTTGTCAGGACCCACTAGGCTTCCGTCTATGGCATAGCCGGACGCCATTGTTTGGTGTCCGGTTGCCATAGTCACCATCGCCGGCCGCTATCGCGTAGCAGGCCGGCGATGGCAGCTTAACCCCTAAAAAGCCGCGATCTCTATAGAACGCGGCTTTTAAGGGGTTAATCAGCGGGGACACAGCGATCGGTCCCCGCTGTAGGAGCTGTGACAGCTGCTGAACAAGACAGCAGCGTCACAGCTCCTGTATGTGTCGGGAGGACGGCCGAAACGGCCGTTACTCCCGAGACGTACTATTACGGCATGGAGCGCGAACGATACAGCTGCCATGACGTAATAGTACGTCAAGGAGCGGGAAGGGGTTAAATTCTCCATGCCCCTAATTAGCTTCGTTGCTCTTCTTTGTATTTTTTCCAACTCCAGGGCATCCTTTCTATGAACTGGAGCCCAGAACTGAACTGCATATTCTAGATGAGGCCTCACTAATGCTTTGTAAAGTGGTAATATTACATCCCTGTCCCGCGAGTCCATGCCTCTTTTAATACACGACAATATCCTGCTGGCCTTTGAAGCAGCTGATTGACACTGCATGCTGTTATTGAGTTTATGATTTACAAGTACACCCAGATCCTTCTCAACAAGTGAATCCGCCAGTGTAGCTCTAAGTATATCTAAGTCTATCATATGTGACACTGCCGGCTGGGGCCATGTATCTAAGCCTATCATGTATGATACTGTCTGCTGAGACAATGTATCCAATTCTATCCAGTGCTGTAGCTGTAGGAGCGTTGGTCTTATAGATATGCTATCTCCGATATGTATGTTAAGAAAAAAATAATAATAATTGGGAGGGGGGGGGGCTTGTGCCCCATATCTTCTAAGACCCTAGCAACGCTCAAGGTACTGACATATGTAGGTAAGTATGCGGGTTGACACACAAATGACTAGGCTAACTGGAAGCTTACTATAGTGAAGGACTACTCATGTTCCATGACTCGAACAGGTTTCGCATCACTGCACTATTCTCAAGCCATTTTGACTACTCACTAAAAACTTAACTCAATCACTCATTACATAAAGGTCACTAAGAGAGCGCTGCTATGAAAAGGGGGTATAAAATATAGATCATTGTATGGATTTGCCATTAGTAGACCAAATTGAGAGGTTTGTCACTGTATATACTTTGCCATGCAATCTTAAAGGGTTGTACCAGTTCAAACAAATATTCTTTGTATAATGAAGTTATTTAAATTGTCCAATATCTATTCCACATGGTTTTCAAGATCTCTGCTTGCTATCAATCAATAGGAACCTTTATTTACTTCCAGAGGATAAAACTTTGTCCTGGTAATGTGATGGACATACAGGGGCAGGACTGAGTACAGTAGTTCTAAGAGCTGTGCCTTTTTATTAAAGGACGGGTGTCGCGAAAAAAAAATTTTCTATATCAATTTGCTTTTAGTGTTTTATTAACCCCTTCCCGACATCCGCCGTATATATACGGCGCTGTCGGGAGGTGCTTCCCGCAAAGCGCCGTATATATACGGCGCAACGGGAAACGGTCATCGGTGCTAATTGCACCATGACAAAGTAAAGATGGCTGCTGTCCATGACAGCAGGCCATCTCTACTACTCGGCCAGGGTGCCGTTTTGGCCCCCCGCATCGGCGATCGCTGCTATTGGCCAGTCAATTCTGACCGGCCAATAGCAGGGATTTTTGTTAAAACTGCGCCCTGGAGTCACAGGGCACAGTTAGACAGTGTCGATTGGTGCTGTCTAAGGGTATGTGCACACGGTAGCAGGCTTTTACGTCTGAAAAGACAGACAGTTTTCAGGAGAAAACAGCTGCCTCGTTTCAGACGTAATTGCTCCTCCTCGCATTCTGCGAGGCTTCTCTGACAGCCGTAAATTTTGAGCTGCTCTTCATTGAGTTCAATGAAGAACGGCTCAAATTACGTCTGAAAGAAGTGCCCTGCACTTCTTTTGACGAGGCTGTATTTTTACGCGTCGTCGTTTGACAGCTGTCAAACGACGACGCGTAAATGACAGGTTGTCTGCACAGTATGTCGGCAAACCCATTCAAATGAATGGGCAGATGTTTGCCGACGTATTGTAGCCTTATTTTCAGGCGTAAATCGAGGCATAATACGCCTCGTTTACGCCTGAAAATAGGTCGTGTGAACCCAGCCTTAGACAACACCCATCGCCACCAACGTCACCTAGTGAGGTGGCAGTGATGCCACCTCTAGGAGCGATCTGATTGGTCGGTCTGTAATGACCGACCAATCAGTGCACCAGGCAGTGTTGTAAACATCGACACTGCTCTGCACGCCGCCATTCCAGTTTGAGGCAGCGTGCAGAGCGGTTGAGAGAGTGTCTGCTGCGGATTTTCTGGTATTTGTAGTGCGTCCTGCACTACTGTGTAAAAAATAAGAAAGCCCTTTTGCTGCTTCTGTCTGATCACCTTTTTTTTTAATTTTTTTGTGATCAGACAGATTTTTTGGCCCTGTCCCTGTCCTTGGGCCTGTCCCTGCCCTTGGGCCTGTCCCTATCCACCCCCTCCCTGTCCCAATCTACCCCACCCCCTCCCTGTCCGAGTCCTGTGCCCACTGAGCGCTGATCAGTGACAACCATCACTGATCAGCATCTGTGCTAAATTTTTGGCGCAGGATTTTTTATTTTTTTTACATTTGCACCATCTCTGTGTGCACCCTGCGGCCACGAAGTGCTGGTTAGTGCTGGTTAGTGACCGCAATCACTGATCAGCATCCGTGGTTCTTTTTTTTCCCGCAGGTTCTTTCTTTGTGCCTTTTTTTCACCCACACCAATTACCTGTGTGGGTCCTGTGACCGCTGAGCGCTGATCAGTGACCGCCATCACTGATCGGCATTTGTGCTCAACTTTTGTTTTTTTTTAGTAATAGATAGCGTCAGTTACTGACGGACGTTCAGTTGTTTTTTTACTGACGTTCGTCCAGTAAATTTTTAGAACCTAGTTTTACTGTAGCACGTTAGATAGACTACAGTTTTTTTTTTTGTAATAGATAGCGTCAGTTACTGACGGACGTTCAGTTGTTTTTTTACTGACGTTCGTCCAGTAAATTTTTAGAACCTAGTTTTACTGTATCACGTTAGATAGACTACAGTTTTTTTTTAGTAATAGATAGCGTCAGTTACTGACGGACATTCAGTTGTTTTTTTACTGACGTTCGTCCAGTAAATTTTTAGAACCTAGTTTTACTGTAGCACGTTAGATAGACTACAGTTTTTTTTTTTGTAATAGATAGCGTCAGTTACTGACGGACGTTCAGTTGTTTTTTTACTGACGTTCGTCCAGTAAATTTTTAGAACCTAGTTTTACTGTATCACGTTAGATAGACTAGTTTTTTTTTAGTAATAGATAGCGTCAGTTACTGACGGACGTTCAGTTGTTTTTTTACTGACGTTCGTCCAGTAAATTTTTAGAATCTACTTTTACTGTAGCACGTTAGATAGACTACAGGTTTCTTTTAGTAATAGATAGCGTCAGTTACTGACGGACGTTCAGTTGCTTTTTTACTGACGTTCGTCCAGTAAATTTTTAGAACCTAGTTTTACTGTAGCACGTTAGTTAGACTACAGTTTTTTTTTAGTAATAGATAGCGTCAGTTACTGACGGACGTTCAGTTGTTTTTTTACTGACGTTCGTCCAGTAAATTTTTAGAGCCTAGTTTTACTGTTAGATACTACAGATACAGTTAGATAGCACGTTAGATAGACTACAGTTTTTTTTTTGTAATAGATAGCGTCAGTTACTGACGGACGTTCAGTTGTTTTTTTCTAACTGACGATCGTACAGTAAATTCTATTCTTTTTTTTTTTCCTTTTCTTCTCTTCTTTCTTATCTTCTAATTTCTGTTCACTATACACGTGTAAAAACACCACACATACACACACACACCCCTGTGTAAAAATAAAAGTTGATTACACGTGTAAAAACACCACACAACCCGCTGTAATAAATCAAAATGTCTCAATCGTCCAGAAGGATGTATTCAGTCGAGGAGGCATACGCCATCATTGCCTCTGACACTGAGTCGGCCAGCGAGGGAGAGGAGGAATATGCCCCACTCCTTTTAGTTTCCTCCTCCAGTGATGAGGAACCCCCCCAAAGGCGACCCAGGAGAGCAGCTGAGCCAACCCCAATGATTGATCCCGTGTGGACTCCACTCCCTGAAAATTATGAGCCTCAAATTCCTGATTTTATAGGCAGCTCAGGAATTCAGTTTGAGACTGAAGGCCTCACAGAAATTGACTTTTTCAAGGTCTTTTTCTCTGAGGAGTTTGTTCATTTAATGGTGCCCCAGACGAATCTGTACGCCCAACAATTTTTAACGCAAAACTCCCCTTCATCATTTGTTAGGTGGACCCCAGTAGATGCAGCGGAGATGATGACATTTTGGGGCCTTGTGCTGCATATGGGACTAGTGAGGCAGCCAGAGGTTAGGCAATACTGGAGTGCGAATATTTTGTACATCACCCCAATTTACCGCATGACCATGACCCGGACTCGCTTTGAAGCCATTTTAAAATTCTTGCATTATAATGATAATGCACAGTTCAGGCCCCAGAACGACCCCACATTTGACCGTGTTTTTAAAATCAGGCCACTCATTGATCATTTCTCCACCAAATTTTCACAAGTGTACATCCCCGATAAATATATTTCCATAGTCCCTTGTTCATTTTAAGGGGAGGCTTAAATTCCGCCAATACCTGCCCAATAAGAGGGCAAGGTATGGAATTAAATTGTACAAAATGTGTGAGAGTACATCTGGGTATACACACAGGTTTAGGGTTTACGAAGGGAAGGACTCTATTATTGAACCCCCAGAATGCCCCCCGTCCTGGGAGTTAGTGGGAAAATAGTGTGGGATTTGATGCACCCATTGCTGGACAAGGGTTATCACCTTTACGTCGATAACTTCTATACCAGCATCCCACTATTTAAGTGCCTTTCTGCCAGAAGTACTGTAGCATGCGGTACTGTGCGCAAAAATCAGAGAGGCCTCCCTAAAACACTGCTTAGCCAAAGCCTCAGAAGGGGTGAGAGCAGGGAACTATGCAGCGAGAACATGCTGTTCGTCAAATATAAGGACAAGAGGGATGTCCTAATATTGACCACAATTTATGGCAGCGGCAGCACCCCTGTCCCTGAACGAGGTACCACCACAGTGACCCAGAAGCCAAATTGCATCCTGGGCTACAATAAGTACATGGGTGGGGTTGATCTCTCTGATCAAGTACTGAAGCCTTATAGTGTCCTACGGAAAACAAAGACATGGTACAAAAAGCTGGCCGTGCACATTGTACAGATGGCAATGTATAATGCTTACGTACTATCCCGATGTGCAGGCCGGACAGGGACATTCCTTAACTTCCAAGAGGTGGTGATCAAGGCACTTCTATTTGGGAACCAGGCAGGGGAGGGCCCAAGCACATCTGCTGGTAGCGATACTCCACGCATTGTACCAGGGCAACATTTCCCCAATGAAGTGCCACAATTTCGAAAAAGAGAAGGACACAAAAAAGGTGCAGAGTGTGTTCCAAAAGGGGAATAAGAAAAGACACTATTTACAACTGTGAAACCTGCCCCGAAAAACAAGGCCTGTGTATCAAGGATTGCTTCAAAGAGTATCATACATCCATAAATTTGTAATTTCATGATTCATTAACCCCTTTATTATGCCAAAAGCAACATTGTGTCCACACACATATACAGCTAAATCCTAGTTCCAAAAGTCAAATGGCGCTTCTGAGCCCTGCAGTGTGTCCAAACAGCCGTTTATGACCACATGTGGGGTATTGTTTTTCTTTGAAAAAATGTAGATTTTCATTTTCACTGCCTACTTCCAGAAATTTCTGCAAAAAAACTGTGGGGTCAAAATGCTCACTATACCCCTAGATAATTTCCTCAAGGGGTGCAGTTTCCAAAATGGGGTCACTTGTGGGGGGTTTCCACTGTTTTGGCCCCTCAGGTTCTTTGCACATGTGACATGGCCTCCCAAAACCATCCCTGTCAAATTTGAGCTCCAAATGGCGCTCTTTCTCTTCTGAGCCCTGCCGTGTGTCCAAACAGCCGTTTATGACCACATGTGGGGTAGTGTTTTACTCTGGAGAAATTGCTTTACAAATGTTGTGGAGCTTTTTCTCCTTTAGTCCTCGTGGAAATGCGAAAAAATTAGCTAAACCTACATTTTCTTTGAAAAAATGTAGATTTTCATTTTCACTGCCTACTTCCAGAAATTTCTGCAAAAAAACTGTGGGGTCAAAATGCTCACTATACCCCTAGATAATTTCCTCAAGGGGTGCAGTTTCCAAAATGGGGTCACTTGTGGAGGGTTTCCACTGTTTTGGCCCCTAAGGTTCTTTGCACATGTGACATGGCCTCCCAAAACCATCCCTGTCAAATTTGAGCTCCAAATGGCGCTCTTTCTCTTCTGAGCCCTGCCGTGTGTCCAAACAGCCGTTTATTACCACATGTGGGGTACTGTTTTACTCTGGAGAAATTGCTTTACAAATATTGTGGAGCTTTTTCTCCTTTAGTCCCTCGTGGAAATGTGAAAAAATTAGCTAAACCTACATTTTCTTTGAAAAAATGTAGATTTTCATTTTCACTGCCTACTTCCAGAAATGTCTGCAAAAAAACTGTGGGGTCAAAATGCTCACTATACCCCTAAATAATTTCCTCAAGGGGTGTCGTTTCCAAACTGGGGTCACTTGTGGGGGGTTTCCACTGTTTTGGCCCCTCAGGGGCTTTGCATATGCGACATGGCCTCTGCTAACTATTCCTGCTAAATTTGAGCTCCAAAAGCCAAATGGTGCTCTTTCCCTTCTGAGCCATGCAGTGTGTCCAAACAGCCGTTTATGACCACATGTGGGGTATTGTTTTACTCGGGAGAAATTGCTTTACAAATGTTGTGGAGCTTTTTCTCCTTTAGTCCTCGTGGAAATGCGAAAAAATTAGCTAAACCTACATTTTCTTTGAAAAAATGTAGATTTTCAGTTTCACTGCCTACTTCCAGAAATTTCTGCAAAAAAACTGTGGGGTCAAAATGCTCACTATACCCCTAGATAATTTCCTCAAGGGGTGCAGTTTCCAAAATGGGGTCACTTGTGGAGGGTTTCCACTGTTTTGGCCCCTAAGGTTCTTTGCACATGTGACATGGCCTCCCAAAACCATCCCTGTCAAATTTGAGCTCCAAATGGCGCTCTTTCTCTTCTGAGCCCTGCCGTGTGTCCAAACAGCCGTTTATTACCACATGTGGGGTACTGTTTTACTCTGGAGAAATTGCTTTACAAATATTGTGGAGCTTTTTCTCCTTTAGTCCCTCGTGGAAATGTGAAAAAATTAGCTAAACCTACATTTTCTTTGAAAAAATGTAGATTTTCATTTTCACTGCCTACTTCCAGAAATGTCTGCAAAAAAACTGTGGGGTCAAAATGCTCACTATACCCCTAAATAATTTCCTCAAGGGGTGTCGTTTCCAAACTGGGGTCACTTGTGGGGGGTTTCCACTGTTTTGGCCCCTCAGGGGCTTTGCATATGCGACATGGCCTCTGCTAACTATTCCTGCTAAATTTGAGCTCCAAAAGCCAAATGGCGCTCTTTCCCTTCTGAGCCATGCAGTGTGTCCAAACAGCCGTTTATGACCACATGTGGGGTATTGTTTTACTCTGGAGAAATTGCTTTACAAATGTTGTGGAGCTTTTTCTCCTTTAGTCCTCGTGGAAATGCGAAAAAATTAGCTAAACCTACATTTTCTTTGAAAAAATGTAGATTTTCATTTTCACTGCCTACTTCCAGAAATGTCTGCAAAAAAACTGTGGGGTCAAAATGCTCACTATACTCCTAGATAATTTCCTCAAGGGGTGTAGTTTCCAAAATGGGGTCACTTGTGGGGGTTTCCACTGTTTTGGCCCCTCAGGGGCTTTGCAAATGCGACATGGCCTCTGCTAACTATTCCTGCTAAATTTGAGCTCCAAAAGGCAAATGGCGCTCTTTCCCTTTTGAGCCCTGCTGTGTGTCCAAACAGCCGTTTATGACCACATGTGGGGTATTGTTTTACTCTGGAGAAATTGCTTTACAAATTTGGTGGAGCTTTTTCTCTTTTAGTCATCGTGGAATTGAGCAAAAATTAGCTAAACCTGCATTTTCTTTGAAAAAATTTAGATTTTCATGGCCTACTTCCAAAAATTTCTGCAAATAACCTGTGGGGTCAAAATGCTCACTATACCCCTAGATAATTTCCTCAAGGGGTGTAGTTTCCAAAATGGGGTCACTTGTGGGGGGTTTCCACTGTTTTGGCCCCTCAGGGGCTTTGCATATGCGACATGGCCTCTGCAAACCATTTTTGCTAAATATGAGCTCCAAAAGCCAAATGGCGCTATTTCCCTTCTGAGGCCTGCCGTGTGTCCAAACAGCCGTTTATGACCACATGTGGGGTACTGTTTTACTCGGGAGAAATTGCTTTACAAATATTGTGGAGCTTTTTCTCTTTTAGTCATCGTGGAATTGAGAAAAAATTAGCTAAACCTACATTTTCTTTGAAAAAAATGTAGATTTTCATTTTCACTGCCTACTTCCAAAAATTTCTGCAAATAACCTGTGGGGTCAAAATACTCACAATACCCCTAGATAAGTTTCCAAAATAGTGCGACTTGTGGGGGGTTTCCACTGTTTTGGCACCGCAAGAGCCCTGCAAACTTGACATGGTGCCTAAAATATATTCTAATAAAAAGGAGGCCCCAAAATCCACTAGGTGCTTCTTTACTTCTGAGGCCTGTGCTTCAGTCCATAAGCACACCAGGGCCACATGTGGGATATTTCCTAAATCTGCAGAACCTGGGCAACAAATATTGAGTTGTGTTTCTCTGGTAAAATCTTCTGTGTTACAAAAAAAAAAGGGATTAAAAATGAATTTCTGCAACAAAAAAAATGAAATTTGTAAATATCACCTCTACTTTGCTTTAATTCCTGCGCAATGTCTAAAGGGTTAAGAAACTTTCTAAATGCTGTTTTGAATACTTTGAGGGGTGCAGTTTTTAAAATGGGGTGACTTATTGTGGGTTTCTAATATCTAAGGACCTCAAAGCCACTTCACAACTGAACTGGCCCCTGTAAAAATAGCATTTTGAAATTTTCTTGAAAATGTGAGAAAATGCTGCTAAAGTTCTAAGCCTTGTAACGTCCTAGAAAAATAAAATGATGTTCAAAAAACGCTGCTAAACTAAAGTAGACATATGGGGGATGTTAATTAGCATCATTTTTGTGTGGTATAACTGCCTGTCTTACAAGCAGATACATTTAAATTGAGAAAAATGCAAATTTTTGCAATTTTTCGCTAAATTTTGGTGTTTTTCACAATTAAATACTGAATGTATCGGGCAAATTTTGCCAGTAACATAAAGTCCAATGTGTCACGAGAAAACAATCTCAGAATCGCTTGGATAGGTAAAAGCATTGCGGAGTTATTACCACATAAAGTGAAATATGTCAGATTTGAAAAATGAGCAGATGTAGATGTAGCTGCAGATGTAGCTGCAATGTAGATTACAGTAACGTTTTTATTTTTAAAAAACGAGCATTTTTGGCCAAGTTATGACCATTTTTGTATTTATGCAAATGAGGCTTGCAAAAGTACAACTGGGCGTGTTGAAAAGTAAAAGTACAACTGGGCGTGTATTATGTGCGTACATCGGGGCGTGTTTACTACTTTTACTAGCTGGGCTTTCTGACGAGAAGTATCATCCACTTCTCTTCAGAACGCCCAGCTTCTGGCAGTGCAGACACAGCCGTGTTCTCGAGAGATCACACTGTGACGTCACTTCCCCAGGTCCTGCATCGTGTCGGACGAGCGAGGACACATCGGCACCAGAGGCTACAGATGATTCTGCAGCAGCATCAGCATTTGCAGGTAAATCGATGTAGCTACTTACCTGCAAATGCTGATGCTGCTGCAGAATCAACTGTAGCCTCTGGTGCCGATGTGGTCGACACGATGCAGGACCTGTGACTGAGGTCACAGATCTGCACTGCCAGAAGCTGGGCGTTCTGAAGAGAAGTGGATGATACTTCTCATCAGAACGCCCAGCTAGTAAAAGTAGTAAACACGCCCCGATGTACGCACATAATACACGCCCAGTTGTACTTTTACTTTTCAACACGCCCAGTTGTACTTTTGCAAGCCTCATTTGCATAAATACAAAAATGGTCATAACTTGGCCAAAAATGCTCGTTTTTTAAAAATAAAAACGTTACTGTAATCTACATTGCAGCGCCTATCTGCTGCAATAGCAGATAGGGTCAAACATATGTCTCATGGGACTATACAGTCTATGGGTTAAGTCGCCAGCAAGTGCGGTTATATTTATTCGACTCCCCAGTAATGATAGAAACTCCAAATATCAAATTAAACACAAGAGAAAGAAAGAGTCAGAAACTATCAATAAATATAAATGCCAGATGGCATAGAAAAATATAAATTTTATTTAGACAATACAAGTAACACGATTAAAAATAGACTACAAATCAAAAAAGACTGTATATCTCCAAAAGTATGGGAGAGGAACATGGGTCAAAAAGGTAAAACAATACAAACAGCAGTTAGTTTATATCTGTAGTTGTTAATTTGTAGCAGTGGTTCTAAACGATTTGCAAACGACAGATACAGAGAAAGCAAAGGTTAATTATAACCATACACAGTAACGATACATATCAGCAAAAAGCGATTGGTCTAGTAACAGGCATGAAAAAGATAAGAAACCTAATAGTTAGGCTTAGAGAAACTCAGTACAACCAAACCTGCTGTCTAAATAGACATAAGTGTTTAGCAGCTAAACCTATCGCAAGTTTAGAATAGTAAATGTATCAATCAATGATCATATATTTAAAGATTGCAAAGGAAGCACCGCTAGTACTGACCCATATCGTTCCAGGAATATGGTGACTCCCAGAAGTGGAGAAACCCCAACGCGCGTTTCGCGTGGATGGCTTTTTCAAGGGGTATGTTCCTAATCATTTAGATTACGCCTCTTATGCTGTAACTCACAAGATCAGCTGAGCTCATCAACCAATAGAGGAGTGACTTCCGCCGTGCGCGTCCAAAGAAGAGGCATCGCGATACTTAAGCTCCGGGCCGTCAAGACACGACCACGCATGCGCGGCTCCGGAAACCGCGCACGCGCAGACGCGTACAATGAGCAATCCAGGCAAGTCCCGGCGATGACAGAACTGACACACACGGATGAAGAACAGAGTAAGGTAGGGAAAAGGGGACTCAATCTGGCACTAAAAAGATAATTAGGCCACTCTAAGTGCCGTTTATCTTATACGCGGACAAGTTTAATGGGACTGTCACACTAACTCAAATATCGGAAAAGATCCATCAAATGAATAGATCGTTCAGACATACGAGAAGCAGATATCATAATTAAGTCAATCCTTGTCACGATAATGTAATCAGTACTAGAGTAAATGAACATTCCTGCAAAAAATTAAATAATAAAATAATACTAAAGAAAAACATGAAAATATGATTAAATATAAAAATAAAAATAAATATAAAAATAATAAATATAAGATAAAAATAATAATAAAATATTACAAATTATAAACTAAACATGTGAAAAGATCTCATAATAAATGAGATAAAAAATATATATATAAAAGTGATTATTAATATAAGTGACAGTTACAGAAAAAAATAAATAAAATATATAATCATGGGTATCAAAACCAAACAAAAATAAGATGCTTGCTAACAGAATTTATTTATAGCAGCAATTAATGAGATACCAAAGTTATATACAAATAAATATAAAGAGTGAATTACAGGGAATATAATAGTAATAATAATAAATAAACAGGAAAAATTTGTTTTTTTTTTTTCTTTTTTTTTTTTTTTTTTTTTTTTTTTTTTTTTTTTTCCCCTTCCTACTTCAGAAAAATAATTCGTACATAATACAATACAGGAGATGTCACATAACACAATATGTTATCAAAAGGCGGATATACATTACTAACATATCAACACCGTATAGATTAAATATAAAATATAAAATATTGGAGAGTCTCTTAAGCCCAAATTCAATCCCTCAGAATCCCGGAAGGCACACTCGCAGATGGTCTAAGGCATACATGATCAGCAACAGAGGAAATGACTAAATAGAACAAAAACATATATTAATAGACATACAGTTAAAAACAATTAAAAATACATATAGGCAGAGAATTCATAGAAATGACACAAAACTTAGTGTCTCATTCAAACCAACAGGGGCCATAGTACCTAAAGTGACTATCCACTTACATTCCCTCTGGGCTAACAGTTTCTTGATGTCTCCGCCTCGAATCCCAGAGAGAACTTTATCAATACCCCATGCCTTAAATGATTTGGGATCACAGGCATGGTGTATTTTAAAATGCTTAGGGATGGTCTTGAGGAGTGTGAGGTCATCCACATCTCTTGCAGCCACAATGTCACGCACGTGTTCACGTATTCTGACACGTAGTTGTCTTGACGTTAGGCCCACGTATACTTTTTGACAGGCACAAGTGGCGTAGTAAATGACATTCATTGTACTACAAGAGATGTAGTGTCTGATTTCAAATTCCCTGTTGTCAATCATTGATACAAATTTAGTTGTACGGACCAGATTCTTACAAGACAGGCAGTCACCACAAGGGTAACAACCATGTCTAGGGGTGCTTGATGTAAATGGGTTGCACTGTCTTGGTACATAGTGACTTCTTACCAGCATATCCTTCAAGTTCATACTTCGTCGAGCTGTCATAAGGGGTTTGTTGGAAAGGTTGCCTGCCAACGCGGGTTCTAAATGCAAAATTGGCCAGTGTTTCTCTAGCACGGATCTCATCATATGCCACTGGTTATTGTATGTAGTGATGTATCGAATTTTGATGTCATCACTTTTCTTTTTTCCCAAGGAATGTAAAATTGAGTTCCGGCTCGTAGATTGCGCCCGTCTATAGCCCTTCTTAATACTTCTATGGCTATACCCCCTGTCCAAAAATCTTTCTTTTAAATCAGTAGCTTGTTTCTCAAAGTTTGCTTCAGATGAGCAAATACGTCGCATTCTCAGGAATTGACCAGTAGGGACGGCAGCAATCGTCGACCGGCTGTGGGCAGAGGAGGCATGGAGTAAGGAATTAACCGACGTCTTTTTCCTAAAGACATCGGTTTGAAGACAGCCTGTAGAGTCAACCTCAATGCTAATGTCCAAAAAATCAACCCTATGTTGATCATATACATAGGTCAATTTTATGTTCATGTCATTAACATTAAGACATTGCATAAAGTGTATAAGCTGCGTCTCTGTACCCTGCCAAACAAATAGAACATCATCAATGTATCTCATCCAGGACAGCACATGGTCGTCGGCGTGGGCGCCGCCATCATGGAAAACCTGTCTCTCCCAAAACCCGAGAAACAGGTTTGCGTATGACGGCGCACACGCCGCCCCCATGGCCGTACCTTGTTTTTGTACATAGAATACATCCTTAAAGACAAAGAAGTTATGTGTCAGGATGTATTCCAGTAATTCCACAACTCAAATCTATTTTTAACTACTAATGGCAGAGATCACAAGGAATCTATTATGAGGTTCAAAGATTTACACAAAAGGAGAACCAAAACTTGGTGGAATAGGGCATTCTTGGAGAGATATCTTTCCAAGGGCCTAATACCACGGGGCCTACGGGTCCAAATCTTTCCCTCCTTTCCGATTGAGGATGAGATTTTCAAAACTAAATGGGAGGGGTTTGCTTCTGATTGCTCTAGAGGCTTTATGCACCTACTGTCCCAGGCAAACCAGGTCACTTTATGTGATCTGGAAAAAGAAATTGAAGAATTGCAAACTAATTTGAAAAATGACCTCTCCAACACAGAACTTGAGAAACTAAATGATGACCTTGATAGGGATTTTTCAAAGTGGGAGCAGGAAATTCTTTCTGTTAAATCCTCTAAATTTCAGAGAGACAACAATGACTCTCAGCAAGGGAAGATGTACAGATGGCGCAATGGGCGATCTAGATCTTTCAGTAGATCGAGGTCTACATCTTTCTCATCTGTGATATCCAGTGATAATCTTGGAAGATTAAAACGCAATGATGAGATAACCACCCCTCAAGAAACCATCTACCCTCGTAGAAACAGGGAGAGACAGGTGGCAAGGCGTAAGGACAACCAGACATACCAACAGGGGAAGAAACCAAGGAATACATTAGAGGTGATTAATTTATCTGAGCATTCCCTCTCGGAGACACAACGTGATGTACTGAGTAAGGGACTGACATTCTCACCCTGTAATTCCTTTAACTTCTTTTCAGCTATAAAGGATCTATATCTATTCTCACGAAAATTAATCCTTAAAAAGTTACATAGTAGATCTGGAATAGATGTGGGACTGAATAGTGCTCTGGAGAAAGAAGCACTTAAGGCCCTTGAGGATCTGTTACAAGAGCAAATTTCTTCTGACCAAGGTAGGTTCCCAAAATCAATTATACCCAGATCATCGAGGTTCCCACCCTTGTCCATATGCCCACAAGTCGAGATTTTTACTAAGATGGTAATAAACGACTTTAAATGCATCTCGTCAAACAGGAAATTTGACAATTTAACTAAAAAACAACGTGATGCTTTAGAAGAACTAAAAGGATACGAGGATGTGGTATTCAAGGCGGCGGACAAGGGTGGGAACATCGTGATCTGGCCTATTGAGAAGTATGAAAAGGAAGCATATAGACAACTTAGAGATAAAAATACCTATCTTAAACTTACTTATAACCCATTGGGAACCTTTTCAGTAGAGTTATGCAAGATTCTCACGATGGCCCATGAGCAGGGAATTATTCCGAAAAACATATTTTCTGGACTAATGACACAATATCCAAAAATTCCAACTCTATATTTCCTGCCCAAGGTTCACAAAGATATGACAGACCCCCCGGGACGTCCCATAGTGTCAGGGATAGGAGGACTGTGCGATCCCATTTGTAGGTTCATTGATCATTATCTAAAACCATTGGTAGAAAGTTTACCATCTCACGTCAAAGACACATCAGATGTCTTAAAAAGAATTGATGGCATCAATTTAGATGCTGATATGATCCTGGTGACAGCGGACATTGAGTCGCTGTACACCAGCATACGACATACTGATGGTTTAAATGCGGTACATTTTTTTCTGGGGACGAGCAGTTGGGACGGCCCCACTTGTCGACTGGTTGTGGAATTACTGGAATACATCCTGACACATAACTTCTTTGTCTTTAAGGATGTATTCTATGTACAAAAACAAGGTACGGCCATGGGGGCGGCGTGTGCGCCGTCATACGCAAACCTGTTTCTCGGGTTTTGGGAGAGACAGGTTTTCCATGATGGCGGCGCCCACGCCGACGACCATGTGCTGTCCTGGATGAGATACATTGATGATGTTCTATTTGTTTGGCAGGGTACAGAGACGCAGCTTATACACTTTATGCAATGTCTTAATGTTAATGACATGAACATAAAATTGACCTATGTATATGATCAACATAGGGTTGATTTTTTGGACATTAGCATTGAGGTTGACTCTACAGGCTGTCTTCAAACCGATGTCTTTAGGAAAAAGACGTCGGTTAATTCCTTACTCCATGCCTCCTCTGCCCACAGCCGGTCGACGATTGCTGCCGTCCCTACTGGTCAATTCCTGAGAATGCGACGTATTTGCTCATCTGAAGCAAACTTTGAGAAACAAGCTACTGATTTAAAAGAAAGATTTTTGGACAGGGGGTATAGCCATAGAAGTATTAAGAAGGGCTATAGACGGGCGCAATCTACGAGCCGGAACTCAATTTTACATTCCTTGGGAAAAAAGAAAAGTGATGACATCAAAATTCGATACATCACTACATACAATAACCAGTGGCATATGATGAGATCCGTGCTAGAGAAACACTGCCCAATTTTGCATTTAGAACCCGCGTTGGCAGGCAACCTTTCCAACAAACCCCTTATGACAGCTCGACGAAGTATGAACTTGAAGGATATGCTGGTAAGAAGTCACTATGTACCAAGACAGTGCAACCCATTTACATCAAGCACCCCTAGACATGGTTGTTACCCTTGTGGTGACTGCCTGTCTTGTAAGAATCTGGTCCGTACAACTAAATTTGTATCAATGATTGACAACAGGGAATTTGAAATCAGACACTACATCTCTTGTAGTACAATGAATGTCATTTACTACGCCACTTGTGCCTGTCAAAAAGTATACGTGGGCCTAACGTCAAGACAACTACGTGTCAGAATACGTGAACACGTGCGTGACATTGTGGCTGCAAGAGATGTGGATGACCTCACACTCCTCAAGACCATCCCTAAGCATTTTAAAATACACCATGCCTGTGATCCCAAATCATTTAAGGCATGGGGTATTGATAAAGTTCTCTCTGGGATTCGAGGCGGAGACATCAAGAAACTGTTAGCCCAGAGGGAATGTAAGTGGATAGTCACTTTAGGTACTATGGCCCCTGTTGGTTTGAATGAGACACTAAGTTTTGTGTCATTTCTATGAATTCTCTGCCTATATGTATTTTTAATTGTTTTTAACTGTATGTCTATTAATATATGTTTTTGTTCTATTTAGTCATTTCCTCTGTTGCTGATCATGTATGCCTTAGACCATCTGCGAGTGTGCCTTCCGGGATTCTGAGGGATTGAATTTGGGCTTAAGAGACTCTCCAATATTTTATATTTTATATTTAATCTATACGGTGTTGATATGTTAGTAATGTATATCCGCCTTTTGATAACATATTGTGTTATGTGACATCTCCTGTATTGTATTATGTACGAATTATTTTTCTGAAGTAGGAAGGGGAAAAAAAAAAAAAAAAAAAAAAAAAAAGAAAAAAAAATTTTTCCTGTTTATTTATTATTATTACTATTATATTCCCTGTAATTCACTCTTTATATTTATTTGTATATAACTTTGGTATCTCATTAATTGCTGCTATAAATAAATTCTGTTAGCAAGCATCTTATTTTTGTTTGGTTTTGATACCCATGATTATATATTTTATTTATTTTTTTCTGTAACTGTCACTTATATTAATAATCACTTTTATATATATATTTTTTATCTCATTTATTATGAGATCTTTTCACATGTTTAGTTTATAATTTGTAATATTTTATTATTATTTTTATCTTATATTTATTATTTTTATATTTATTTTTATTTTTATATTTAATCATATTTTCATGTTTTTCTTTAGTATTATTTTATTATTTAATTTTTTGCAGGAATGTTCATTTACTCTAGTACTGATTACATTATCGTGACAAGGATTGACTTAATTATGATATCTGCTTCTCGTATGTCTGAACGATCTATTCATTTGATGGATCTTTTCCGATATTTGAGTTAGTGTGACAGTCCCATTAAACTTGTCCGCGTATAAGATAAACGGCACTTAGAGTGGCCTAATTATCTTTTTAGTGCCAGATTGAGTCCCCTTTTCCCTACCTTACTCTGTTCTTCATCCGTGTGTGTCAGTTCTGTCATCGCCGGGACTTGCCTGGATTGCTCATTGTACGCGTCTGCGCGTGCGCGGTTTCCGGAGCCGCGCATGCGTGGTCGTGTCTTGACGGCCCGGAGCTTAAGTATCGCGATGCCTCTTCTTTGGACGCGCACGGCGGAAGTCACTCCTCTATTGGTTGATGAGCTCAGCTGATCTTGTGAGTTACAGCATAAGAGGCGTAATCTAAATGATTAGGAACATACCCCTTGAAAAAGCCATCCACGCGAAACGCGCGTTGGGGTTTCTCCACTTCTGGGAGTCACCATATTCCTGGAACGATATGGGTCAGTACTAGCGGTGCTTCCTTTGCAATCTTTAAATATATGATCATTGATTGATACATTTACTATTCTAAACTTGCGATAGGTTTAGCTGCTAAACACTTATGTCTATTTAGACAGCAGGTTTGGTTGTACTGAGTTTCTCTAAGCCTAACTATTAGGTTTCTTATCTTTTTCATGCCTGTTACTAGACCAATCGCTTTTTGCTGATATGTATCGTTACTGTGTATGGTTATAATTAACCTTTGCTTTCTCTGTATCTGTCGTTTGCAAATCGTTTAGAACCACTGCTACAAATTAACAACTACAGATATAAACTAACTGCTGTTTGTATTGTTTTACCTTTTTGACCCATGTTCCTCTCCCATACTTTTGGAGATATACAGTCTTTTTTGATTTGTAGTCTATTTTTAATCGTGTTACTTGTATTGTCTAAATAAAATTTATATTTTTCTATGCCATCTGGCATTTATATTTATTGATAGTTTCTGACTCTTTCTTTCTCTTGTGTTTAATAGCAGATAGGGGTTGCAAAATCTGGTGACAGAGCCTCTTTAAACTGTAATGCCCCCTTATAGTTGGCCATAGACAGGAAGATGTTCGTTAGTTGTCCTGCTATCCGGCATATATTGAACGATATTTGCAAGACAAGTGTTCTTTACCCAGTACATGTATGTCATATAATCCTGTTGCTTACGGAATGCCTGGAGTCATATGGCACGTGACTGGCACCATACTCCTATTCAGTTTGCCCATGGATAAATTCAACAGGACTGATACAAGGGCTATACAATTCTACAGTGCAGATAGAGGGATCAGCTGCACCGGTATGAGAAACATATATGAGCAGAATTATAAATACAGATATTTGGAAATTAAAGGCTTCCTACTCTACAAGTAAAAACCAGAATACCCCTTTAAGAATGGTCTTAGGTTACTGACATAGTTAAAGCGTACTTAACTTTTCAGAATAAGCTGTCATATTTGTGTAAATGAGGAATAACACTATTTCTGGCGATTATATGATTTGTATTTTTATTTTTTTAGCAGTTTCCCCTCTGCAGGCATTCTAATTCAGTTTTCTCTAGGCTAGCAGGTGGAGGCTAACTTCCATCATGTCTGCAATACACTGTACACAGCGAAGAGGATTATCCTACTCCTCTATCACATATATAGAAGCAGCAGCATGGAGATTATACAGCAGTAATGAGCCGTGTAGAGGTAAATATAGCACTGAGGTGTGATATAACACTTAGTAGAATCTGCTGCACAAGCTTCTGTCTCTCTGCTCTCCTCCCAAGAATTTTATAGACAGCTGTAACCTGATCCCTCAGTGAGCGGATAGTCTTCCATCTCAAGTTTAGGACAAAAGCAGTAAATTCAGAGTGAGTGAATAGTTGGGGAGACTGATAAGTGGCGAAAGAGGCATTTTTCTCTAATATATATTACTAATGTTCTTACATTCGCTTGTACTATTAATTCATGCAAAGTTTGTTAAAACGTTAGCGTCCATTATGACCATGACCTGTTCTTGGAACTGGTAAAATTCGATTTTTGTACGCCCCATAACATCCTTTTCTCGTTAAATTAACTTGGGGATACAGCACAATGGGTATAGGCTCTTGCCATTAGGAGGCTGTCATTAGGCTGAAAAAATTGTTGGCTCTGCCCAGGCAGGCCATACCCTTCCCACCAACAGTAGGCTAGTCAGGTTTGTGCAGAAAGCAGGACATAACAGAATGCAACAACAAATCCAGATCCAGTGAGAACTAGGAAAAATATAAGGGCGGGAACTGTCTCCCAATGAATTAAACGAGAAAAGGATTGATTTTTACGGTGAATACAATAATTAAATTTTCTTGTTATTGTCATTGAGAGACACAGAACCATGATACGTTCAGAAGCAGTCTTAGAGGCAGGGCAAAAGAAACTGTCCATTTGACCTGACTAGAAAACAGCGGGCTTAGAGTACCCTGCGACCCAGACGGGTATCAAAAGAAGCCAAGGTAGGTATCTGGTAGAACTTTGCGAATGTATGCACTGAAGCCAAGGTAATAGCCTTGCAGACCAGAGACTGACACGCGGTGCCATACTGCCAAGTATATATCAACAGACCGAGTGGAATGGGCAGTAACCCAAAAGAGCGGAACCTTAACATTGAGCCAATTGGATTCTATGATTGCAAACCAATTCCAGCAAGCAATGGAAGCCTTTGAGGCCACCAAGGCCCTTCAGGGATGAAAAATCGCGATTTCGGCATCTGAAGAAGTCAGTAGCAGCATCAAGGTACTGTAGATGCCTACAGCTCTAACCTTAGATACTGTGGAGGCCAGCTCTCTTGGATGAGAGCACAACGATGTCCTCATTGACATGGAAGGCAGATGGCACTTTAACCCTGTGCATCACGATGAAAGGAGATTTGCAGGAAAGAGCAGCTAATTCACAGACCCTTCCAGGAAAGTAACCTAACCAAGATGTCATGCAGTTGCTCAAAAGGAGAAACTTGAAAGTACGCCCAGATTAACGAAGTACTCCAGCAAAAGGCAAAAAAAAATGTTTTGCGCATATATTGCGAACTCCCCAGCAATATTATAGCAGTGTAATTTGTTTTATCCCATCTCAGCTGCATCTATACATTTTGAACTCTTATTTTGGACAGTGGTGTCATGAGATCTCAGTCTGACCCCCAAAATAGACCACGCTCTCATGTGTAGATAGGTTATTTTCACCTGTGTGGCTGACTTCCTGTGAAGTACAGGATTAATCATCACCCATCAAATCCCTCCTGGCAGCTCTGAGACACCCTTCTGGTTTCCCTATATATCACCCCCATACATACAGTGCTGCTCAGATCATTTTTGCTCTAGGGGAGCAAGAGTGCACTGATTTAATAGACAAAGCCTTACTATGATTAGCTGCGGTTCTAAAACTCCCCTGACGGAGACAGTCTATACTATCTGTGACAGCGGTGTGCAGAGTCCAGTATATTTCTATGAGATGCTGCTTCTCACTGCTACCTGTGTAAAAACTGACCGAGAGAAATCTATCACTAGCAGGAGACAGACCGAGCAGTGTGAAGCTGCAACAAATAGGATGCATTAAGACTCGAGTTAGCCTCTAAAGCCAGAAGCATTGTGGGAAACGTAGGCTGCATAATGCAAACCATATCAAAGGGGGAAGGCGCAAAGATAGCAGATTACCCATTAAAAAGCCCATTAACTAAAACAGGTATACAAATGTCATACACAAGAGCCTCTACAGTATTCTTTAACCCCTTCCCGCCGGATCACGTACAGTAACGTCAAGAAAACTGGTGTCTTACCGCATTTTCACGTTACTGTACGTCATGGAGATGAAGCTGGCTCAGGAGCTGAGCCAGCGACATCACCGCCGGGTGACAGCTGTATGTTACAGCTGGCACCCTGAGGTATCGGCCAGGACCGGAGCTAGCCTCCGATCCGACCGATTAACCCCTCACATGCTGCGTTCAATAGAGGTTCGTGAGGCGTTTATAGCCACCGGCACCCCAGCAACGTGATCGCTGGGTTGCCGGTGGCTGCAAAGGCGATCGGAGGGCTAAGGCCTCATTCACACGGCAGGGTTTCCCGGCCGGGTGCCGGCCGTTCATAAATCGGCCGGCACCCGGCTGCATTAGGAATAATAGACCCCTAATGGGGCTATTCACACGACCGATTTTTTGACGGCCGGGAAATCCGGCCATCAAAAAATAGGACATGCTCTATCTTCGCCCGGGTACCCGGCCCCCATAGAAGTCTATGGGGCCGGGTAATACACGGCCATCACCGGGATGTGTCCCGAGTGATGGCCGGGTTTTCCGGCGCTTGCGCTCTATCTCCTCCTCCTCACAGCGCAGAGTGCATGTGAGGAGGAGTTGATGCCATTCTGACGAATGGCATCGCTGTACACTGTGTTGCAGGGCCGGGGTGTACAGCAGGTGGATGGAGCGCTGCGCTGGCTCCCTTCTCCTGCTTGTTAAAAGCTCCCTGGCCCGGCGACACATTCGATGGCGCCGCTAGCAGCTGCTGTGACTGCTACTACTGCAGCGACACCACTATAGCAGAGCAGGGAGGTATCTCCCCGCTCTGCTATGTGCTAGCCGCACTTTAGCTCCTTGAAGGAGCGGAATCCCCGTGTTTTCGGGGATTCCGCTCCTGGACAGAGCGCTTGATGTCTCTGTCCATATCTGGGCAGTGACATCAGGGGAAACTCCTGAAGCGGAATCCCCGAACACATGGGGATTCCCCTTCAGGAGCTGCCGCAGATGTCACTGTCCGGATCTGCCCGGCCCGGATGAATAACTTTATGCAAACCGGCCGGGCAAAATGGCCGATTTTACCGGCCGGCACTCGGGCTCGGGAACGACCCGGTCGTGTGAATCCCGCCTAATGCTTACCTCCCGATCAGCCTGTAACGGAATCCTCCTATGCCCCGTCGTCGGCGGGGCCCAGGAGGCTTCCGGTACCATCGGCAAGATGGCGCCGCCTCAGCTTCCGGCTTAGAAGCTGAGCCGGCGTCATCAGCAGTGGGTGTCCGCTGTATGTTACAGCGGACACCCCGATCTATCGCCAGGAACCGGAGCTAGCTCCGATTCCTGGCATTAACCCCTTCGATGCAGCGATCCATTGTGATCGCTGCATCCTAGAGGTTTGAAGAAAATCGGCAGCCTTGCCATGCAATGGCAAGGCTGGCGACTGTTACTATGGCAACAGGAGCCCTAACAATGGACTCGTCTGCCATTACGTAAGCTGATTAGGCCCCGCCCAGAGGCGGAGCCTGACCGGCTTGCTGTCAGTGAACAACTGACAGTTCCAATACATTGCACTACATAGGTAGTGCAATGTATTAGAACATCAAACAAACAGTTGGACCTTCAAGTCCCCTAGTGGGACTAAAGAAAAGTGTAAAAAAAAGTGTAAAAAAAGTAAAAATAAAAGTTGTAAAACATACAATAAAAGTTTCAAATAACACAAAACACAATCGCCCTTTTTCACTTATCAAGTCATTTATTATAGAAAAAAATAATAAAGCCATACATATTTGGTATCGCAGCGACCGTAACGACCTGAACTATAAAAATATTATGTTATTTATCCAGCGCAGTGAACGCCGTAAAAAAAAACAACTCAAAAACACTGCCATAATTACTGTTTTTTGGTCAGTCTTCCAAAAATTGAAATAAAAAGTGATCAAAAAGTCGCATGTATCCAAAAATGGTACCTAAAAAATCTATACCTCGTCTCGCAAAAAACAAGCCCTCATACAGCTCCATCGACGAAAAAATGTAAAATTTATGGCTCTCACAACTTGGCGACAGAAAAAAATACATTGTCTTTCCAAAAGTTATAAAAAAGTTCTATAAATTTGGTATCGCCGGAATCGTACTGACCCGCAGAATAAAGGTAACATGTAGTTTATAACGTACGGTGAATGCTGTATATATAAAAAAAAAAAAGTGGCACAAGCTGGGCACGACATATTTGACACTGAATTGGCATATCTAGGGAAAAATTTTAATTTGTACCTTCCGCATCGCAATCATTTATGGAAAAGACACGTGGGGTGAAAATGCTCACTACACCTCTTAATAAATGCCTTGAGGGGTGCAGTTTCCAAAATGGGGTCACTTCTCAGGGGTTTCTTTTATTATTTCACATCAAAGCCTCTGCAATTGTGAACCAATACTTTATATGTCGCCAAATTAGGCCTCAATTTTACACGGTACTCTTTCACTCCTGAGCCCTGTCGAATGTCCAGGCAAAAGATTAGGGCCACATGTAGGGTGATTCTAAAACAGGGAAACACCACGTAATAATTGAGAGCTGTCTTGTTATGGTGGCACAAGCGGGCACCACATATTGGCATATCTAAGGAAAAATTCCCATTTTCATTCTCCCACATCGTGTGCACACGAATTTCTGCAAAACACCTGTGGGGTTAACATGCTCACTACACCCCTAGGTGAATACCTTGAGGGTGTTGTTTCCAAAATGGGGTCACGTCTGGGGGGGAATGCACTGTTTTGGTCCCACAGGGGCTTTGCAAATGCAACATAGCGACCAGAAACCAAATGCAGCAAAAGCTGTACACCAAAAGCAAATGGCGCTCCTTCCCTTCTGAGCCGCCGTGTGCCCAAACAGCATTTTATGACCACGTGTGGGGTATTGCCGTACTCCAGCGAAGTTGCTTTACAAATGTTGGGGTTCTTTTTTTCCTTTATTTGTTGAGAAAATTAAAATTTTGGAGCTAAAGCTACGTCTTATTGAAGAAAAAGGATTTTTTTTTTATTTTCACTGCCCAATTCTAATAAAATCTATGAAACACCTGTGGGGGCAAAATGCTCACTACACCCCTAGATGGATTCCTCAAGGGGTGTAGTTTTCTCAATGGAGTCACTTTTTTGGCGTTTTCACTATTTTGGTCCCTCAGGGGCTTTGCAAATGCGACATGGCCTCCGTAAACCATTCCTGCTAAATTTGAGCTCGAAAAGCCAAATAGCGCTCTTTCCCTTCTAAGCTCCGCCGTGTGTCCAAACATCCGTTTATAACCACATGTGGGGTATTGTTTTACTCGGGAGAAATTGCTTTACAAATGTTGTGGTGCTTTTTCTCCTTTAGTACTCGTGGAAATTAGAAAAAATTTGCTAAACCTACATTATCTTTGAAAGAATGACGATTTTCATTTTCTCAGCCTACTTCCAATAATTTCTGCAAAAAACCTGCAGGGTCAAAATGCTCACTATACCCCTAGATAATTTCCTCAAGGGGTGTAGTTTCCCAAATGGGGTCACTTTTGCTGGATTTCCACTGTTTTGGCACCGAAAGAGCCCTTGAAACCTGACATGGTGCCTAAAATATTTTCTAATAAAAAGGAGGCCCAAAATCCACAAGGTGCTCCTTTGCTTCCGAGGCCGGTGCTTCAGTCCATTACCGCACTAGGGCCACATGTGGGATATTTCTAAAAACTGCAGAATCTGGGCAATAAATATTGAGTTGCGTTTCTCTGGTAAAAACTTGTGTTACAAAAAAAATAGATTAAAAATGAATTTCTGCAAAAAAAAAAAAAAATGAAATTTGAAAATTTCACCTCTACGTTGCTTTAATTCCTGTGAAATGTTTAAAGGGTTAAGAAACTTTCTAAATGCTGTTTTGAATACGTTGAGGGGTGAAGTTTTTAAAATGGGGTGACTTTTTGGGGGTTTCTAATATATAAGGCCCTAAAAGCAGCTTCACAACTGAACTGGCCCCTGTAAAAATAGCCTTTTGAAATTTTCTTGAAAATGTGAGAAATTGCTGCTAAAGTTCTAAGCCTTGTGACATCATAGAAAAATAAAAGGACGTTAAAAAAAAACTATGCCAATCTAAAGTAGACATATGCGGGATGTTAATTAGCAACAATTTTGAGTGGTATAACTGGCTGTCTTACAAGCAGATACATTTATATTTAGAAAAATGCACATTTTTGCAATTCCACAAAATTTTGGTGTTTTTCACTGGTAAATATTGAATTTATCGACCACATTTTTCCACTATCATAAAGTCCAATGGGTCACGAGAAAACAATCTCAGAATCGCTTTGATAAGTAAAAGCATTCCAGAGTTATTACCACAAAGTGAAATATGTCAGATTTGAAAAAATGGGTCTGGTCCTGAAGGGGTTAATAGCCTATGCTGCACTATATAGGTAAAAAAATATATTTTTTGCTAGAGTTCATTTAAGGCTATGTACACCTTTGAATAAGGGAAAAAATAAATAAAGGCTTTAGGTCTTAAATAACTTTTCTATATGGCTTAATTTCTTGTATTACGGTTTACGATACAGCTGCTAAGTATTCTGTACACAGGTTTATCGTTCTCGCAGCAGATTGTCAGTTCAGCTGAACTGATGGCTCGGCTGAGAGCAGGTCCTGCGTGTCTGACACTTAGGCTGGATTCACATGAGCACATTACGTTCGTAATGGACGGAACGTATTTCGGCCGCTAATCCCAGACCGAATACACTGCAGGGAGCCGGGCTCCTAGCATCATAGTTATGTACGATGCTAGGAGTCCCTGCCTCTCCGTGGAACCACTGTCCCGTACTGTAATCATGTTTTCAGTACGGGACAGTAGTTCCACGGAGAGGAAGGGACCTCTAGCATCGTAAATAACTATGATGCTAGGAGCCCGGCTCCCTGCAGTGTGTTCGGTCCGGGATTAGCGGCCGAAATACGTTCCGTCCATTACGGACATGTGTTCGTTTGAATCCAGCCTTAGGATCCAACTTATATCGGTCAGATCCAAGTTATAAACTGAGATGTGATCGATATTAGCAGGGTCCTGTGTGTCCAAAACACACAGGACCTGCTCTCAACCGAGCAGTAAGTTCATCGCCACATATTCATAAAAGCCAATTCCAAATGGGATTTAAAATACATTGATTTAATTTAAAAAAAAATTCCTTTCAAAAAGGTGTACATAGCCTTTAAATGGTAACTAACTTTGCATAACTCAATCGTACAAAATAATAAGAAACTTAATATCTTTAGAAAAATAATGCCTCCCTCTCTACTTAGGAGACTCATTCTGCCCCCTTCTTCCTAAGGGTATGTTCACACGAGGGCGTCCGTAACAGCTGAAATTACAGGGATGTTTCAGCCTGAAAACATCCCCGTATTATCAGCCGTAACGGCATGTGCAGGCGCTTGAACGCCGCGTCAATTACGGGCGTAATTGGCGCTGCTATTCATTGGAGTCATAACGGCTCCAATTACGGCCAAAGAAGTGACAGGTCACTTCTTTGACGCGGGCGTCTATTTACGCGCCGTCTTGACAGCGGCGCGTAAATTACGCCTCGTGTGAACAGACAAACGTCTGCCCATTGCTTTCAATGGGCAGATGTTTGTCAACGCTATTGAGGCGCTATTTTCAAACGTAATTCGGGGCAAAAACGCCCAAATTACATCCGTAAATAGGCCGTGTGAACATACACTAACTGTTCACGCACTCTGAATTTACAGCTTTTTTTTTTTCATCTCAAGAGATGGGCCAGCATCATTATTGATGTATTGGGTTACAGCTGCCCATTGAAGTCTATAAAGAGGGGGAGGAGTAGCACAAGGTGAGGCAGAGACAATGCCGCTGCAGCAGCTTCCTAGAATGTTCGATCTCAATCCAGTGCTGGATTCCTACAATGCTTGTTTCTATACATCTGATAGACTGGATTCTTCTTTTCGGAGTATAGAAGCCATAGCAAGTAGGCTCCACCCACAAGCTGAGAATACTGAGCATTAAAGCTAAAGCCTATATAGGCAAAAATTGGTAAAAAAAAAAATGCAGAATACAAGTCATAATAGCCAAACAAGTGTTTCTCATATACACACGTTAGAGTATTCTAAAGTCACCTTAACCCCTTAATTACCAGCCTATTTTAGACCTTAATGACCAGGCTATTTTTTACGTTTTTCCATCGTCGCATTCCAAGAGCTATAACGTTTATTTTTGCGTCGACATAGCTGTAGAAGGTCTTGTTTTTTGCGGGACAAGTTGTATTTTTTAATAGCACCATTTTGAGGTACATATTTATTGATTAACTTTTATGAACTTTTTTTGGGGGGGGAATAGAGAAAAAATCAGAAATTTCGCCACTCTTTTTTACGTCCTAAATCTACGCAGTTTACCGTGTGGTATAAAGAAAACAATAACTTTATTCAGCGGGTTGTTACGATTGCAACGATACCAAATTTGTATCGTTTTTGTATGTTTTACTACTTTTACACAGTAAAAACGCTTTTTTTTCAAAATTTTGTTTTTATGTCTCCATATTTGAAGAGCCGTAACGTTTTTTTTTTCGCCAACGCAGTTGTATGAGGGCTTTTTTTTGCAGGACGACTTGTAGTTTTTATTGGTACCATTTTGGAGTTGATGCGACTTTTTGATCACTTTTTAATCACATTTTTTTAAAGTCAGGACTCACAGAAAACAGCAATTTTTCGGTCGTTTTTTATGGCGTTCACCGTGCGGGTTAAGTAATGTAATAGCTTTATAGTCAAGGTTGTTACGGACGCGGCGATACCAAATGTGTAACTTTAACTTTATTTTGTTTTTTTAATAGTAAAGCAGTTTGTAAGGGGAAAAAGTTTTTTTTTTTTTTTTTAACGGAATTTTTTTTTTACTTTACAAGTCCCACTAGGGGACTTCACTATGCGATCCTCCGATCGCTATTATAATACACCAATATTTCTGTATTGCAGTGTATTACTTCCTGTCCGTTTAAAACGGACAGGCATCTGCTAGGTCATGCCTGCGGCATGATCTAGCAGGCATTCATTACAGGCAGACCTGGGGGCCTTTATTAGGCCCCCGGCTGCCATGGGAGACAGACACTCGGCGATCTTATTGCCGGGTGTGATGAGAGGGAGCTCCCTCCCTCTCTCCAAAACCACTCAGATGCGGTGCTCGCTATTGAGCACCGCATCTGAGGGGTTAAACGGGTGAGATCTATACAAATATCGATCTCACCCGGCAGAGCAGGGACGCCCCCAGCTACCTCTGGCAGCTGAGAGCAGGGAGATTTGACAGCTCCCTGCTGTTTACTTATTCCGATGCCGCAACGTAAAAACTCTATGGCATCGGAATAAGGCCTGTTAGTGACCGACGTAAAAACACTATGGGCCGGTCACTAACAGGTTAAAGATTAGGTACACTTTAAGATTCCAGGGCGTTGCGAGATGGCATAAAGGATGGGTGCAATGGGCTACACCCTGCAGTAAGCCAGAGTTGGTAGCTGAAATAGAAAATCAGGAGAGCAGAGACCTGACCCTTTATGGAAGCCTGGCCAAGTCACTACCAAAACAAATTGGAGGAGGCATGGCATCTGTTACGGGTATACCAGTTTCCAAGAAGAGCATGGTCTAGTTCTTTGCACAGGGATTACAGCCCTGGGGAAGCTTCTGATGCCATTGTCCATATATGGCAGCATATTCACCATGAAGATGAAAAATTAGAACGTACAAAAATGCTGCTCCTTCCATTAGGTTAGGCTGCTCACAGTGGATCAGACACTGTAAATCAGTAAATTAAATAAATTTAATGTTGGATTAACAAATCTGAGTGTTTCCTAGTTATCTACGAAGTAGATTAAATAGGCTGACATCCAATTTGGCTGGGAATGTCAATTGGCGCTGTGTTTGCAGACTCTTAAACGGCATACATGACCAGAGGAACGCCAAGAGTCCATCGCAATGACTGATACAGATGAGTTTTCCTATTGTAGGAGGTAATGTGCTATTTAAGCGGCATCCTTGGATAACAGACAAAAGACCACATGATTTAAGCATTTTTATTGAAGCATTTAGGTCTGAGGTACAGATATTTTCAGTACAGTTCAATTAACCAAAGCCTAATAATGTAGAGAAATGTTATTTATTATTTTCCTCATCTCATTGAACTAGAGAACCTAAAAATGCAATTAACTCTCCCATCATTTCCAAGCAGGTCATCTGTATATATTACTATACTTATTGTAAGGTATTTTATAGGCATGATTTAGACATAAGAGGTAGTCTACAATTGACCAACATAACCTGTTCCTCCCACTCATCAAGAATGGCCCCTGGGTAAAAAAGAGTGGCAAGTACCCAATACAGCTCAGCCTCATTTAAAAACTTAAGCCTTGACAGAGGCTTTCAAGGATCAGGTTATATTAAAACAATAGTGGACAGCCACGATTTTAAAGATTGGTCCAACAAAAAAAAATAATTAAAAAAATACAAAAAAAAAGCACCAATTGTACTACAGGTGCTCAAACGCTAATCAAGTGAGGAAAGGTTATCTTCTTGAAAGAAGCTTCACGTTTACAAATGCATAAAAGCACAAGTTCACTTTTGTTGAGATTTTCTGCCTGCCGTTTAATCTTCTGATAGTAGCTCCTAAGCATCTGGTGGCACTTATTTTCACAGAATGTGTTCTTAAACCTTACTGAGAAAAAACAAATCCACTCTTCTGTAATCAATCAAGATAACTTGCAAACCGCTGCTGTGCAGTTTCCACTCAGAACCCCCTATTATTCTAAATGTTCTGATAACTCCTTGTCCAAAACAGAATTCCTGGTGACCACGCAGTCTATACAAATGATACAATGGAGCAGATTTATGTATTTATGGCAGATTTCTGTTAATACAGTGAAAAATATGGCATTTGGGCTGTACACCATATTTAGAAGGCCCATGCACCAGTTTTTTGTTGTTTTTTTTAAACACGTATGTATTAATAAGTAGGCGCGGCATAGGAGTTGCAACGAACTTGCCTCGTTCTTGAAAGTTCTCAAACACGTTCTAAACAGGAAAGTATTAGAAAACCCCTAAGAGTGTTGTTTAGGAATCGGTCGTACAGTCTGCAGCGAACCGGTCGTATGGTGCACCAGTATGAGTTTCTCTCACTTAATTTCTGTGGTCATCTGTAGAAGATGTAGTATTCCCTATGTGTTATGACCAGCACAGGCTTCAGATGCAGTCTAAAAATAAAACAAAAAAAAAAAAAAAGAGGCCACAAGAGGAATACCAGAACAGTGCCATTTGCCAAAAACCGAATTTACAGTTTGTCATCAGTGCGGAGGATCAACAATCAGAATTTTAAAATGGTATTTGCCGATTCTCTGCAGAAGTTATGCTTTAATAGGACATAAAATGTCCCAGGGCATCGATTTTAAACCAAGCATAATTTAACACTATAAAAAGTGTTTTATATAAATATGTAAGGTATTATGAAGCAACATATCCAGAAAGGATACAAATAGACAAGGATAATAGCAACAATAGGTATTTCAGAGTTCCAAATGATAACTCAAATTTCCAGAAGCCTGTACTATACATCATGATTGAACATTAGTAGGACAAGTACAGTCACAGCTTCTCACCAGCTCTCCAGTTTATGATATAACCTACATATGGTAAAAAAAGAACTACCACACAATTACACAAGGGAGAGCAGATGAGGTCACAGCACTGTCAAATACAGAATAGTAGTCATGCACAATGTCACAGGGATTACAAGATGAAAAGGGAATTTTGTTTGAGGGGAGACCTGGCATGTTTACAGCATATTGCTCACACACACAATCAGAACTGGCAGTTACCCACAGAAAGATCCAGGATAATGGCACAACACGTCAGTGCACTCAGACAGCATTGGCTCCAAGTCACCTGCAACCAATTCTAATGCACAGTAAACAAATCAGCATCTAAATAGGGAAACTTAACAGAGAACGCATTATCAAAAGTCTGAAACAAAGCAGAGAATAAAAAATAAAAATAAAAGGTCAATCATCAACATAATCCAAAATTAGACAGGCTTTTCTAATCTATGTGCAATATAAATTTTATTTGTGAAAAAGAAATTCCATATAGCCAGAAAATATGGTCCAGTGATGGAACGGCACACATGTAATCCTGTAGTTCACAAAGCATTGTAATGACCGTACGACATGAGCTAGTGTGGACGAAAACCTTGTCTGTGTGGAATTTTTGGTGAAACCTGTAGAAAAACTATGCTGTGGGTTGACCTAGGTGCATTGTTACAATTATTATAGAATCTAGTACTGTATGTGTTTACCTTTTCTACATGCACTTCAATTTCACAGCAAGAGTGGCATTGAATATCTACACACAGGAGAGAGCATTCATGCAATTTATCTAACTCCTTGATATAATAATGGATACAATTCAAACTCCTACTAGGATTATATTCAGGGCTTCCTGTAACTAGAATGTGATGGTAGTGGAAAACATGGGCCCTGACGACATTAGCTAGCAAGCACCCACCACCACTTTCATTCAATTTCTTTTTGCGTTTTTTCCTCATTTTTCCTAATCAACTCTGCTGCAGCTGAATCTTTGCAAAACTGGTAAAAACAAAATTATAATTGTTGAACTGAGCGAACTGGCGATCAAGTTGCTTGAAGCCTTCAATCTTCTGAGCACAAGTGAATGCTGTGCGACATTTGGAACTCTAAAAACAAAGAATTGAGAGTTTGTAAGAAAAGGTCACGTAAGCACAAACTATATATAGTGGTCCCACAGGTTACAATATTTTCAAAAATAAGTATTTTGTGGGCCAAAATTTTAAACCACACCCAACGCTGCAGACCGTGCCAATATGTGGTGAATGCTATTGGCTAGAAAACCCACCCAATCAGCCAGGGCATTTAACTGGTAAAACACCTGTGAATCAGATCACATTGGGGCAAGTAAAGCCAATTAGTGGGCACTATATTACTTATGTAAATACACTGATTGGCTGTCTACTTGTGCCAGGATGGCTAGATCTTATTTTCACTGTACACAGACCCCTGAAGAAGCCTCTTCTCCGCAACACAGAAGACTCACCAGCAGACTTGCTTGATCTGCATTTACTTGCTTATATTTCATTCTTTATTATTGTGTTGCTTTTTTTAGGGCTTTGGAACCAATTACAAGTTCTTCATGGATTTATTGTATCAAGTTACAATATTTCAGGTTACAATGGTTATCCTGGAATAAATTAAATATTGTAACTTAAAGTAGTGCTGTATACTACTAAAATGCAGCTACAAGCCATTCAGTTATACATATAAATGACAGCACTATTGTCTTAAATCCTTAACGACGAAGGACGGATATATCCGTCCTATGCAGGAGCTAGTTCCCGCATAAGGACAGATATATCCGTCCTCTGAAGCACGCTCCGATTCCGGCAGTTTAACACATAAGTTGCCGCTGTCAATCGCGACAGCGGCATCTAATGTGTTTGACAGAGGGAGGGAGCTCCCTCTGTCACCCCCGCAATGAAATTGCAGGGCGCCGTCGGATTTCCATGGCAGCCGGGGGCCTAACAAAGGCCCCCAGGTCTGCCTTCAGCAACTGCTTATTAGGCCATGTTTTAAACGGACAGGCAATAATGTTTTGGTATACCAAGTATAGCAAAGCATTGTATCTGTGATCTAAAGATCGCATAGTAAAGTGCCCTAGAGGGACCAAAAAAAACCCAAAAAAAAAAACTTTCCCCAAAAAGCGGTTTTATTTAGTAAAAGTGTCAAAACATATGGTATCGCCGCGATCGTAATGACAAGAATAAAATTTACACATTAAACCACCAGATTACAGCATCCAAAAAAACAGCTAAATTCATTCCCATTCCCCCCATAAAAAATAGAAAAGTTAATCAATGAGTCCCATGAACCCCATAATAGTACTAATGAAAACTACACCTTGCCCCGTAAAAATTAAGCCCACATTGACTGAAAAATAAAAGTTACGGCTCTGAAATGCGGCGATGCATAAACAAGTAAATTATTTTCTAAAAGGGTTTTTTTTATTGTGCAAACGTGGGAAAACTTATAAAACCTTTACATATTTGGTATCCCCGTGACCGTGCCGACTCATAGAATAAAAGGTAACATGTTAATTACGCTGCATAGTAAACGGCGTAGATTTATGTGTAAATCAAGGCTGGAATAGCTGCTTATATTCCAGTCTCTCCTAAAATAAAGTTAATAAAAGTTAGTTATATTATATGCCTCCAAAAATGGTGCAATTGCAAAATACAACTTGTCCCACAAAAAAAAACAACCCTTATACAGCTATGTCAACGGAATAAAATAAAAAAGTTACGACTGTTGGAATGCAACCGTGAGAAAACAAAATAATCCTTGGTCATGAACGTGCAAAATGGCCTGGTCATTAAGGGGTTAAAGTGAAATCCACCTCTAAACAGATCTGTTATTACGTGCTGCCCCCTTACTTAGCAAGTATTATACCAACTAAAACGCATTGGGGGAACATAGTGAGAAAATTCGCAATTGTATCCAATGATCATAACCAAGATTAAATATTCACAAAAAAGAAGCTAAACAACATTACCTGATTAACAAAAAGGGTGGTCACAAATTTCCTTGGCTTGAAAATATCCACAACTTTACTAATGAGGTCCTCATAAGTAGTTTGCGATACATTCGTTTCAAAGCTAACATAAGAAAATTCTGGCTCTGGAGTGATGTGAATGGTCCAGTAAGTTCCCTTAGAAGAAAAACAACACCATAAACTACAAGTCGGAAATAAAACCAAATACTGCACTATGAAAAATACTTACATCTGATTTCATCCCATTCATTGAATAACCACAAGGACTGAACATTGTAGCATCAATGACAGAACCTGGTATCAGGTCACGAATTCCACTCATCTAAAAGAAAACCCGTTAATCAAATTAGCTTAAATACATGATAAATTGGAATATGGTTAATAATACCGTACATTGTACTATGGTACATTACAAACAGTTGCGGCCGGACAGTAAGATTACTACTTCCGGTCGCGGCTTCCGGACTTGTGCACATGGAACAGCGGCAGCAGACGGAGCGGATGGACCGGCGGCGACTGGAGCAGGTAAGGGATTTCTATGTATGTTTGTGTTTCAGTGTGTTTTACTAGTGTATGTAAACCTTCTACACTGTGTGTTAGCTCAAAAAATGGCAACACACAGTGTAGGTTAGACAGTTCAAACCCCTCGTTTCTCCCGGCACTAGCCAGGATAAAGGAGGGGGGGATGCTGAGAGCTCACTAGAGCGAGGGCTTTTTACCAAATTTTGCAGCATAAAGCAATGTGGTTGCTTTATCACATGCAATGCTGCAATTTTGGGAATGACTCCATCTAGTGACCAGCAATGGGAAATATTATAAATTAGAATCCAATTGAATCCAATTTATAATATTTCCTGACTCGTGAAAAAAAAAAAAAAATTTGAACAATGTTTAATCACCTATACACTAATTGTTTAACTAAAAAAAAAAATACATGTTTTGCTGGCAACACATTCCCTTTAAAGGAACAGTGTAACCACAAAAAAAAATTTCATGTCAGTTTAATGTTAGTGTTTTATTAAAAACGTTTATTTATTTGTGTGTTACTTTTTTCTATTTTTTCAATTTTTCTTCCCTATGGGGGCTGCCATTTTTTTTCTCCATTTCTGTATGTGTCGATTAACGACACATACAGACATGGAATACGACAGCCACAGTCCCATAGGGACTGCGAACGGGTCCCGTCCCATCCACTTCTGTGTACGCCGTCTGTGTGGGAACTGCGCACTACAAGTCGTATAAATAGTATTATTCCTCATGTACACAAATATGACAACTTATTCTGAAAATCCACCTGAAAAGTTAGGAATGCATTAACTATATTGCAAAAAGAAAAAATTACCAGGTCCCCAAATAAATTAATTTTATTAAAATTTTAAAAACAGTAAAAAGCATAAATTGCACACTTAATCTTAAAGCAAGTTTACTGGCAGCAAATGTTTAAAAAAACTTATTTTTACATATTAACTTACACGAGTGACATCATTTGCAGTAACACCATCTTTCATGTAGAACTGGTCCATGATCTCTGGGTCAAGCTCACTCATTAAAATTTCCAGTGTCTGATCTGGCTGGTTGATGACAAACCCATCTGGAACATCCAGAGTATACAAATACCTACAAATAGAAACAGAAATATTGCAAAGTGGTGATTATAAAAAGCTGCCACCAAGCTCGTACTTAAACTAACCAATATTAACCCTTTCTGGACTAAGCAATTTGTTTTTTCCATTTTCACTCCCAGCCTTCCAAGAGCCATAACTTATTTTTCTGTCAATGGAGTGGTGTGAAGGCTTTTTTGTGTGAGGAGTTGCAGTTTCTATTGGAGCTATTTAAACTTCAATATAATGTACTGGGAAACAAAATTTGTGGACTAGAATTAAGAAAAAAATTGCAATTCCTACACTAGTTTTTGGGTTGTTTTTACAGCTTTCACCATGCAGTAAAAATTACAACTTTATTCTGCGCTCAATGCGGTTACAGGGATACCAAATTTATAGTTATTTTTTAATATTTTACTACTTTTACAAAGAAAAAACTATGTTAAACAATATGGCACCGCATTCTGAGAGTCAAAATGTTTTAATTTTTTTGTCCATTGAGTGGTGTGAGGGCTTATTTTTTGCAGGACAAGCTGTAGTTTTTATTTGTACCCTTGCTGGTATTTACAACTTTGATACCTTACTTTTTTTTTTTTGCGCTAAGGTGACCAAAAATCAGCAATTCTGGTTTTATTTTTTGGTGCTCAAATATTGTATTGGAATTTGGACTTTCATAGGTGCGGTGATGCCAATTTTGTTTATTTTTTTACATTACTTTAGAAGAATGGGAAAAGGGGGATTTTTGAACAAAGAGAACCTTTCACATCCCCAAACATATGCAGCATGTTATAGGAAAGGCTTCAACAACCGTTTCACGTAAAATTATTTTTCTAACTCCCTCGGTTATTTACATATCGGTGCTGTTATATTTGGCACCCGATATGTAAAGAAGCCCATGAACAGTCAATGTTTCTAACCAACTAAAAGGCAAGGGGGCGTGAGGTCTTCACTCTGACACTGTCCAATCAGCTGCGGACAGTGTCAGGGCAGGTAGCGCTGTGTTCCCTCCCACGAGAACACACACAGACTTGGTGTTTGTGCGAAGCAGAGACCAGGGGGAGAAGCAGAGACCAGGGGGAGAAGCAGAGACCAGGGGGAGAAGCAGAGACCAGGGGGAGAAGCAGAGACCAGGGGGAGAAGCAGAGACCAGGGGGAGAAGCAGAGACCAGGGGGAGAAGCAGAGACCAGGGGGAGAAGCAGAGACCAGGGGGAGAAGCAGAGACCAGGGGGAGAAGCAGAGACCAGGGGGAGAAGCAGAGACCAGGGGGAGAAGCAGAGACCAGGGGGAGAAGCAGAGACCAGGGGGAGAAGCAGAGACCAGGGGGAGATCTACTTACATCCGTCGATGTGCGCGTGAACGGCCGTACATGCACGCGTTCATGCCCACGCTATCTGCAGCACAACCACCAAGTCTGTGTGTGTTCTCGCGGGAGAGAAAAGCGCTAGCCGCCCTGACACTGTCCACAGCTGATTAGACAGTGTCAGAGCGGAGACTTCACGCACCCTTGCCTTTTAGTTAGTTAGAAACACTCCGGTGACTGTTCAGGGGCTTATTTACATATCGGGCGCCAAATATAACGGCACCGATATGTAAACAACGGAGGGAGTTAGAATAATAATTTTACTTGAGACCGGGTTTGTGAAGCCTTTCCTAGAACATGCTGCACATGTTTGGGGAGGTGAAAGGTTCTCTAAGTTTACAGTAGTGTACAAAAAATAAAAAAATTATTTTATTAGCTCCCCTAGGGGATTTGAACCAGTGATCACTAGATCGCTGGTACAATACACTGCAATACCAATGTGTCGCAATGCATTGTAATATTTATAGGCTCCTGCCAGAGGCAGGGCTTAACAGAGGCAGAAAGAATGCAGACCTGGCCGTTAGTGGCAGTTATAATACAAAGCCGACACCCGCAGCATATGAAGCGGGCTGAGCGCATGAGCGAGCCCGCCTCATATTCATCCCCCGCACTAGGACGTGCAGTTACATCCTGGTGTGTAAAGGGGTTAAGAAAAAATAAATGACACCCTCTTTCATGTGTCAGACAGACATATGGAGTTCTAAAGCAGTTCACCAGTATGCAGGCTCTGTGCTTGGCAGTTTCTCACTGCCATAAACTTTGTATTGATTGGCAGGGCATACAGCATGTCGGCGGAAAAATAAAAACGTTATACTTTTAGAATATGGCAACAAAAACAAACTTCTTATTGTGCAACAGTATATCAATTTTATATTGCTGTAATCATAACGACCCACAGGATAAAGTTACCGTATTTTTCAGGCTATAAGACAGTCGGCAGTCAAGGTACCTGGCAGCGCCGGGCTGCCTGATCGCTCCTTACTCAACCCCTTCCCTACCCATGATGTGCCAACACATCATGGCGCAGAGAGGGAATGATTTATGAAGCGGGCGCACGCACTGAGCCAGCTCCTGTCCGCTTCTGACACGCTGCTTTAAAGAGGCTCTGTCACCAGATTCTCAAATCCCCATCTCCTATTGCATGTGATCGGCGCTGCAATGTAGATAACAGCAAACTTTTTTTGTTTTTAAAACGTTCATTTTCGGCCAAGTTATGAGCTATTTTATATATATATGCAAATGAGGTTTGAAATAGACAATTGGGCATTTTTTTTTCCGTTATGTCCAACTGGGTGTGTATTGTGTTTTTAACTGGGCGTGTTTACGTGTATGACGCTGACCAATCAGTGACCAGTCATCGTCATACACTCATCTCCATTCATTTACACAGCAGCGATGTGCAGCCACATACACAGAGATTAACGTTAATCAAGTGTCCTGATAATGAATACACATGAAATCCAGCCTGGACGTCATGTGTAATCAGAATCCTGACTCTTCCTTGAGATTTCCAGCAAGGGAAACAAAATCTCGTTTACCTCCGTAATCTCGCGAGATTACGCGTGGCTTGCTGGACTCTCTCAGAAAAGAGTCAGAAGTGTCAGGATTCTGAATACACATGACGTCCAGGCTGGAGGTCATGTGTATTCATTATCAGGACACTTGATTAACGTTAATCTGTTTATGTGGCGGCACATCGCTGCTGTGTAAATGAATGTAGAGGATCCCTGACTGGTCACTGATTGGTCAGCGTCATACACGTAAACACGCCCAGTTAAAAACACAATACACGCCCAGTTGGACATAAAGAAAAAAAACGCCAAATTGTCCATTTCAAAGCTCATTTGCATATATATATATATATATATATATATATATATATATATATATATAAAATAGCTCATAACTTGGCCAAAAATGAACGTTTTTTTAAAAAAAACAACAACTTTACTGTTATCTACATTGCAGCGCCAATCACATGCAATAGGAGTTAGGGATTTGAGAATCTGGTGACAGCCTCTTTAACTGCCAGGAACTGTTACTGGCCGTTTAACTAGTTAAATGCCGCAGTCAATAGTGACTGCGGCATTTATAGTGGTTATCCCATGAAGGACATTTATGACATATGCACAGGGACCCGCATCTATCTCTAGAACGGGTCCCCCTAAACCCTGTTCTATCTTACCCGGCTGCTCTGTCTTCCGGCCACTTCACTTCCTGGTCGAGTTACGCAAACAGCGTAACTCGCTGAGCTACTCCGTTTCCGTAACACATATACAACAGAATAGTAGTTATGGAAATAGCAAGTTATGCTATTTCCATATCTCATCCATGTATTGTACCAGCGATCTAATGATTGCTGGTTCAAGTCCCCTAGGGGAACTACTATAATTTTTAAAAAAAAAGTTCTCAGGAGTGTAATTGTTTTTTTAAAAGTTATAAAAATAAAAAATGTTTACCATTTCTCCAAGCACAATGTACAAATAAAAAAAAATTATATCGCTGCGGCCATAAAAGTCTGAAACTATTACAATATAGCATTTTTTGACTCTGAACGGCGTAAAAAAAAAAATTTTAGGCCCCATGCACACGAACGTGTTTTTGCGTCCGCAATTCCCCCGCAAATCCACGGGAGAATTGCGGACCCATTCATTTCTATGGGCCCATACACACTATCCGTGTTTTCACGGGTCTCTGCATGTCCGCAAATCCGTGCCGCAGAAACTCAGGACATGCCTTATTACGGCCCGCAAATTCGATGCAGACATGCCCATAGAAGCCAATGGGCCCGTGGAAAATGCGGGTACACCTCCGTGTGTCAACCGCAGTTGGCGGAAGTGTTGCTAGGCGACGACCGGGAATGAGTTCTGTCGTCATCCTGTTTTACCTAGGCTTTTTTTTTTTTATCCGCATTTTGCGGATTACATACGGATGAACTGCGGAGGACATTTCACGGAACACGGTCCTGGAATTTGCGGACCAGAAAAACATCTTTGTTTTTTGGTCACCAGAGCACTAAAAAGACTGAAATAGTGATAAAAAAAAACCACAAACTTATGTACCAAAAAAATGGTGCTAATAAATCTAATAAAAACTACAGCTCGTCCCGCAAAAAATAAGCCCTCACACCGCTCAAAAAAATATAAGTTACGGTTCTCAGAATGTGGTGAAACTGAAGAATTTTTTTAACCAATAGTTTTTTCTTTGTAAAAGTAGTAAAATATGAATTTTTTCCCTATTTTCTGTGGAATAAAACCTGGGTGCCTCTTAGTCCAAAAAATACGGTATGTTATTTATACCACCCTGTAAACAGCAAATTTAGGATGCAAAAAAATAAATTGGCGTTTTTTCCCCTCAAAAAAAGTAAATTAAAATGTTAAATAAAAAAAAATAAGTGTTTATGAAATGCGACAATAGTGAAAAATAAAAATAAAAAAATAAAACAAAAAACAAACATCTCTTAATTAAGGCCCAAAATAAAATGGGTAAAGAAATGATTGTACTGAGACATTTCAAAACATAAAACAAATTTTTCTATTGGGGTGCATACTCACCAGCAATCAGAATTCATGCGCCCCATGCAATAAGCTGCACCATCTGAAAAGAGGAAACAAAATATTTAATACACGGACCTTCCCTCTAGTGGCTTATTAACAAGCTACCAATTAAATGAATCAACCATAGAAATGAATAAGAGGGAAAAAAAATAAAAATAGCTATCAGCCTGCTTGCTCATCAAACAATGTCTGGCAGAAATTCAGCAAAGGACCTCCTGAATGTATCAGAAAAGACTTGGGCTACCTTTGCAGTCACAGCAGCAGGGGGTTAAGTCTGTTGCAGCAAGTTGCTAACCAGTACTTAAAGAGGCTCTGTCACCAGATTTTGCAACCCCTATCTCCTATTGCAGCAGATCGGCGCTGCAATGTAGATTACAGTAACGTTTTTATTTAAAGAAAAACGAGCATTTTTGGCCAAGTTATGACCATTTTTGTAGTTATGCAAATGAGGCTTGCAAAAGTCCAAGTGGGTGTGTTTAAAAGTAAAAGTCCAAGTGGGCGTGTATTATGTGCGTACATCGGGGCGTTTTTAATACTTTCACTAGCTGGGCGCTCTGAAGAGAAGTATCATCCTCTTCTCTTCAGAACGCCCAGCTTCTGACAGTGCAGATCTGTGACGTCACTCACAGGTCCTGCATCGTGTCAGACGAGCGAGGACACATCGGCACCAGAGGCTACAGTTGATTCTGCAGCAGCATTTGCAGGTAAGATCGACTTACCTGCAAACGCTGATGCTGCTGCAGAATCAACTGTAGCCTCTGGTGCCGATGTGGCCGTCACGATGCAGGACCTGTGAGTGACGTCACAGATCTGCACTGTCAGAAGCTGGGCGTTCTGAAGAGAAGAGGATGATACTTCTCTTCAGAGCGCCCAGCTAGTAAAAGTATTAAAAACGCCCCGATGTACGCACATAATACACGCCCACTTGGACTTTTACTTTTAAACACACCCACTTGGACTTTTGCAAGCCTCATTTGCATAACTACAAAAATGGTCATAACTTGACCAAAAATACTCGTTTTTTAAAAATAAAACCCTTACTGTAATCTACATTGCAGCGCCTATCTGCTGCAATAGCAGATAGGGGTTGCAAAATCTGGTGACAGAGCCTCTTTAACACCAAACTTTGGGTCAGTTCACACGTTGCATAAATACTGAAGAATTTCCACAACAGAATTCATTGCAGAAAATCTGCAGTAAATACAGTAGCAGCAAAAGGATGAGATAAAACAAATCTCATGCGCACGCTGTGTAAACACTGAGCGGAAAAAATGCTCCGAAATTGACCTACGGTGCGAAATTGTATTCCGCAGCATGTCAATTATATTTGCCTAAAAGCTGCTTATGTGTTGCGCTTTTCCCCATTGAATTCAATGGGGAAGTAAAAACCACAATAGCAGCTGTTGCATTTTTTTGCGGCGGGTTAGCAGCGATTCCGCCGCAAAAACGCCACTGCGAAAAAAAAAATCAAAAAATCTTGTACTTGCCCAGGAGTCTGTTTCTTCCTCCAGGCTGGCCCCCTGGGATGACATTTCATCCCATGTGACACCTACAGCCAATCGCAAGTTGTAGCGGCGGTCACATGGGATGAAACGTCATACCAAGAGGCCGGCCTTTATGAAGTCAGAGCACCAGCCTCCTGTGATGAAGCTTCATCCCAGGAGGCCGGAATAGTGGCAAACCAGACTAGTATCAGGCCGGCTGGTGCTGCAGTTTTCAGCAGCAGACATTCCAGGCAAAAAACTGCACCACAGTTTGGTGCGGTTTTTCGCCCGGAATTCCCTGCGGCCACAGGGCGGATATGCTGCGTGCTTTTGCGCAGCGTATCCGCCCCGAGTGAACTCAGGCTTATTGTGCACATTGAGTAATCACGATTTATATTTCTTCTCCTTAGGTAGCAATACAAGGGAACAGGATCAAGGAAGTGGAGGGGATCACTGTCTGATGCTTGTATGCTTTATGGTTGTCATTTTGAAGTGGAACATTCTTTAAAGGTCATCGATCAGCAGTTCTGAATCCTAAAAACTACTGACAGAGATATAGGGGAGGGGGAACAGTACTTTAAACATACCTTTTGTCTCGGTCATGCAAAAACAATGTTTAATTCCAACGGGGACACGATCGAAAGTGACATTAAGGCAGACACTTGTTCTGCAAGTGCTAATTAACCGCTAGAGCTGTCACTCAGAGCAAAGTGGCACTTGCAACCGCCATGCCGGGGGAATCGAACATTGATTTCTTAGTCAGGTGACTTGCATTGCTGAGACAAAAGGTATGTTTAGATTGGCCTTACCCTCTCCTATACTGACCCGTCAGCATTTCTTAGACCTCAATATAACACGAACATGCCATGGTCTCCTCACTCCCAGCTGTAAATTTGTGAAAGTTATTAAAGGGATTCTCCCACAAAAACCATGGATCAGGGAAACGTGTGATCGATGGGGGGTCTGACTGCTAGGGACGCCAGCGATGAGGAGAACAGGGACAGAAAGTCCCCTGAAGTGCTCCACTATGGACATGCCGGAGACAGCGTTCAGGGAAGTCCCATAGAAAAGAATGGAACGCTGGCCGAGCATGCACACCAGCACTATCTGCTTCTATGGTTAGATTTCGGTTAAAACCTCATACTTAAAAGTAATTTATGAATTTAAATTAAATCAAATGCTTGCTAAGCAATGCAACATTTAATTCTAAGGTAAAATGTGCCAGAATTGGTACATATTAAAAAGCTGTGGGGAGACAAAAATGATTAATTGTAGAATAATCCACATACTTGGAAAAATTTCATTTAGGAATTCAACTTCTTCCTGGAAATTTCTATGTGGGTATTCCTGATGGTCTGGTTTCATAAAATTTTTTCGTGAATAAAAGAAGTTCTGCAAAAGTAAAAAAAGAAAAGAAAAAGTCTGATAAGTAAAGACAATGTGTCCACATTAAAAGTGCAAGTGCAGCTCTCAGGAGACCAGTACAAATTGCCTTTGCAGCTCCCAGGCTCATCTAGTCTCGATAAGTGCCTGTTCACATTACGTTTGCCCTTTGTCTGTTCCGTATGAGGAACAGATGGACAAAACGGAAAGTATAGTTTCCGTTTGCCATACCATGGATTTCAATATTTTTTTTCTTCTTTCAGTTTGCATCTGTTTCCCAGGCTCCAGTGTTGACAAGCAATAGCGTAGTGTGCTGTGCTATTGTTTCCATCAAAAAAACGGTAAACCTAGCGGAACAGACGCAAACTAAACCCAACTTAAAGAAAAAAATATATAAATGGTATTGCAAACAGAAATACTTTCAGATAGTCTCTGTTCATGTTTCTGACTATTGACACATGCAGGATAGATTAAAGGGGTTGTCCAGTCCCTAGAAATTAATGGCCTATCCTCAGGATAGGCCATCATTATCTGTTCGGTTGGGGTACAACACCTGGGACCCCCGCCAATCAGCTGTTTTGAAGGGACCACAGCGCATGGTCATGAGAAATTTATACAGAAAGTACACTGGAAAACTATATAAGGCTCTGTCAATCTGCGTTGCAGGTTAAATTCGCAGCCCCCATCGCCAGATTCCGTCACATTTGACTGATAAATAGCGCAACAAGCAGCAATACTCATTTCGGCAAAATAATGGACATCATCACGAAACCAAACTGACCCCTATTATATATCAATGGGGTATGTCGGGCACATTTACTGTCTGTCATGCAAAATTGATGACCGCAGATGTGAACAGCGCTAGAGTATAAAAAGCTAGAATGGGGTAGGTGGCTCCGTTCTAAAGATAGGTGCGGGTCTCAGAGGTAGGACCGGCATCTGACATTTATGACATATCCTGTGGATGTGATGAATGTCCTTCATGGAAAAACCCCTATAAATGCCGTGGTCGCTATGGACCGCGGCATTTAACTAAACGGCCAGGAACGGCACGATTGCTGTTACTGGCCATTAGCGTGTCAGCTGTAAAAGACAGCTGACATCTGCAGTGTATCTAGCGGGGTTAGCGCCTGAGCCCGCTCCAACCAATACGCCCCCGCTCCATGAAGTGCCGCCACGTCATGGGTCGGGAAAGGGTTAAGGAAGCGGTCAGAGGGGTCTGGCGCTGCCAGGTCCCTTGACTGCCGACTAAGACGCAGGGACTTTTTAGCAAGATCTATTCTTGCTAAAAACTACGTCTTAGTCCGAAAAATCCGATACATACAACTTATTGATACCTTTTTATTTGTTCAGACTTCTACGGATGTGGCGATGCCACTTATGGTTTACATTTTATTTAAAAATGGGAAAAGTTTATTTTAATATTCTTTTGTATATTTAAAACTTCATTAAATTTATTTTACTTTTGAAAATTCCACTAGGAGACTCCAACATGCTCCTTGCAGTGCTTACTAGGGGGACTAACATGGCAGAGGTGGGGGCCTTCATTAGTCCCCTGGCTGCCGTGACAACCCATTGATATCGACCCAGAGAGAACACACACAGGTAAACAGTATCCGTGTATAAAGAGGAGAGCAGCAGGAGAATCTCACACAAGCAACTTCAGTATGCACAGTAGAGTTGTGGTGAAAGCAGCAGCATCCTGGACACACATCTAGCATGTATTACTGGGAGGGAGACTCCCACATTTAAAAAAAAAAAAAAAAGTGAAACAAGGAACAGGTTGCAAACTGTATTTTAGGTGGTGTGAAAATAAATGAAGGAATGGAGATTGCCGGCTGAAACGAAGTGCAAATTTTTTTTTCGTTTTTAATTTAACTCCAGGTATATATAGTTTCACTATATAACTATACTTTCAGACTGCAGCTCTTGCAAGCTGTGTTAGCTTTTTTTTTATACTTCTGTTCTTAACAACCTGTTGCAGTGCATATGGTGTACTGGAAACCCTAACCTTTCACCTGTCAAATCCTTGGGATTATGCAAAGAATATTGATTCCTATATCCTAAAAATGTACATGAACTGAGCAGTCTGTGCTTCATCTGACTTTCTTAATTAATCTTAAACTTACCTGAATGTCATCAAACCCACAGTACTCCCTAGCGAGCTCCAACAGGGGAACCAGTGCTTGCAGTAAGAGGGTGGTACCACATGTCTTCAAAATGAAACGTCTCTTGGAGACAAACATGCTACTCTCACTGCAAAATGAAACAAAAACATTAATACATTTAGAATATTGGGAGAAGCAGATAATATTAGACTACTTAAACTTCTGCACAATACATATAGGAAGGTGATTAATTAAGTGTCATTTAGAATCCTGGGCTCAATAGTTAGATGCACAAGCTATGTATGAACTGGCTTCACTTGCTTAATGGGGGATGAACAGGATTAGAAAAACATGGCTGATTTCTTCCAGAAACCGCACCATACTAGCCCCTGGGTTGTGTCTGGTATTGCATCTCAGCCTTATACTAGTGAATGGGGACAAGCTGTGGACAGGTTTGACACTGCTTTTGCTAAAAAGCAGCCATGTATTTCTAATACTGGCCAACCACTAAAGCAGACCTGCCATCATGATGCCACCCTGTTTAAGTGCAGCATAGTATGGAGATAATCCCGCTTCACTATTAGCCCAAATGGCACAAATGTTGTGCTGTTTGGCTAGCAAAAAATACAGCGGACTACATTACGAGTGCTATATTCATGAAAGGAGCGCACGTCTGCTCCCTCAGAAGTAATTGATGGCTGCCGTGTATACAGCCTGTCAGTCACACGTTCTATTGTCAGTCACACGGTCTATTATAAGTGCCCTATCTTGTACATATTGTGATCAGCGCTATAATGTAGATTACAGCAGTGTTTTTTATTTAGAAAACCGATCTATTTTGACCAAGTTATGAGCCATTTTAGCTTTATGCTAATGACTTTCTTAAAGGACAACTGATCGTGTTTTTACTTTTTGACCGAGTGGGCGTTGTAAAGAGAAGTGTATGGCGCTGACCAATCAGCGTCATGCACTTCTCTCCATTCATTTAGGGTATGTGCACACGATAACGACCATTACATCTGAAATTACGGAGCTGTTTTCAGGAGAAAACAGCACAGTCATTTCAGACGTAATTGCTCGTACTCGCATTTTGAGAGGCGTCTTTGACGGCCGTAATTTGGAGCTGTTCTTCATTGGATTCAATGAAAAACGGCTCCAATTACGTCCAAAGAAGTGTTCTGCACTTTGACGAGGCAGTAATTTTACGCATCGTCTTTTGACAGCGACGCGTAAAATGATAGGTCGTCGGTACAGTACGTCGGCAAACCCATTCAAATGAATGGGCAGATGAATGCCGACGTATTGGAGCCGTATTTTCAGGCGTAAATCGAGGCATAATACGCCTCGTTTACGCCTGAAAATAGGTTGTGTGAACCCAGCCTTACTCTGCACATAGTGAACAACGCAGGATCACTATGTGCAGTCACATACACACACACACATTAACGTTACTGAAATGTCTTGACAGTAAATAGACATCACGCCCAACCAGGAGGTAACATTTGTGTGGGACTTACAGCACCGCATGCGTAATCTCACGAGATCTCGCTGTAAATGACAGCTTACAGCGAGATTACGCTTGCTGTGCTGTAAATCACACACAAACGTTACCGTAGTGTCGGGATTGTGAATAGACATCCCGTCCTGGTTGGACACGATTTCTATTTACTGTCAAGACAATTCAGTAGCGTATATGTGTGTGTATGTGGCTGCACATAGTGAACAACGCAGGATCACTATGTGCCCAGTTGTCTTAAGTCATTAGCATAAAGCTAAAATAGGTCATAATTTAGGGGAAATAGATCGTTTTTCGAAATAAATAAAAACCACTGCCGTAATCTACATTACAGAACAGATCACATTATGTACAAGATAAGGCACTTATGTGGTGACAGTCTCTTTAATCTACATGCTTTTGTTTATAAGGCAATTTCACAGACTCTTTTTGGTTCGCTTTTTAGGTTGTCTTTAAAAAGTGTACCTGAAGAAAAAGCAATTAGAGCACAGAACATTGCAAAATAATCAGTTTTCTTACATTCAACAGCACTATCTCCCATTCCAAAGTAGGGTGCCTAGGAGGCAGAGCAGAAAGCTGTACGAACCGAGGGTGTTCCTTGCTGGCATTAGAAGCAGAATTGGCTTACATATTCCTGCACTAATAGTTTATATAACTGAAATATATATTTAAAAGGAAAACTTGTCAGGTCCTAGCAAACCCAAACCAGTAGTTCCTATCCGAACTGTGGCTGATACAACATATGGCTGAAAAACAGAACACCATACATAGTATAATTATGCAGATATAATGGCCCTCTAAGTTCTTGTAGACAGATAGCTGTGCCAAAACTGTTGAACATTTAATCTTGCACATTCTTACCATTCCTCTAAAGGCACCATGAAGCATGTCAAATGAAGCCTTGCAGTGCTGATGAAAGCCATGAGTGATCCCACAACATTCTCTAAGTGTTAGTTATACTGTAAGGGTCTTCTTACAAGGCTCGACACGGGCCGTGTAGACGAGCGCCGATCAACGAGAGCTCGTTAATTGACGATTATTTTCTCCTTTCACAAGTAGCAGTGCATGGGGATGAGTGATCGTTAATACAATCGCTTGTCCCATACATGTCCATCATGTCGGCAGCACAATTGTTTACACACGGAGGTATGCTGCTGACTAAAAGAAACGATACGACGAACGAGTATTTGCTTGTTCATCAGCTGATCGTTGCCCTGTTTAGCAACGAGCGGGAGCGAGCATTCATATGAACGCGTTTGACCAATTATTGGCCCGTGTAAAAGGACCTCAACACGTGAAATGGGTTGTCTGCTTTAGATAACCACCATCTGTATGTCCCATTACAGTATAGGGCTATAAGAGGTCCTCTACTCTGCGAGAACTGTAGAGAGCTGCTGCATTAAAGCCTATTGATTTCAGTGGGCGCTGTATAATGCATCATTTTCCCTTGCACAGGACAAAAGTAGGCTAGTTACTCGCCTCCCCTGGCAACAGTTGACCTAAGTGAAAGCGTGCAGCGGAACCATGTATTACCTTATTGCCGATGGACCTTTAGAATAAAGACCGCCATATAATTTGTGTATAATGGGAGTCAGGGTGCCAGGTCCTGATCAGAAAAATGTTGAACAGGTTATTTCAGACAGAAATGGCATTTAAATTACCTGAGTACATAAGCTTCCTGCTTGTCAGTTTTTGTCACACTTATGATCAAACAATGAACATTCTCCAAAAGTTTGTCCCACTCAAACCTGAAACAAGGTAAGGTTGAAAATTATCCAAATGCTTTAAACGTCTACTACAGAAAAACAGGAGAGCACAACTGCACAGACAGAAAATGGAGTAAGTATAGAAAGAAACCTTAAATAGATATAATATAGGAAATAGTCATCAGGGGACTGGACAGTCATTCTAACTTAAACAGGTTTTTTTTATAATAAAACTTAATAGCCAGGATAGTGCACTCCTACACGAGATAGAATGTGAGAACTGAATATAGCTATTCAGCCCTGACAGGTTTTTTTTTTTTTTTTTTAAAGGGAATTCTGTCACAAGAACAGACATCTAATGTGGGAAATCTAAGGATTTATTTACATATGACGGTCATATTGCAACAAAGAACACAATTTAACCACTATGTCTGAGTACACCCTTACTTATCTCAACTCATATTGAAACATGGAAGTTTGGCCAATAGCCATCTCCGCTTTATGTATACATACACAACTATGCATAAATACAAAGTCTTTGCATTCAGCTTTGTCATTTAAAAAAATTTAACTGACAAAGCTAAGGCACATAATATTTATTGACCAATATGAAACCCAATTTTTTTTTGTATACATTACATCAATAAGATGTGATATAATACAGGATATGGGAGGGGCTCCAATAAATAGCACCCCAGCATAGGGCTGGGCAAATATGACCCAAATCAAAAATCACAATTAATTGAACATGTAACCTCTATTAACCACTTCTGGACCACCCATTGACTATAAACATCCAGGCAGTCCTTAACCCCTTCCCGCCGGATCACGTATATATACGTCATTAAAATCGGTGGCTTACCGCCTTTTCACGTAAATATACGTCATGGAGATGAAGCTGGCTCAGGAGCTGAGCCAGCGACATCACCACCGGGTGACAGCTGTATGTTACAGCTGGCACCCTAAGGTATCGGCCAGGACCGGAGCTAGCCTCCGATCCGACCGATTAACCCCTCACATGCTGCGTTCAATAGAGATCGCAGCATGTGAGGAGTTTATAGCCACCGGCACCCCAGCAACGTGATCGCTGGATTGCCTGTGGCTGCAAAGGCGATCGGAGGG